>NW_026775576.1:103156029-103576029 GCF_030987335.1 Cornus florida
AAATTGGTTATAATTCATAAGCCAATTAGCCTAATAATTTTTAAAGGAAAAATAATATCAGTTTATAATAATTTCCCAATTACTTTGTCAAGGATACTTAGAACTATGTGATCTTGTTAAATTGGTTATCCAAAATGGTGACCAACTCAATCTGAATTACTTTACCATTTTAATTAACTTCTGGATTAATAAAGGAAAAATGGGGAATTTATAAGTTAGATAGTGTTTTTCAGTAGGGTTCAAACAAATAACCATAAAATTATAATTTACATCTAACAACAACAAGAAACTAACTTTAATATATATTCAACTGAAAATTGAGACAAAAGTTCCAATAAAACAAGAAATTTATTACTATTATTTGTAGCTTATAACTGCCAGCATTTATTTGCTTTTGACAATTTAAAATCTGCTTTATATATAAAAATATTTCTGGAGTCAAATTTGTGAAGTGACCTACCAAAGATGATTTGACCATAAAGAAAACACACACCCTTTGGTATTATTTAAAATAAATAATGGACACTAACGAGCTAGATATATTATATGGATAGCACCCTAGCTAGAGAACATATCAGACATCTAGTATGACACAAAATTATATATAATGCGAAAACTATATATACGTATGTAATAATCACACAATAATCATTTGATTGCGCGTGGCTCATAGTGAGAATCAAGTGATCCAACAGTTGGACAAGACAATTGTGATCGTAACTAGTACTCATATGTAATAATAAATGGATACTTTAAAATACTTAGTTACACGCTTAGTACCATTCTAAACTATAACTTTGAAGACAAGACATAATATGCTTGTAAAAACATTTCTATCTTTGTAGGTTGAGAACTATTTACCACACGCAACTCACTTATTTTTACCAAGTTGACATAATATAACATTGTATTAGTAACAAGTGCTCTCATATTTGATTCTTCTTCACTTGTGTGACTTAATCTTCTGTTTTTTATAATTTACATGTATCTTCATTGGATCATCCAATTTGTGATGCATAATGTTAAGCTACTCGTCCCTCGTGTTCTAATAACAACATAACACATCAGCTTTAATAACCAAATAATTCACGCTCTCTGTATTTTCTCGAATCAACCATTGAATAATTTTTTTTATTAAAGCTGATGTGGTATGTTGTTATTGGAACACATGAAGAATGAGTAGAGTGAAGCTATTCACCGGTAAGGAGCTAAGTATTATCCATTTGTGATTTGAGTTCCCTACTCCAATTCATCAAATATATAGAATAAACTAATCAAGTAAATAATTATTTGGACTTCTTGAAATGTGTTAACGAAAAAATGTAAGAAGCCCAAAGAAAAGCCCAAAACAATAACATCCCAATGCAACTAGCTCTTAGCCCAAGAAATCGGCCCAATATAGAAACCCAACAAGTAACTGAAAAACTTGAACCTAATTTGACCCAAACTTGAAACGATGCGCAGATTTCCGTCGATGATTGCTGGGGTAGCAGACTTCAATGGATAGGATAATTGCTGGGGTAGCAGATTTCAAAGGATAGGAACAATCCCGTGTAAATTTGTGGTGGATGGAAGGCCCACGTTGACTAGTCTGTTGGTTGAAGTGGCGGACTAGAGGGAGTTGGAGCGAAAGTCTACTCATTGTCTCATTCCGGAGGACAGCGATGGAGTCCTTCGCATGTGTATCGGACGATGGTCGACCAACCAGAAACTGTCAAAAATGAATTGAATAATCAGATTAAGTTTCATTCCCAGATTGGTGGATGCGGATTCCTTTTGACTCTAAATTTGAATGTGGATTATTTTATCTAAAGCTAGTTTCCAACATACAAACCTTTATTGCGAGACAGAAGTGCATGACTATTTCAAGTGACGATGATGGACTCCTGCAATTCTTGAGAAACCTCCACTGCCATATAGATACAGTAAGAGAAAAGGTAAGTGGGCTTAACTACGAGATTCTTGACGAGTGGATAGAAGCTGTATTCCCAGACCTTGTATCAATTATCCAAGATGACAGGTGGAGAAGTGGTGCTTTAAAAAACTTACTTGGTGATTAATCATTTAAGCATGCAGAATGTTTAAATACAACTACCACATTCTGTGTGTGTGTACACACACACACACACACATATATATATTAAGAATTCTCAATACATATATATCGATATTATTATTAAATGTGCAAAATGTTTCAGCATTTTAGTATTTATTTATTTATATTAAAGAATAGATATAAAAATAATAGTTATTTTTTATGAATAATTATCACAATATAATCGGCCCGGCCCAATTATGATTATGTCATTATCAGATGAGAACACATGTCATCATCCTATTAATCCAAGAAGCCTATAAATAGAGATATGGAGGAAGAGGAAAGAGTGCAGAAATTGAGAATTCCAAAAGTAAAATACAAAGCTCTGTCAAAAAGTTTCAATATTTATTTATTTATTTAAAAAAATATTTATTAATTGATATAAAAAGAATTTTTATCTATACAATCATTAAATGTGCAAATAGTTTCAGTATTTATTTATTTATATAAAAGAATATATTTATTAATTGATATGAAAAAAGTTTTTATAAAAAAAAAAAAACTCTATAAAAATTTAAAATCTAACTAATAAAATTTAAATTAACCTATTTATCTATTTATTTTTATGAATTATTTAATAAAAGAAAATCAAATTAAACAAGAATTATTCATATAAAAAATCTTTATTAATTGATATTTAAAATAAAATAATATTATTAAAATTCTACCACAAATTAACTTTTTTATGAGTTTCTTAATAAAATTAAATCTAATTAGACAATGATATATTTATAAAAAATAAAATAATTTTTATAAAACTCTATCCCAAATTACTTATCTTATTTTTAATAAAACTCTATCACCGTAGACAAAGATATATTTAAAGAATTATAGAGTAAAATACAGAAACTCTGCCAAAGAGTTTCTATATTTATTTATTTATAATAAAAAATATTTATTAATTCATATAAAAAGAGTTTTTATCTATATAATTATTAAATATGCAAAGAGTTTCAGTATTTTAATTGATATGAAAAGAGTTTTTAAATAAAAAAAAAAATCTAAAATCTAACTAATAAAATTTAAATTAACCTATTTATCTATTTATTTTATGAATTTTTTAATAAAAGAAAATCTAATTAAACAAGAATTATTAATATAAAATGATTTTTCTAAAACTCTACCACAAATTAGCTTTTATTACGAGTTTTTTAATAAAATTAAATCTAATTAGAAAAGGATATATGCAAAAAACATAAAATAATTTCTATAAAACTTTATCACAAATTACATATTTTATTTTCAATAAAACTCTATCACACTAGACAAAAATATGTTTAAAGAGTTTCTATAAAATTCTAACACAAATTGCCTATTTATCTATTTATTATGAGTTTTTTTAATAAAAGGAAATCTAATTAGACAAGTATTATAAATATAAAAAACTTATTTATTAATTGATATAAAAAGAGGTTTTAAAAGAGTTTCTATAAAACTCTAACACAAATTACATATTTATCTATTTATTATGAGTTTTTTTAATAAAAGGAAATCTATTTATTATGAGTTTTTTAATAAAAAAATATTTATTAATTGATACGTACATATATCATTTGATGTTTTATTTAATAAATTATCGAAAAATTTGAAAAAAAAAAAAAAACGAAAAAAGAAAAGTTACAAAAAAAGAGATTAGGAGGATGATGGAATAAATTTTGTCATATTAAAAGTCTTTATAAAAATAATTTCTATAAAACTCTAAAAATTACCTAAAAAAATCAATCGCAATAAAATATTTATTAATTAATATAAAAAGAGTAGTTACTTTTTATGAATAATTATCACAATATAACCAGCTTGGCCCATTTATGATTATGTCATTATCGAGAGATAACACATGTCATCATCCTATTAATCAAATAAGCCTATAAATAAAGACATAGAGGAAGGATGAAGGGGTACAGAAATTGAGAATTCTAGAAACCCAGAATTTCAAAGTAAAATAAAAATCTCTACCAAAGAGTTTCGGTTTTTATTTATTTATAAAAAAAATATTTATTAATTGATATAAAAAGAGTTTTTATATATACAATTATTAAACATGTAAAGTGTTTCAATATTTATTTATTTATATAAAAAAATATTTATTAATTGATATGAAAAGAAACTCCATAAAACTCTAAAATCTAAATAATAAAATTTAAATTAATCTATTTATCTATTTATTATCATGAATTTTATAATAAAATAAAATCTAATTAGATGATAATTATTAATATAAAAAATATTTATTAATTGAATTATAAAATAAAATAATTTTTTTAAAACTCTACCACAAATTAGCTTTTATTATGAGTTTCTTAATAAAATTAAATCTAATTAGAGAAGGATATATTTATAAAAAATAAAATAATTTATATAAAACTCTATCACAAATTACATATTTATCTATTTATTATGAGTTTTTTAATAAAATAAAATCTAATTAGATAAGTTTTATTAATATAAAAAATTATTTATTAATTGATATAAAAATAGGTTTTAAAAGAGTTTCTATAAAACTTTAACACAAATTACTTAATTTTTTTAATTTATTATGAGTTTTTTAATAAAAGAGAATCTAATTGGACAAGAATTCTTAATATAAAAAATATTTATTAATTGACATAAAAAAAGTTTTTAAAAGAGTTTCTATTAAACTCTAACACAAATTACATATTTATTTATTTATTATAAGTTTTTTAATAAAAGAAAATTTAATTATACATGAATTAAATATTTTTTAATTGTTATAAAAAATAAAACAATTTTTCTAATACTCTACCACAAATTACCTTTTATTATGAATTTTTTTTAATAAAAGGTAATCTAATTAGAGAAGAATTGTTAATATATAAAAATATTTATTAGATCATATAAAAATAGTTTTTAAAAGATTTTCTATAAAACTTTAGCAAACGTATTACCAATTTATCTATTTATTATGAATTTTTTTAATAAAAATATATAATTAAATAAGAATATATTTAAAAAAATAAAAAATTTTCTATAAAATCTACCACAAATTAGCTAACTCTAAAATCAACCTAATAAAATTCAAATTAACCTATTTATCTATTTATTATTATGAATTTTTTAATAAAAGAAAATCTAATTAGAAAAAAATTATTAATATAAAAAATATTTCTTAGTAGATATATAAAATAAAATAATTTTTCTAAACCTCTGCCAAAAATTCGCTTTTATTATGAGTTTCTTAATAAAATAGAATCTAATTAGACATGGATATATTTAAAGGAAATAAAATAAATTTTATAAAACTCTATCACAAATTACTATTTTTTTTTTTAATTCCACCACAAATTAATTTTATTATGAGTTTTTAATAAATAGAAATCTAATTAGACAAGTATTATTAAGATAAAAAATTATTTATTAATTGATATAAAAAGAGGGTTTCAAAGAGTTTTTATAAAACTTTAACACAAATTACCTATTTATCTATTTATTATGAGTTTTTTAATAAAAAAAAATCTAATTAGACAAGAATTATTAATATAAAAAAGATTTATTAATTGATATAAAAAGATTTTTTAAAAGAGTTATTTATATAAAAAAAATATTTATTAATTGATATTAAAAGAGTTTTCTATTTTATTTATAAAATATAGAAGCTCTGTCAAAGAGTTTGAATATTAATTTATTTATATAAAAAAATATAATTGATATAAAAATACTCTTTATCTATACTATTATTAAATTTGCAAAGAATTTCAGTATTTCAGTATAAAAAATATTTATTAATTGATATGAAAAGAGTTTTTATAGAAAAAAAAAATCTATAAAACTCCAAAATCTACCTAATCAAATTGAAATTAACCTATTCATCTATTTATTATTATGAATTTTTTAATAAAAGATCTAATTAGACAAGAATTATTAATCTAAAAAATATTTATTAATTGATATATAAAATAAAATAATTTTTCTAAAACTCTATCACAAATTAGCTTTTATTATGAGTTCCTTAATAAAATTAAATCTAATTAGAGAAGGATATATTTAAAGAAAATAAAATAATTTCTGAAAACTTTATCACTAATTACTTATTTTATTTTCAATAAAACTGTATTACATTAGACAAAGATATATTTAAATAATTTCTATAAAACTCTAAGAAAATATAACTAGACAAGAATTATTAATATAAAAAATATTTAGTAATTGATATAAAAAATAAAATAATTTTTGTAAAACTTTACCACAAATTATCTTTTATTATGAGTTTTTTTAATAAAAGAAAATCTAATTAGGCAATGATATATATATTTGAAGAAAATAAATAATTTATATAAAATTCTAACACAAATTACTTATTTTATTTTTAATGAAATTCTATCACATTAGACACAGATATATTTAAAGTGTTTTTTTAAAACTCTAACACAAATTGCCTAAACTCTATCACAAATTAACTATTTTATTTTCTTTAAAACTCTATCACATATAACCTGTATTATCTGTTTATTATGAGTTTATTATTAAAAGGAAATCTAATTAGAAAATGATATATTTAAAGAAAATAAAATAATTTCTATAAAACTCTATCATAAATTACTTATTTTATTTTCTATAAAACCCCATCACACTATAAATATTTCAGTATTAATATAAAAACTTAAAAGAATGTATTACTTTACAAAACTCAAACTCTACCACCAATTTCAAAATATTTCAGTACTTATTTATTAATATAAAAAAATATTTATTAATTAATATAAAAAGAGTTACAAAAAAATTGTAATTTTTTGTAAGGTTTATTGTTTACAAGCTTCAAATCAACAATTAGAATATATATATATATATATATATATATGAAAACAAAAATTCTATAAATTACAAAATATTCATCACGTGCATCGTACGTGCCTTTTCCCAGTATATATATATTACTGTTCATTATTAACCAAAATTATCAAATTAATAATGTTTCAATTTTTGACTGCTTAGTCACAAAAAAAAAAAAAAAAAAACAAAAAAACAAAAAAAGAAAAAAAAAACTTTTTAATAAAAACTTTTATTTTATTCCCTCCGTCCCACAATAGAGGTCCATTTTTAGAAATGGGAGTTTTTAAAGGGACATGCATTGAATGCATTGTCCCCTTTTAAAATTACCAATTTGTCGCTTCTAATTTAAATATATATAATTACAAAGTTTAAAATTTTTTAAAAAGATAAAGAACAATGATAAAAATGTAGAATTTATTTGCTTTGACTTTTCAAAAAGAACAACTAATTTGAGATGTACATGTAAAAGAAGAAAATAACTACTAATATGAGACGGAAGGAGTATTTTTTATTTTTTATTTTTAACAAAATTAATGTTTAATATGTCAACCTGCAGCTCTTAACTTTCTCTTTTTACTGCAACTCTTAACTTTCTCTTTCTACTGACTATATAGAAACGGCATTTGAGTGGCTTCACTCTCTCTCCAACTTTAATAAGTCAGTTTTTTCTTTCTCTACTACAACTCTTAACTTTCTAACCCTCCTATAACTCCTCCTCTAACTTTTTTTCTCTCTCTTTCTCAAACCCTAGCAAAACTTTTCTCTTCAGGATCGTCCATTCTTCCCCTATTGATGAAATTTTGGGGCATTTTCCATTCCGTCTTCATACTGGCTCCCAAAAGCCGTCCACTTTCTATTGATCGATCTATGGATGGGTTCATTTTTGGCCAAAATAAGTCTAAACTCATAGTATAGTCCTTACAAAAACACTTTAGATAAGAAAGAAAATAATCAGGCATTCTCTCTCTTCCCCTCTCTCCAAAATCATAATCCAGTACCTATATCAAACGTAGAAATGGACCCAACTCTTGTGCAATTTCTAAATGGCCATCCAATACCCTTTTTGGAGAACAATGTTTTTGAAAGGGCATTGCAGATCCACCCTGGTACCTACTATTATGGTAATGGGATTGTTTGGGAGTTGGAGGGACAAGATTTAAAATGATTAACCTTTAGAAAATACACACTCAACCTTAGGGAGTGGTTGAACGATCGAAGGGTTGTAAATAGGGACTGTGACGTTCTGAATTTTCACAAAACCTGGTCAGTCAATGAGACCCGAAAGTTGACCCTATAACGAATCCAGAATGCGGAAACGAAAACAAAGAAAACAAGGTTCCTAGAGATGCACGGCATCCCAAGAACGCTAGAGTGACTTTCTATGAAGTCACGGAGTTTAAAAGAAATAAAATGCGGAAACGATATTTTTAAAAATGAAAATTTTAGCCCGAGAGGCAAAATCGTAATTTTTAAAAAATTATGGATACCACCGAGTACACCATTGGATAGACAGCAAAAAATTAACAAAGTTAGACTCGAAAATCACTTGATTCGGAATCCGAACGAATGAGAAAGAGCAAAAACAAAACAAGCATCGTCACAGCCGTGGTCGTGAACAGTGTTTTGACAACAGTGAACAGTGCTGGGCAAAAAACAAAAAATGCTGAAACATTGTGCCGTTTTGAGGCACTAAACGACATTTTTTGGAAAAACACGAAGAAGAAATCCCCTATAAAATAATTTTTCCAAGCTAACCATATCAAAAGAAAATTTTATTTTTGACGTGAAATCCCCAAAATACCCTTGAGCACACACCTATTTCCTTGAAGAAGTGCGCACTAGGAAATCAGATTTGACACGAGGTTTTGGAGGCTGAGACGATATTTTTTGGAAAAAAGTTGTGAAGAGACCCCACCTAAAATCACATTTTCTGAGTGACCATGTCAAGACCGGAATTTATTTTTGAAGAAAAATTCCAATAAACCAAATTTTGCAAAAAATGTAAAAATGAAAGTAACCAAGTGTTCAAATAACTAAATATGAAGTTGTGGGCTAAAACGATTGTGCATGCAAATGTAATAAGTGTTTTAAAGTGTGCGGGAATAGTCCATGACCCCCAAATATGCCCGATGCAAAATTCGACCTATTAAACCTCAAAAATGCCTTAAAAGGAGAAATTTAAAGCCTACCATCAAACATAACATGCAACCATGATAATTTATGCAATGTGAACATTCTAGCAAGTGAAATATACATAATAAAATGCGTTCCAATGGCCTATGGCTTCAAAATACACCATATGCAAAATATGACATGTCCAAACCCCAAAATCATGAAAAATGGCCCTTTTAAGCAAAATTTGAAGTCAACCATCATTGATACATTCAAAGAATTGTTTGGCCATGGCCACACGTCATATATGATATAAGAACACTATGAAAAATTATATAACACAATTCCCACCGTCCAAGCTAAAATTGTAATGTTAAAGTTTCGCATTTTCAATTTTTTTCATTTTTAAGCATAATATCAAATAGCATAAAAGTAAAGTATAAAACCTTTGGCCTCATCACATATATGTCAAATAAGTCTCAAATGATGCATTTAGGTACTTATTACATATCCCAAATAGAAGTTACAAGTTTTGACATATGTAACCCAAAATAAAGCAAAATCATGAGAGTAAGTGCATGAATAGAAATATTTCAGTCTTATCAAGCCATAAGCAAACTCAAGAATGTTATGCATCCCTAAAACAAGGTTATTTACATGAAAAATGTCCCAACAACGAAGGTGAGTAAACAAGTTTAGTCGTAGAAAATGAACATGTGTATAATCTAAAGTTTTGCAAGTCCTTATAAGTTTATATAAATCAATCTATGTGGTTCATGCCACATAACGTCTACGTGACTAAGGGATCATCCTAAACTACATTAGAATATCCATATCATAAATCACAATATATAAGCAACTAAACAACGTTGAACATCAAATGTCAAATAACAAAATATAAATTCACAAAGTCCACAACTTGGAATTTAAAATGCAAAATCAAATAAGTGGAATCTTGGACGTCACGCTGGAATAAAACCGACACCAAACATCATTTGGATTACTAACCCGTGGTTGCTTGCCCCTAAGTGCGTACTAAAAATAGAGGGCTCTCAAATCTCCCGTCCTAGAGTCGAGCCCTAGCCATAGTCATTCTTATGACATCCCCAAGCTTCCAAAATTAACAAAAAAATGCACAACAAGTATATAAACATATACTAAATGCACTTAATCAAATATCATACACAATCAAATTGTGAAAATACACAAGACATGCCCTTGGTCCTCAACTACCATGGCATGTAACATAATAGGGTAAATCATTATTTCATCAAATGAAAACTAATAAAATAAAAATTAATTAATTCCACTAGATTGTAAAATATCACCAAAAGACATGAAATTAACACATAAGAATCAATATATCATGAAGAACTCAAATATCAAATCATGTAACATAATAGGTCTTGAAATCATCAAAGATGCAAATAAATCATAAATTAATTAAATGAAAACAAATTAAACAAAAAGAATAATTAATTTCTCTAGATTGCAAAACATCACCAAATGACATGAAATTAACACATAATAAACAACATATCATGAATAACTCAAATATCAAATCAAAAGTCTAATTAAGCCACTAAAACACTTAATTAATTTTTAATTAACTTAATTAATTAAAAATCTCTAGATTTCAAAAGTCATCAAAAAATTTCAAAAATAATATATGATGAACTACAAGTCATGGGCTCTCCAAATATCATATTATTAGTTAAATCTAAGCATGCTTCAACTATGAAATTAAATCATCATTTAATTAAAACAAAAATCATTTGTAGATCTAAACTTTAAACATGCGTATAAATTATATAAACCTCAAAAACATGTAAAACACTAAGATTATAAACATGAAACGCTCCCTACCTCACTTAAGATGAAAATCTCAAATCCCACCAAAAGCAAAATTCACAAAATGCGATGAAACTTCGGGATTTTGACGGGGACAACAAGGAGAGCAAGAAACCTTTAAGAACAAGACCCAAATCCAAACTTGAACTCTCAGCCCAAAAATCAAAGTGCTGCAAATCGAAAATCAATCGAATAGAAATGACCGCGTCGCCGAGGAGATCAAAAAGTATAAACCACGAAGATGAAATTTCAAGAGGAAATAGATGAAAAAAGGAGAGAGAAGAGGCTAGCCTCCAAGCTCTAAAAATGGTGGCTGCTGCTACTACTTTAGGAAATAAAAAATTAGAAATGTTTTCTCTCTCATCCGCTAACCCTAAATAGGTTAATAAGGTGTCTCGAACATTTCGAACTGGCCCCGTCCAGGTCCAAAAAATGAAATTAGTGAAGACGCGCTCAAATGCCGATGGTCTGTGAACAAAAAAGTTTCAGAATGGAATTCTAAGGCCAGCGGAAGAAACAGGGTCAAAAATCGAGTCCTGAACGAGGAGATATGCCCCGGACAAGATTGACGACTAACGGGGTTCAAAAATTCAAAATAAATGAAATAAAAATCCGAAAAATATTCTGAAAGTGCCAAAGTCTGTAAAAAGTGAAAATAAACCCTTCATGAAAGTTTGAACCAAAAACGAGAAACTTTTCAAAAAACTTTTCATAATTACACAAATGCCCCTCCACTAGATAACTCAAAAATTGAATTTATCATAAAGTCCAAAATGAAGTGCCATTCAAAAGATACATTTAAAAGAACCTTAAATGCAAAATTTTATCAAAGATAATTACAAAAAAATCATAAGTAAAGAAAACAATTTTCAAGAATCTTTGCATTTATACCCTTACGGGCTAAAGTAAATATCTAGCATGTTTTTCTACAAAAGTAAAAATGTGGATCACATAAAAATCAAGTAAAATGAATGCATGTAAGGTCGGAATCAAATTCGAGCACGGCCCGATAGGTTACGCAAAATGAAAAGATGGTGAAAAATAATGGAAAAAGAAAATTCAGTAAAAGAAATCAACGGAAAAAAATTTATTCGTAAATTTGATAGAATGGAAAGACAGGAAAATGACCGGGTCATTATAGAGACAAAGGGAGTTAAAGCCCATAGGGGCACATGCCCCCTAAATTTTCTCCCCCCTTATATTTTATATATACTTTTATTATAATATACTCCATCCGTCCCATAATAGTTGTGCATCTTTATTTTTTGGGTTATTTTAAAATACTTATCCACTTACCAAGTTTAAACAACATATTTTACATCTTTCCATAGAGTACCCTTAAAATTTTAAAAAAATTCAAACCCATGAAATACCCTTGAAATTTTATCTTTGTAATTTTTAAAGGAGACAATGCAATAATTACATGTCCCCTTAAAAAATTATATTCCTCATAAACGACATCTATTATGGGACGGAGGGAGTATATGTTTTTCATAAAAATATAAAAAATGCCCCCCTGAATTTTCTCTTTCCTTTATAATTTTCTATATATGTTTTTTTTCCCCTTAAATAGTTTCCTTAATTCTTATATTTTATATCTATAATTATTTTAATCCCAAAAATATCACTTTTTATATATATGTATATATATATATATTATGGTGTAGAATATTACAAAATGTACCCCTCCTGAACAAATTTTTCGGCTCTGTCCCTGGTTGTAAGAAACCAATAACTGGAGGCGCTGGCGGATAATGTCACTGATTATCATTTCTGACCAGCCAGGTAAATAATTTCTGATGATTTATTTTTTTATTTTATTTTTTGTGTTTTATATCTTTGTTTAAACTTTAAGGTAAATAATTTCTTCTTCTTCTTCTTATTATTATTATTATTATTATTATTGTATAATCTTTAATTACATCCCTTCAATTCCATACGAACATTTCACTTACTCAATAATATGACCTAATTTTATCAATTTGACTACAACTTCGTCCGTGAAATATATCATAACTTGTTATTATGTCCTAACAGTTTCTTAAAAAATCTTTCAGCGTTTTAATTGAGAGTTGAATAGGGATAACTAACTAATAAATCGGATAAATCCAATGTCCTTTGTATTCGTTTTTCTAATCATAAGTGATAATTATGATTCCACCTTTTAGAGCTCTTGGGGCTGAATTATGTCATGTGATGTTACAATCCATTTTCCTTTGCATTAGTTTTGCCTATATCTATTTGAAAGTTCGTATTTCAGATCATTTTATTTCCTATTAACAACTTTATTTTGTTTTTATTTTTGTTTATGGTTCAATCATATACTAAATTTGCTTACAAGTATGTCGGGCCCATTTAAAAATAAAATAGGGATATATTTATGAATAATATTATACATAATATATCCCTATTTTAAATAAATAGGGATATAAATATATCCCTATTCATATATGTTGGGCCTGGATATATGAATAATATTATACATAAATATATCCCTATTCATAAATGTCGAGCCCGAATATATGAATATGGATATAAATATATAAATCATCAGAAATTATATAAATCTGCTAATGAAGAAATCAAATTAGACGTTGGATATATCCAATTTATCAGTTAGTTATCCCTATTAACTCTCAACTAAAATGCTGAAAGATGGTTTAAGAAACTGCTAGGACATAGTAACAAGTTATGGCATATTTCATGGACGAAGTTGTAATCAAATTGATAAAATTAGGTCATATTATTGAGTAAGTGAAATGTTTTTTTTTCAGAAAATAGAAATAATTCTTTTCGGAAAATAGAGTAAGTGAAATGTTCGCATGGGATTGAAGGGATGTAATTAAAGATTATATAAATCACAAAAAAAAAATCAAATAAAATAAATAATAAGAAATTATTTATCTAAAACAAAGATATAAAACACAAAAAAATAATAAAATAAATAAAATAAATCATCAGAAATTATTTAACTGCTTGAACCTCGTCAAAAATCATAATCAGTGAGATTACCCTCTAGCGCCTCCTGTGATATGTAATAGGTTTTGAAGTTTTGATTCTTGCAGATAGATAGATAAATTGAAATATATGGGTGCGTGGAGGCGATTGGGGAGGCTGAAATGATTTGTCCTAAAAATATTTTTATTTTGTTTTTTGGTAACCCATCATCTATGGGCCTATAAAGTTTGAGGCCTTAGGCGACTGCGTTTGTCGCCGTGGGTCAAGGCCGGCCCTGGGCTTACTTGGCTTGGCCCTTTATTTTAGTATGGCAGCTGAGTTGACTTGGGCCTAATTGGGTGGGCTAATTCTATTAATAATTTTTTTTGACTGAATTAAAATTAGTACAGTAAATTTTTTTTTTTTTTTTTAAGTGGGCTCAAGTCCACCCCTACATCAACCCTTGACTCACCTGTCAAGATAGTAAAATTACTAATGTGCTGGCAGAAAATTACAGAATACCATCATTAGTTGATGTAGTAGATTTAACTTTTGAAAATTCAGGTAATTGAATATCAGCAAGTACTTGGTAATTTCTCCTGGCATGCTCATTGATTTAATTATTTATTTTATGTTTTAGATAAAAGACTAGGGGAAAAACCAGAGAGTTTTTCAAGTGGAGTTGGAACAAACAAAGCACATTGTTATTTTTTCTTTTCAAAATTATCAAGGATATTGCTACTTTCACCGACTCCTAAAAAAATTCTAAACCATATATCATATTTTAGTACAAGTACAATTATTGAATCATTATATATCGAGATTTCTCAAATAAGTTACAAAAAGTTGCAATTATTCAAAATTATTCAAGAATAGTCGAGAAGATTTGTCTTTGCATTAGTTATACTATGTGTTTATCATGTGAACAGCTTTACAAAGCCAGTGGAAATCAATATGTTTTGGATTTGCAAAGGATTGATGGCTCCCTCTCTTTCTTCCTTGAAGTCTCTGCCACTTTTCTTGCATTCGTAGAGGCATAATTTTGTTTATTCTGTTGCACCGTGGGAAGTAATGTAAAGTTTATACTAGTTTTAAGATCAAAGTGTTGCGGCACAGTGGAAGCAAAAGAAAGAAAGAAAACAACAATTCAAACCACAACATAAAATATATACGTGATTCACTCAAAATCGGGGTTACATCCACGGATAAAAAGAGATTCACTATATATATGTAGAGATATTACAATAGTAGAAAATTTCAACACTGGATCATGTACACAAACTCTTGACCGAGTTCATGTACTCTACGAGACTCCCTCTCGCCATCAGTGTTCATTCTACCAAACCCGTAACTCACCCTACCATCAACGTACTCCTTCATGAGGTTACATCTCTCTCAACTCATAACTCTCAACAATAGCCTAAGTGTCTATTTATAGAGTCACATACCCAATTCTTTTGTGGATAAGGATTACAATTTCTTAGAGCCCAATTCACATCTCTATAAGATATTACCATTAAAAATACACTTTAAAATAGAAACTAATAATAATGGGAATGTGAGACATAATTCCTAACAATCTCCACTTTGGCTCAAATTCCATTACGTCAATCATCGCTCCTCATGGCAATTGAATCTGGACAATTCTCTGCAACTTCAATCTTCTCAATCTTATTGCAGAACTCGGATTATCCCATCACTATACGTTGCTCAATCAGTTAAACCCCAAGACTCCACCTTGACTACTCAAGCTCCATGCCATGTAACCAAGTCGATTGACTCCACCTACAACTGAAGCCCGTTGTAGTACATGTTGATACTTCTTGTATGTTCTGGATCTCCTTCACCTTTGGATCCCCAAAGGGTATCTGTTGTATGTATGTAAGCGTAGTCATTTATACTCGAGTATAGTGTTGCCTTCAACTGTTAAACTCGGTACTTTTAAGTACCATATTACATTATATATATGCAGCTTTGGTTCTAATTGGAAGTTGGAACACACAAACAAATATTCAATTTTTGGTCGATATTTGAAATTTTGATCAGTTGATGTAGTTGATTTTAATTTTAGTTCTCGATATCTTTGCCTATCCGGTGTTTAATTAGTTTCAACATCAATCCGTACACCACATGTGTGTTTGATAATTTCAGTACATTATAATTCACATGAATTGATCTTGATTCATGTTTGATTGTCACTAGATCCCTTAAAACTTGCACTGAGGAAAATAAAGCGTAGTATATATAGAGGAAAAGAGGATCATTTCAACGTATCAAATGTGAGGAGGATGGAAGAGGAAAGACAACGACGACAATGGCTACATGCTTGAAGTCCAGCCACCGGTTCTGCAACGACAGAATCATGATCAAACATGCCCTGGTTGGTGTTCGGAATGCATGATCAAACGTGCAGTACTGAATCAACTTAATTAATTTGCTACATAATGGTTTTGTTTAGACCATGATTTTGATTTAAAATCAGCTTTCATTTTCCTCTTTTGTCTTAAATACTTGTTATTAGAATTAGTACTAATTTAGTTGTGAAGTACTCACTCGCGGTCTTCAATATTTAAGGGTAATGAATTTCTGTTTTTTTTTTTTTTTTTTTTTTGAAATGTGTAAAGAATTTTTGTTGTGTTGTGTTATTGTATATTATTTGGGACAATACTTGCGTACTCATCGATGAGTATAAAGTTCATACTTATCATCGATGTGGCGCAACAACAAAGTGACAAGTGTCCTTACAATGTAAAAAAAAAAAAAAGAGAAAAAGAAAAAGAAAGAGGGATAATGCTTGCCTACTCCAATTAGTATAAACTTCAACACATAATGCGCTGATGAAAGCATGTGTGGGGATGTTCAGCAGAAGAGATTCGTGACACCAAACACTGGGAACCAAATATTCTTAACATTACGAGTTTTGAATTGGATTAAACTTTTTGATGAGTTTTGAATTGGATTAAACTTTTTGATGATGATGAGACTTAAGAGATCCGTAAACCTAGCCACTCCTTTCTAGATTTCTTGCGTTAAAATAGGTTTATGATCATTATTCAAATAAATAAAAGGAAGTAATTAGCCGTAAGAATATTGGAGGAACACTTCTCACTTTATTGTCATGTCACATGAATAATAAATATGAAATTTTTACTCATAGGTCAATACTCAGTAGACAAGTATTATCCTATTATTTATAATATAAACTTCAAATTTAATCATAAATGTAAAAAGGAGAACTGCAAACACTCTTCATAATTCAATATACAATTATCATTACTTTCAACATCTTGAATGGAGATTTTGCCAAGTTAGAGCATCTCTAGCGGTATAAAACAACCGCTGGAGCTAAAAATAGTTAGTATAAATTTTTTTGTGTAAATCTACTCTGACACATCAGATTTATACAAAAAAAATTTAACAGACCGCTAGAGATGCTCTTATATTATATACCCCAATTTTTTTTATCAACGGACTACTACACCATTAATTACTTTGCATAAGGGGACACCATTACTTTTTTGAAAAGTAGCCTTCTGTTCTTAGTTTTTCCTTAAATGAAAAAGGTAATGAAGGAAGTAATTATGTAATGTTCTAATATAATAGTTTAACAGAGAAATCAATTATAAATAATTATATCAATTTCATAAAAGAAAATGAATTAATTATGGTGTTAAATTTACAACAACAATAAAATGTAATAGAAATAAATGAGTTTATAATTACTATAATCTTACAGGACATAAATTTATATATTAACGAATGAATTAAATTAGGGGTCATGAATTAAATTTAGCTTTAATCAATTGCCCTATCCGGATCCAAGAGTGAGTCAGTGACATGTATCTGAAGCAAGGGCAGAGCCAGGATTGCAAAGTAGGGAGAGCTAAAAATAATTAAACTCATGATTGCTTAGTGTGTCATCCATGCTCTAAATATATAATTATCATGTATCAATTATTCAATTAAACCCAATAATCTATAATCTTCTAACACATTTACACTTCCAAACTCTAACGTATTTTCACAGTCAAAAATCCATTGAAATTTGCTTCATACAAATATTAAAACAAACAACTACAAGAATACAAGACATATATATTCCTTATTAATAAATTCACATTAGAAAGTAAGACATATGTGCTCCGCCCCTAACTAGTTATTAATCCATTATATAGTAAATTACTCAATTTAACAAGAAATTATCAAGTCATCAACAAAGTCCCCTTTTTTTTTTCTTTTCTTTTTTTTTTTTTTTACAAAAATAAAATTTAATGTTTCACTAGATTAACAATAATAATCCATAATATCCATCCACCTATGCCTTACTGCCTTACACACGAAGAGTTTAGGTCTTTTTTCATAGACTAACAATGCCCTATTATATTTTATTATGGTTTATTTTGTGATTGGGCATGTCTATGGTTCGTGAGCTTGCTCATATTTAACGCTCGACCTTTGTAAATTTTATAACTCTTTTTATTTATAGAAATATTATGGATTTGGCTGGGATGATAGGAAGAGGAAAAGTAGTACATAGGCTTACAGGAACAATTAGACCTGGGCTATAGCCCAGGTTAACCCATTACTAATTCCTCCCTTGATCGGAAGTCTGCATTTGGTGGCCAGATCAACCACGTTCATACCAATTTTCCAAACCCATCACACCAACAACAATCAAATTCGATTTGGTTCCACGCCATGCTATACATATATGTTAAGAAAAAACATTTAAACTTAAACATATCAAGTATACATTTTCTATTTTTTTTTTAGTATACTGAAATATTTAACAATCTTAATAACAAAAATGTTACTAAAATTTAAAATTATTATAATAAATGAAGAAAAAAGAAAAAATATAGCTAATAAAAAAATATTTATTTATATATTAATTATTAATCGGGGCGGGTTCCAGACTTTGCAAGTTTTTATTTTCTCAAATCCGCCCCCAATCTTATTGGGATAATCAAAAAACCCATCCCAATAGGAAAGGAACGGACGGGACGGATTAAATTGACATTCTTACAGTTTATAAAAAGCAATTTGTTATTTAGTAATATTAAGTTATTAACTTATTATAGGGAGAACATTCAACAACTCAATTAATGTAAACACTAGCACTATATATTATTTATGATACCAAATTAAATTTTCTTATATGTCGAACTCTTGTTCCGACATGATTAAAGGACAAATTTGGATTAAATGTACGCAACCAATTTTACTTTTACATGCAAAAAAAACTGCTTCCTTATTTTGAACCCAATCGAACAATCTTATCCCTGCACGATTTAAAAATAATTGAGGGTGTAAATTGCCCAACCCCTTCGGTAAGGGGACACCCTCCCTTACCGACAAAAAACATCTCATAATGGGGAGCTGAAAATTTTCAATTTTGTCCGGATGCTAGGTTTTGCTACAAATTTTTTTTTTTTTTTTTTTTTTTTTTTTTTACAAGAAATGAAAAAAACACATTTTGCCATGTTTCATGTTACCAAAACATACCTTTAACCACGATTTCATTTATGTTCATACAAATAAAATAAAAAATTTAAAAAGAATCACTATGAAAAGACATAATTTCTCTAATGATCGAGTTCACCAAGCATGAATGTACAGGATAAAGCATTGTAGATTGATTGACATTTGTGCATCGAATGTTCAAATCTCTGCATAGCAATTGGTTTAAACCAAATCACTCCAAACCCTTTTAGCAATTTTTTTTTTCTTTCCCCCCTTTGAGCATCAGAAAAAACTTGATGTTTAGTACATAAATAAGATAAAATTTTTGTAACACTAGTGTAATTTTCAGTGACAAATAAATGATAAATATATATTCTAAGGAAATTCGCACAATGCATGACTTCAGTCACTAGCAACAAACACAATCCAAGAGCATATCATGAAATTAATCCTAGGACAAGGAACAATAATTTACAAACACAAACAAAATGATATCTAGGACAATTACCAACAATGAGACGGACAACACATTTATTTACCCAAAAATATATATATATATATATAAAAGGACAACATAAAGAGAAAGGGTAAATTTCACTGACACCCCCAGTGATTTGGCCAAATATCAGTCTAAAACATCTTTCGAAAATAACTATCAGTTAGATCCAATTTCGCTTTTTCGTCACTAGCTCCGTTAAAAACGTGGAAAAAGACATGTTTACCCCTAATTTTTTAATCAGATTTAATACAAAATATCAGATAAGGTAAATGACTTTTATGCCCTTCATTAAACTCTCACCTACCCACTCTCCCGCCAATACACAAAGACATTTTCTCTCTTCTCTATCTTTATCTATATCGGACACTTGTCTGCCTCTCTCTCTTCTCTACAGATTAAAACCACCCTCTCCTTTCTCTACAGATGAAAACCATTATTTATCTTCTCTACAGATCAAAACCACTCTCTCTCTTCTCTACAGATGCGACCCATAGATTAACAAAAGCATGAAACCCTAGCTAGTTTCAGAGTCGTAGTTCTAGAGTCCATATTTTATACCATCAAAGCCTAGTTCCAGAGCCATATACCTTTCATCCAACTGTGTACCGCCGATCAAGTCCATTTCAGGTCTTTTTCATGTACAATTGACCCATTTCAGAGTCGTTTGCACGTTAATCTCAGGTTTTGTTTTTTTTCCAAGAACCCTAATCTAATCATTGCTATGTTATTGTTTTGTTTTCTGCATGTTATTGTTTTCTTTTTTGCATGTTATTATGCAATTAAGATCTTCTTTTTTCGTGGAATAAGATGGTGTAATTAACCCTAATTCTAGCAAAACCCCCATAATTAATTAGGGTTAATTGATGGGGCTTTTGCTGGATTAATCCTACTTTAGGTTAATTATCTCTGAAATCACCCAAAATTAGGGTTTCTTAACCCAAATTTTGGGTCATTTTAGGGTTTACATTTGGGTTTACTTTTAACACGTTTATTTTTGTTGGATTACGGTTTGTTGATTGTTAGCAATTACTTTTACCATTCTTTATTTTGGCTATTAGCAATTAGTTTTGTTTGTTAGCATGATTATTTGTTTGTTTGTTTTTTTTTTTTTTTGGCAGATTCAAATGGCGTCTGACACTTTGCATGATATCATTGTTCACTATGAGAGACACATGTATGTCATAGGGAACATTAATCCTGATGAGTATAGTTATTTGTCACTGAATACTCATGTTACCTACTTGCTATGTGATGAAGTGTGTCATGAGAAAGGTTCTGTGGCATTTAATATTTATTTTTAAATTCCTGATTGTACTGATAGAATGTTGCTAGAACTAGATGAAGATGTAATTATCATGTTTGAGTTGATGAAGGGCTATAAGGATATAAATGTATTTGTTGAAGTTGCTCAGTATTGTTTAGCTTCATGTAATAATGGTGCAGGCTCTAGTAATGCCTTTGAGGTGGGAGGAGACAGTGATGTTAAGGAAGTCATTCCAAATGAAACAGTGATGTCAGATGAGGGGAGTGATGAGGAGAGGAATGATGAGATGAATGATGATAGGAATGATGAGGGGAGTGATGGTGGTGAAGGAGATTCTCAGTATAGTTTTTCTGACAGTGATGATGAAGAGTGGACTGGTGTTCATGAGGGAGGGAGAACTAATAATTTGGGAGATGACAATTTGGATAATATTGAGTTGGAGAAGGAGACTTCAGACCATAGTGATTATGAGTTTTCTGATTATAGTGAGGATTACGATTTCAGTAGAGAAAGTGAAAGTGAGGAAGAAAGAGAGACATGTGAGAGTTAAAGTGGAAAAAATAAAATTAGAAACAGAAAATATAGAAATATAACTATGAAGTATTTACACAGAGCTTTAAAGGGAAAGCTATTTAAATATGGTGAGGAGGGTAAAATTGTATTTGAGAAGTACCATCTCTTTGATAGTATCCACCACTTCAGAGATGTCTTGGTAGAATATTCTATCCAAAAAGGTTTTAAACTTGTGAGGGAAAAAAATGAAAGGAAAAGAATTACCTGTCACTGTGGGAATGCAGGCTGCAATTGGGGAATTCATGCAATCCTATTGCCTGACAAAATGTCTTTTATAATAAAAAGAGTTGGCCCAGAACATTGCTGCATCAGAACATTTAAGAACAAAGGTGTGACTTCTACATTTATAGCAAAAAAGCTTCTAGACAGGTTCAGAAAAAATCCTGACATTTCAATAAAGGATTTGAAACAAGAAGTTAGAAAGAAATTTCTTACAGTTGTTACTGATAAAAGTTGTTGGAGGGCTAAAAAAAAGCAAAAGAGGAGATTGAAGGGAGTCATACTGAGTCATATGGAAAGCTATGGAAGTTCGCAGTTGAGGTGATGAAACAAATCCAGCTAGTTTAGTGTTCATAAGGAAAAATGCAGATAAGCCTCAAAGATTTAAGAGAATTTTTTTTATCATTTGCTGCATGTCAGAATGGGTTTGTTAATGGGTGCAGACCATTTATTGGTATTGATGGATGTTTATTGAAGAGACCTTTTGGGGGTACTTTACTTAGTGCTATAGGACTTGATGGAAATAATGGGTTGTATCCATTTGCTGTTGCCATTGTTGAATCTGAAGGAAAGGATAGTTGGAAATGGTTTTTAAATCACTTGCACAAGTTCCTTGGTGATACAGCTGGAGCTATTCCTTGGACCTTTATGTCAGATGGGCAAAAGGGAATATTAGGAGCTATTTCTGATATTTTTCCACAGGCACTAACTAGGAGATGTTGCAGGCATATCTATGCCAATTTTAGGACAAAATATCCTGGTTTGAAGTATAAAATTTTATTCTGGGCAGCTGTAAATGCATATAATCAATTAGAATTCAAATCTGCAATGGGGCAACTGCAGGCAATCTGGGGGGGGGGGGGGGGGCTGTAATTGGTTGATGGAACATCCTCTAGAGACATGGGCTAGACATAAATTTGATCATAGGGCAAAGTGTGACTTTGTCACCAACAATCATGTGGAGTCATTTAATTCTTGGCTTGGGAATATCAGACAAAAACCAATCACTGGAATTCTGGAAAGCATAGCAAAAAAGCTGATGTCCAAGTTTGGTAAAAGATTTCAAAGGACAGTAGAGTGGACAAATACAATAGTGCCAAAAGCTAGGAACAAATTGAACTCTAATATCTCTAAAGGTGCTACATGTGAACTGATTTGGCCTGGTGGGAATTTGTATCAAATTACACAAATGGATACACACATGTCTTATATTATGAACCTAGGTGAGATGAGTTGCTGTTGTGGGGAATGGCAAGTGTCTGGAGTGCCTTGCAGGCATGTATGTGCAGCTATTACACACACAAGGCATGATTTTGAGAGTTTTTGTTCAGATTTCTACAGCAAGAGTACATATGCAAAGACTTACAGTACTTTTATACACCCACTGCACCATGACACTATGTGGACTGAGGTTGACAAAGCACCATTGGAGCCACCAGTTCTCAAAAGACCAATAGGCAGACCTAGAGTGAAAAGAAAGAGGGAAGTTGGTGAACCAGAAGCAACTAGAAGGTCAAGTGTTATCACTTGCAGCATATGTGGTGTGTTTGGACACAACAAGAGGGGATGTGAAAAAGCTCTTACTGCAGCACAAGTGAAAGCAACAAAAGCAAATGCAACAGCAGGCCCATCATCATCAACAGCCCCAACAGTAAGGAGGAGGAAAAGTGTACCAAGAAGATCAAGAAGGATTGGAGCAGCAGCACAAGGTTCTCAGGTATTTAATTCATCTCTTAAAGTTTTGATTTATATTGTAAAACTTTTTTTATTTCAGTTTATATTTATATTGTGAACTTTTGTTTTCATTTCAGGGTTCAAGAAGTATGGCAGCAGAAACAATAGCAACAACACCAATAACACAAGGCATCAGGTATATAATTCATATATGTCTGATATTATTCATTTTAACAGGTATAGGTATAAATTATGAAGCTTTGTTTTCATTTCAGGATTCAACAAATAGGGCAACAGAAACAGTAGCAGTACCACCAACAGCATAAGGCACTCAGGTATATAATTCATATATGTCTGATATTATTCATTTTAACAGGTATAGGTATAAATTATGAAGCTTTGTTTTCATTTCAGGATTCAACAAATAGGGCAACAGAAACAGTAGCAGTACCACCAACAGCACAAGGCACTCAGGTATATTATTCATATTTGTCTGAGATTATTCATTTAACAAAATAATTTATAAAGTTTTGTGCATTTCAGTTTATGTTTATATTTATGTCCTTGTTATTCAGGGTTCAACTTCAATATTTATGGAACCAGCAAGAGCAACATAAGGCATTTAGACTCCATGTTGCACCACTCTACCTCCTACAACAGGAATTAGGACATAGTCTATGGTAAACATGACTTTTTGCACAGTGCTAACATAATTTTTTGCACAAGCTAAATTTCACACACAACACAATTTTTTGGGTTATGCAAGTAGATATGGGGGATACTTTTGGGTTATGCAAGTAATGATATTCAATGGGGAATACCTTTTTGGTTATTTTGAAAGTTTTGTAATGAATTTGAAGAGATATTTAAACTTAGCTATGTAGCTGTTGGTAATGGATTTAAAGGGATGTATTTTTTAGCTTTTAAAGTTTGTGATATTTCATGGATTATATTTTGATCTGAAAAATGGTTTTGACTTAGTTAAAGGCTGTATGCATGCTTTGATATTGTAGTTGTGTTGCATTACCATATACTGATTATAATAGAACACTAATTATTTTATTTAGATAGAAAGGCAATGAACATTGTTAGGACAGCTATAATACAAATGCTCATGCTTGCATACACAATTGACCTCATCAAAGACATTAAACCATCTATAATGTCATTCCTGATTCCATCATTGACATTAGCAGCATTCACATTAGTAATAGCATCAGGTGCAAGTACATCCTTAGGACTCAACCATCTGAAGTATGCGCATCTTCCATTATAACAATTGTAGAAGTGTTTTCCAGGATTTTTGTCTGAATGAGATACCCTCAATGCTGCTCTTCTTCCACACGAACATATTTTAGTTCTGAACATTGGCAACACACACTTGATTGCCCCTGTTTACTTGAAAATATACATGTTACAGGTTAAAAAATATTGGCATTGGCAATTACATATTCAAAAATATAATTTGTAATTACAGGTTAAAAATATTTTTCAAAATATCACCCTCAAATTTACATACATTTTTTTTTTTTTTTTTTTTTTTTTTTTCACATTTATGAGGTTCAAATCAGCAAACAATTATAAAGGAATTACTTGTAAAAAAAAAAATTGTAATTACAGGTTACAAACAAAATTACAATTTCACAAAAAATTTCTTACCAAATGCACACCTTATTCCTTTCTTTGGAGCCTTCAAGCATATATGAAGTGCAAGCAGTTCACGCATGTACGAAGAAGTGCAGTGTGTATTTATAATGCAACTACCAACGGCTACTTTGGAGTCATTTAATTGCAACGACTACTTTTTGAGCCACTTTTGGAGCCAAGGCAACTTTTTCAGCCACTAATTACTTTTGGAGCCAAGATATACGATGGCTGAAGCGGTTAGTTGATTTCAATGGCAAAGAAGGATAAATATGTCATCTGAATGAGGGTAAATATGTCATTTCAATCATTAAAAAAATAATTAAATGGGTTAAACCAAAGTCAAAGGGTAAGAATGTCTTTTTACATGTAAAAAGTGGTCTGACACACCTGTCAACTAACTTTTGGGGTGTGAGTGAAAAACAGAGCAAATGTTTGTAATGTGAGTGATAGTTATTTTCGAAAGATATTTTAGACTAATATTTGGCCAAACTACTGGGGGTGTCAGTGAAATTATCCCAAAGAGAAAAGAAGATTAATTTTGATCAAAGGTTGAGTGATAAGTCAAGCCCTGTGTGATCTCGTGCTGCACCTTCAAATCATGACTTGCATCAACACGAGCCCCATTGGCTGCAAATTCCGGATTTTGAAAAGCCGATAAACCTCCAGACCTAAGTCACATAAAGTGGGAGCGAGAACGAATTCGAGAGTGGGAGCGTGCTAGTGGCAAAATTACGTAGTGAGAATTTGAGCGAGACCGGGTGCGAAACGTGAGAGTGAGAGCAAGAGTGACACTGTTGAGAAAAATTGTGTGACTTAGCTCCAGACACACCCGAGCTAGGACTAGCATCAAACAATGTCCGTCCAGGCAATTGATACCCATTGTTTGTAGGCCAGTAATTTGTTATTCTAGGCGTGGACATTCCTTGGTAGCCATGACCAAATCCAACATGTGACCTAAGGAAATAAGGGCTATGATGAATCATCAATGGGATTGATGGAGGGTAATAGGAATCATGAACCATTGATTGCATATGTCTAGGGTAATGAGGCTGCTCATGACCTAAGTTGTCTTTGTTGTTAAGCTTTCCTCTGCCACAGGCCCACAACAACAATGATACCATTAGAATGCATGTCTATGGAACAGTATGAATAGCAATTCTCGTCCTTAAAATGAAAAAAGAAATTCATACCATATTTAAACAAATAAAATGACATGAAAACCGACCTGGGTTTCTTTAGGAGCAGCGGTGCGACCAAGTCCAGAAGACTGTAATCAGTCAAGTCCGGGATCCTGTCCATAAAGTAATAGAGGAGAGAGTGGGATATTTGAATCCAGCTGAGCGTGAGGAGCAGGAGGGAGCGAGGAATGGGTTTTATCTGCCCAGGTCTCGGCTGCAAGATCTTGTGAATTTGTTGCATTGTACTGACAATAACTATGTATTAGTAAAATTCAAATAAACATCAAAGCAAAATTTTCAAGTATCAAAATTACCATCTTCTCAAATCGATGTACAGCACTATGATCAACCAAAAACTTCCCTAGAATTCCCAACACTACTTCTAGTGCTTTAAGGGCATTTAAAGAATCACCCTGTATCTTTACAATTCTCTCATCCGAAGTAGCATAGAAGGGCATTTCATCTAGCAAAGAAAGACGAGCATCATATATTGTGCTTGGAACTGAAATGTGAACAGATCAGTGGAGAAAATACACTGGGTGAAATATTGAGTATATTAGTTCTTGAAAAAATAATAATAAGATTAGGTAGAATAATTCCCAGTCCCTTGTATATATCATAATAACATCATGCTTGAACTGTAATTTAAAATTTGAGAGTCCATTTTTGTATTCCGCAATCTAGTACTAGAGGCACCAGTGTAAAAATGAAATTTTGTATTTAAGTTCTGGTAAAATGTTTAATCAGGAAGTATTTACAATCATATGTAATACACATCTTACATCATCTTGTTTAAGGAGAGCTGACCTTTCTGAAAAAAGGAAAAAGAAAAAAGAAAGGAAAAAAGCACATGTTTCTGGAAATATAGTGATCAAAACAACATAGCATGACCTGAATGTAACCATAATTGGTATTGAAAACATTTTAAGGACACAGGAGCAGCATTATTGAAGTTGCAAGATATGACAATTCTAACATAAATGTTCCTGAAAATGTAAGATGTGGCAATTTTAACAGAAATGAACAAAAAAGCCAAGTACATAAAAGGCCACATTTTACTCATAAAACACATATCGAAGCACTGGATCTTTCCTGTATTGATTTAATTATAGATACTCACTTCCCAAGTAAGTGAATTGCTTCTGAATATGCTACTAGTAACCTTACACAACAAAATGCAGCTACAGCAGCTGCCAATCCCTTACTATCGCCCTCACTAGAAGATAGGTCAGCAACACACTTAATAACCCTTAGGGCAACATCCATTGCAGGAGATAATTGTGCATCTGCTTTTCCTGATATCAATACCTGAAAAGAAACATGTGAGATGATCCCAACAAATTTTGGCCATCAAAGAGTTGGAACACTAGTCAAACAAATGCGCAGAAGCAAAATTCCATATTTATTTTAATTTCATGAATGAATACCAATCTCAAAAAGGAAGAGCACCTACCATATGTATCTATAAGCGTAACAACCCATCCCCATATCAATTTTGCTAAAATTTTAGATTCTTATAATATAATATAAAAACTACACTCACAATACCCTAGTTATTTTCCAGTATCTTGAGGCATGCCTAGCATGACTTGATAATTCGTGAGTCGTTTACAAGGACAACTACTAAGAACATCTGGTACAGCATAAAAAACCTTAGGAACTAGCTTGTGTTGATTCCAGCTGGATAGGCAAAATGAACAAATATGCCCCTCGGTTCCTTTTGACCAAATTTGTCACAAAAATCTCTGTTAAAATAACTAATATCGTAATAGATCCGTCGTGGAAAGACTAATCCTATGAGTATAATATTGACCATATTTTGAGGTTATAGGTGTTACTACCCAATGTGGTCCATACTCCATATAAATCAAGGCGTTGGGAGGGATAGACTAGATACTAACGTAACCTTTGGCATTACTTTCCAAAGTGGTTGCTACAAGGATTTTTTTTTTTTTTTTTTTTTTGATAAGTAAGAAATGCATTGAAAGCGTTCAAAAGGGGAACGCATCCCAAGAGAACAAACACAGGGCCAAAACAACCCTTTAAGCCTTCAAAGAGGCCAAGAAAACAACAATATCCTCAGAAGATCTAAAATCTCTACCCGAAACCCAACAAAAAAGAGTGGAAAGAATAGAGAACTTAAGAAAAGAAATAGGCCTCTCATTTCCCTCAAAATATCTTTTATCCCTCTCCAGCCAGATGCACCACCACACACAAAGAGGTGTAGCCCTCCAAGCATCACGAGCATGGGCCCCTACAGAGAACCCTCTCCAAGCCTCAACCATCTGTCTAGAGGAGCGAGACATAACCCAATAGAACCCAAACAAACAAAGCATCAAGTCCCAACATTCCTTAGCCACGGGGCAATGAAGAAAAAGATGATCCACTATCTTATTATCCTGAAGACACATGTAGCACCGATTAACCACTACCTGATTCCTCCTTCTCAAATTGTCTTAGGTCAAAATCTTACCCAAAACACAGATCCAAGCAAAAAAAGCCACCTTGAGAGGAGCCTTAAAGCGCCAAACAGACATCCACGGGAAGGATCCTGCAGGCTCAGCTGTAAGACACCTGAAGAAGGAACGAACATCAAAGCGACTTTGCGAAGTTGGCTTCCAAATCCAACAATCAGAATCACCAGCCATAATGCTCTGACGATACAACGCCTCCAACAAAAGAGTGACATCCTCGACCTCCCAATCTTGAAAAGGACGCCTGAATTGAACATCCCAAACCAGTCTCCCATTATCAAGACAATAACAGTCAACCACCTTGGCTTGTTTATCCGAAGCCATCCTAAACAAACCGAGGGAAAGCGAGGGCAAGAGAAACCTCCCCGAACCAAACATCCTCCCAAAAACTGATCCGTCTGCCATCCCTAAGTCTGAAACGAACATGAGTGGAAACGACAGCCCACCCCTTCCGAATAGACTTCCAAACTCCCACACCCCTCGGGCCACGCACCTCAAGAGAGCACCACCCTCCTCTACCTTCCCCATATCTACTAGCAACAACCTTCCGCCAGAGCCAGTGCCTCTCCACCCTAAACCTCCACAACCATTTTCCAAGGAGAGCTTTATTGAAAGGCACCAATTTACGAAGGCCCAACCCACCATAACGAATCGGCTTGCACACTTGCTCCCACCGAACCAAATGAAACTTAAACTCCTCACCTCTTCCCCCCCAAAGAAAATTGTGTTGCAACTGTTCAATTCTCTCGGCAACAAAGAGAGGAATCTGAAAAAGTGAGATGAAATAAGTAGGAAGGCAAGAAAAGGTACTTTTAATCATAGTAACCCGCCCCTCTTTAGAGAGATAGTGCTTCTTCCAACCCGCCAATCTCCTCTCAAATCTATCCACAACAGGATCCCAAACCCCCACACACCTCGAAGGAGTTCCCAGAGGGAGCCCTAAATAGGAGATAGGAAAAGAGCCATTACGACAACCAAGAATGCCCGCAAGCGAAGCTAACTCAGGCACCTCCCCTACAGGCACCAAAACACTCTTGCCAACATTCACCTTGAGGCCAGAAACGATTTGGAACCAAATCAGAACACATCTCAAATAACTAAGTTGGGACACCTCTGCTTCACAAAACACAAGCGTATCATCTGCAAACATCAAATGGGAAATCTCCAACTGGCTGGCAATATCCCTACCCACCCGGAACCCATTCAGGAAACCTAACTAAACAGCCTTCCTCAACATCCTACTGAAGGCCTCCATCACAAAAAGGAACAAAAAGGGGGAGAGCGGACCCTCCTGTCTCAGGCCCGTCGGAACACCATTCATAAGTACAGAGAAATGAGCACTGGAGATGCAAAAATGAATCCATTTCCTCCACTGCTCCCCAAAACCCATCCTCTCCATCAGATAGAGAAGGAAACTCCAACTCACATGGTCATACGCCTTTTACCACTGTACCAAGCAATAACACCTATAACCATAATATTAGATGGTAGAAAATAAAAGTTACACCCTACCAATAAAAAATTTATTAGATTTTAGAATATATCAAATTGAGTGTTTCGTTTTTTTAATATGATATTAACAAGCTAATTGGGGTAGGTTACCATTTCGATGTCCGGCAATTGTTAAATCCTTGTAGTAGGTGTTTTGATAAGAATGTATATAAAAAGCGAACAAAAGGGGACCGCATCCCACAAGAACTACACAAGGCCAAATAGGACTTCTACTCTTTCAAAGAGCCCAAAAAATCAACTATCTCATCTAAAGATCTATAATATCTCCCTACAACCCAACAAAAAAGAGTGGTAATAATGGAGAAGTTAAGCACAGGAATAGGTGTCTCCTATCCTTCAAAAGACGTACTGTTACTTTCAAGCCATAAACACCACCAGACGCACAAAGGCGTAGTCCTCAAAACATTTCATACTTGGGCCCCCACTATACACCCTCTCCAATCCTCAACAAAGTCTCTGGAAGTCCTGGGCATCACCCATTGGACTCCAAACAAACCTAACATCATGTCCCAAAAATCCTTGGCCATGTGACAATGCAAAAGGAGGTGGTTAACCGTTTCTTTATGTTTCAATGCATTCTTTTGTATAAGCTGGTTCAACCTGATTAGAGTATTTCCCTTGATTGGGCAAATTATAACTCTTCTATTCCTTTTAGTGATATTTATATAGGTTAGTAAAAATACATGCATCACTCGTTTTACAAATCTCTGTTATAGAGGGAAATATAGCACTTAAGGAGACTCACAACAATTTGTTAAGTAAATACTAGAAGAAAAATTCAATAAAATAAAATAAGATATATCATTCTCAACATCCTTGCCTTAATTCCATATGGATGTATAAATAATATATATATATATATATATATATATATATTTACGTATATATGTATATATAGATGGGGAAAAAAGTAAGAAAGAAAGGAAATTACCTATTGAGTAAAAAAGACAACAAATTCAAAAGTTGACTGTCGTCTTTATAACCGCATTAGCTAGTGGGATTTCTGTAGGTAGGGAATTTTAACAATTTTATTGTTTTTAATATAGAACGGAGTGAGAAAAAATAAAAAAGTATTATCACTTTTGGAAAGTTGGTGACTTTTGCGATGAGCCATTTCTTTGGAAATTAACCAATAGAACGTCTCTGTTGTTTCTTCAATATAGAATGGACTTGTATGTAGAGAAATTATGTCATTTTCAAAAACTCAAATGAATATTGTGATTAGTCATGTCTTTTGAGAATTAAACAATAGACACTTTGTGTTTTTTAAATACAGAATATACTTTGCATACATAGAGAAATGATGCGCCTTGTGGTTTTAAGAAATAAAAACAACAATAAACTTTGCATACACAGAGAAAGGATGTGCCTCTTGGAAACTATAACTTTTGGCGTGAGAAATGTCTTTTTGGGATTTAACCAATAAAAAAACTAACTTATATAAAAAATAAAAATCCAAATCTGTATTATATATAAAAATAAAATAAAAAAAATTCCTATAGATAACTAATAATTATAATCTTTCATGAAAAAAAATAAAATAAAATAAAATAAAATAAAAAATAAACTAACAATTATACTATTTTCTATACACATATATAAGGGATAACTTGTTGAATTAATTATAACCATTGCCTATATCGGTAATACCAAAAGTAAAGGTGGTAGGAAATAGGAAATTGTTGAATATTAAAACTCTACCAATATATACATTATTAATGAAGTCCTATACAAGGAAGAATTACATTTTCCATAATAAAACATCCATGCAGGGTGTTGGAAGAGTAAACATGAGTCAAACCTAACCTTTGTTATTATTTTGCACAAAGTTGTGTCCTCATGCTTGCTATTCCAATATTTAAGACATGAGCAAGGAACAGAAAGCCGTTTCTTTCACAAGCAATGTGCCACTTCAATACAGTGGAGGAGGACAGATGGCATAAGTTGCAAGTAAATGCATCAAGATGGGATATTTGGTGCAAGCCGCAAAGCAAACACTTAGCAACATCAAACAGAGTAATGAGTGCATATGAACTGCAATCCAGTATCTATATAACATGTGCAGTCACTAAGAGAAAGAGCAGGCATCAATAACCAGACTTCGCCAATTTCCTCACTGGCCATAGCCAAATTCACTTTCTATTAGCATGCCTCTATTATAGAGTTCCTTTTCAGTCACAACATACCAGTGAAATGATTGTAAATGCTCAAAAAGGTTTTCAAACCCAAGCCAAAAAGTACAAAATTTCACATCCAGCGGGAAAGAAAGTAGAAACCTCAAAAAAATTAAAGCACAACCAACTACAATCCTCCAACACTAAGAAGGATAAGGCGTCATACATCTTCTGCAGAGATTTCTGTTAATAATTTCAGTTGTCGGTATAGCAGGGTATATAAGCAGTTCCAAGTTCAAGAGAAACTTCAGGAGAAACCTGGGAATTACAAATTTTCTAAGAACAAAGTATATTTATCTTTCACTTAAATAAACAACATGCACTCCATGCATTACAAAGTTAAAATTACTGCATAAAGTAATCAATAAGCAGCATGCAATCTCAAAGGTAATAGCATGTCTAGAAGCCAAGATTTAAAAATAAATAAAAATTTAAAAAGTATAATCAGTTTCATATTAGGTTATATGCACATATATACATATATACATATATATATATATACATATATACATATATACATATATATATATATATATATATATATATATTCGCAAACCCTAGAACAGGTAAAATAAAGTACAGATAGATGCAAGTTAATATTGACAGCAAAGAATAAATAATTGAGCGAGAGTACTGACGATACGATTAGTGATACGGATAGGGCCTCTGAGGATGCTAATGCGAGCGCCAGTGTCTTCGCACATCTTCTTCGCGATCTCACCCTTGCATCCGATGATTCTTCCGACCTTGAGAACCTGAACGATCAACCCGAACACATTGTCTCTCGGTAACCCGGGCCATTTCCCCTCCGCCCGTTGCTTCGGCAGCCGCAGCCGCCGCCTCCTCCGCCGGTGGTGGTGAAGCTTCGTTCTCTGAGGCTGCCTCACAAGAGGCGGATGATGCCACTGGCTGTTGTTACTGTTGTTGTGTGTCAGATCAGAAGAATCATCGGATGCAAGGGTGAGATCGTGAGAAAAAAAACCATTGATACACCATCGACGAAGGGCTCGAAGTAAATTTTTTTTTTTCTTCTTCGGAAAGACACAAGGGGGGTTGTGGTATTTGCAGTGGTGCAACTTTGACGGGTCAATTGAGCCCAGAGCTAAACATAGGTGCAGACTATACAAGTATTGTAAATTTAAAAATAAAAAATACCAGCACCACCGGTAAAATAATACGGAGTAATAATAACAAGTACAGTAGTGTCATTTTCTACAAGTCCATATCTATAGAAGTCTTCCATGCTAATATTAGTCCAAACGCTCAGAGAGATTATTTTGTGTTAAGTTGGGTAATTCTTATTGGTGGACTCTCTCTTCTTTGTTATTTTAGTTTCAACATTTCAGAAGCTCCGTCAATGCTTAAACTGATAAAGTTAAATTAAAATTGCATAGGGTCTTCTTTTTCTTTTTCACAGATAAAATTAGGGTTTAGAGAGATGAAAAAGAAGAGAGCCCAAGTAGATGAATCATATTACACACCATTGTTTCAGAATTTTAGGAACTGAAAAATCGTGTGTGAAGTGACCAAAGATTCTTGTAACTAAAAGAATTAGACACTATACTCAATAGTATGTCTTCAAGTCTAAATTTCCTTCAATTCTAAGTGCTTTGACTTAATTTGAGTGCATCAACATATTATCAACATCATCAGTCGTCATCACTAGAGTCAACGTTGACATCAACATCCTCATGACATTGACATTAACATCCTCATCTAGAATAACGTAATCCTCTTGCATAGATATACATTTAATTAAGATAAAATGAAAAGAGACTTCTAACCATAATTGGTCATTTTAAAACCAACATCACTGCTACAACAATAAGGGGATTTATATAATTCAATTAGCTTGGCAAAAAAAACATACCTATTTTCTTTTTGCCGACTCCACCTATTCCCATCAACTCTCTTCTTTCAGAAAAGAAACCTTTAGTATTAGGACAAAAGAGGAAAAGTTTTAAAAGCGTTAATAAACTTGTAAAACATATGTTCTGAAATTGAAAACTAAACTTCCAAGTCTTTAATTCCCATTAATAAAGTGTTCGAGCATCACATCATAACAATATTATATATACGTATGTAGAAACAAAAACAAAAATAAAAAATCAGTATGTAAAACATGAATAAATAAACGTAACCAATAGCTAAAAATGCCAATTAAAATTTTTAAAAAAGTAAGAGTTTGTTACCTGATGACTGAGGAGACATGTTTCTTGAACCTTGTTCTTGCTAAATGTTAAAGCCCGATGCTAACCCTAAAAATAAGAAAGCACTCAGGTTGTGAGGAAGAGGTTTCTCAATCTCACTCATAACAATTAAAACACCACCATCTAAGTACTATCTGTATCATGTATCAACCCAACCCAACTATACTTTCAGTCAAAATGTTGGACACCTATCCGTAGAAAGAGGTGTGATTACGGATAGGTGTGATTAGCACATATTATACCCAGCTCTTATGTTAAATTAATCCAATAACAAAGTACAATGCATCAGTTTAGAAATAATCTTCAAAATTAACAAATCAATATCCTGATATTCTGGATTCTAATAACAAAAGAAAATCAAAAACCAAAATTTGAAAATAAAAATATGGTAGAAAGATTGAATATATCTTTCGTGCATTACACAGATTGTATTTCTATGTGAAACAAAACATCCAGGATTTCTCAATGGGGTAGGCTAAATCAAAATATATCAACCAAAATCAACTATTGTTTAATTCAGTTTTAGTTAACTAACAATGTTTCTTTAGACAATTGACTGATTAAGGCATAGAAAATCCTATTTGGGTAATCAATAAAAAAAATTACCAATTTATTTATGAACAATTCACCACTTAGTACCCTATCTCTTCTTTTGACTAATTTACTAATTCTATTTGAGAATCTACTAGTGCAAGCCCCTTCCAACACTATGGAATTCACTCAAAAGCATGCTTTTTGTAAGTATTTTAATTTTCAAGAAGTAACTTTAGAGCTTTACCCTATATTAAGTACTTTTGCTTTTCAAAGTTCTTGTTATGAATTTTTTTTTTTTAGTTCTGGAAAGATTTCCATCTTCAAAAAGCTTGGCATGTTGATAAAAATTGTTTCAGATTCAATCTCTGCAGATTTCTAATCCAATTCAAATTCTTTTTTTTTTTTTCTTTTTTCATGCCCGGATTCAAATTTTCTTCTAGAAATAATTGACAAAAAAAAAAAAATTATTTACAAAAGATCATAAAAAATTTCACCGAATCGGATTTAGTTTGCAAAAGAAGAATTACACACCTTGATTAGTTAATTTAGAAAAAAATAAATAAATAAATAAAAAATAAAAAATAATAACAACCCATACATACAAGTTTGCAGTTGCAGAGAGAGAGGGGGGCAAGCTTGAGAGTTGAGAAACAGCGGCTGAAGCTTGCGAACGGCGAACCCGAACTGGAACAGCGGGCGATGAAAACTGAAAAATCTGAAATGATATGCCGATATGGGTTTTGAACTTTTGATTCTTGCAGACAGATTGATAAACTGAAATATATGGGTTTTGAAATTCTTATTCTTGTAGATTTCGTAGTTTGCAGTTGCACAGAGAGAGAGAGAGAGAGAGCAAGTTCAGAGTCGAGAGCGAGAATAGAGATGGAGGCGATTGGGGAGGCTGAAATGATTTGCCCTAAAAAAAATTTGTTTTTTCGGTGATCATCCATGGGCCTATATATTTTGAGGCCCTAGGCGACAGCGTTTTTCGCCTTGGGTCAGGGCCGGCCTGGTTTACTTGGTTTGGGCCTTTATTTTAGTGTGGTGGTTGTGTTGACTTAGGCTTGGGTGGCTAATTCTGTTAATAAATTTTTTTCTGACTGAATTAAAAATTAGTATAGTAAATTTTTTTTTTTTTTTTTTGGTAGGTTCAAGCCTACCCTACATCCGTCCTTGGTCACTCATCTGTCAAGATAACAAAATTACTAATGTGCTGGCAGAAAATTACAGATACCATCATTAGTTGATGCAGTGGATTTAACTTTTGAAAATTCAAGTAATTTAATACAGAATACCATCATTAGTGTAGTGGATTTAACTTTTGAAAATTCAGGTAATTTAATATCAGCAAGTAATTGGTAATTTCTCCTGGCATGCTCATTGATTTAATTATTTATTTTATGTTTTAGATAAAAGACTAGGGGAAAAACCCATAGAGTTTTTCAAGTGGAGTTGGAACAAACAAAGCACATTATTGTTTTTTTTCGAAATTATCAAGGATATTGCTACTTTCACCGACTCCTAAAAAAAAAATCTGAAACCATAATCATATTTTAATACAAGTGCAATTATTGAATCAACATATATCGAGATTTCTCAAAAAAGTTACAAAAAGTTGCAATTATTCAAAATTATTCAAGAATAGTTGAGAAGATTTGTATTTGCATCAGTCATTACAATTGTTAATGAATACTATGTGTTTATCATGTGAATAGCTTTACTGATGAATACTATGTGTTTATCATGTGAATAGCTTTACAAAGCCAGTGGAAATCTTTATGTTCTGGATTTGCAAAGGATTGATGGCTCCCCCAATCTCTTCCTAGAAATCTCTGCCACTTTTATTGCATTAGTAGAGATGACAACGGGGTGGAGTTGGGACAGGTTAGGCTAAACCCTACTCCGCCTTGATAGAAAATTTGTCATACTAACTTTACACCTACTCCGAAACGGGTTTGTAAGTGTTATACCATCTCCGCCTTTACTACGGTAGACAAAGTATTAATTCCACCCCATTTACTCCATTTAATTGCGGGGCGCAATAGGGGCAAATCGGGTTATACCACTTTTATTATTATGTAAATAAAAAAAATAATAATAAAAATAAAATAAAAAAAACTAGCCTAATGTGTTTAAATTAGGCTGATAAATATGTTGAACCAACTTTTAAATTACTAAATAATAAATATTAATATCTTAACGGACACTTTCAGCAAAGTAACAAGAGTCTTAAATATATATATATATATATATATATATATATAAATTAAAAGGTGCATATATAATCGGGGCAGAGTCAGGGCTATAAATTAAAAGGTACATATATAATTAAGGCGGAGTCGGGGCGAGTTCATCATTAAATCTGCCCCACCCCAAACCCGTTTCGGGTTTTTAATTATTTTACCATATTCATTCAAAAGCCATTTAGGAACACCAAATCCACCCCATTTGCTGCCCCTATGCATTAGTAGTGACATAATTTTGTTTATTCTATAGTTTATACTGGTTTTAAGATCAAAGCGTATCTGTTGTATGTATGTAAGTGTAATACTCGAGTATAGTGCCGCCTTCTACTGTTAAAACTTGTACTTTTGGGTACCATATTGCATTATATATGCAGTTTTGGTTCTAATTGGAAGTTGGAACAGACAAACAAATATTCATTTTTTGGTCTATATTTGAAGTGTTGATCAGTTGATGTATAATACGTAGTAGTTGATTTTATTTTTAGTTCTCTATATCTTTGCCTATCCCGTGTTTAATTAGTTGCAACACCAATCCGTTGTGTTTGATAATTTCTGTACATTATAATTCACATGAATTGATCTTGATTCATGTTTGATTATCACTAGGATCCCTTAAAACTTGCACTTCTGTTTTTTTTTTTTTGGTTTTTTAATGTGTACAGATTTTCTTTTTTTTTTTTCTTTTTTTTCATGAAATTTGTAATGAATTTTTGTTGTGGCTGTGTTATGTTATTGTATATTATTTGGGATAATACTTGCCTACTCACCGGTGAGTAGGACATGCTTTCCATCGATATGACGCAGCAACAAAGTGATAACACTGATAACTATCCCTATAATGTAAAAAAAAAAAAATGGACAATACTTGACGGCCTACTAATCAATTAGTAGAAACTTCAACAAATAATGCGATGATGGAAGTATGAATGGGAATATTCAATAGGAGATATTCGAGACACCAAACACTGAAAACCACCTACTCTTAACATTATCAGTTTTGAATTGGATTAAATTTTTTAGATGATGGTGAGACTTAATTATTTGCGTTAAAATAGGCTTATGATCATTATTCAAATAAATAAAAGAAAGTATTTAGCTGGAAGAATATTGAAGGGACACTTGTCACTTTATCGTGTCACATGGAAATTATGAAGTTTTTACTCATGATATTATCTCTATTATTTATATTATAAACTTCGAATTTAACCATAAATGTAAAAAGGAGAACTGCAAACACTCTTCATAATTCAATATACAATTATCATTACTTTCAACATGTTGAATGGAGATTTTGCCAGTGTTTTTGTTAAAATAAAAAATAAAAAAAATAAAAAAAAAAATAAAGGAGGAAATGAGATTTTGCCAAAGTTAGATACCCCAATAGTGCTACACCATTAATTTCTTTGCATAAGGGGACACCGTTACTTTTTTGAAAAGTAAGTTTCTGTTCTTAGTTTTTCGTTAAATGAAAAAGGTGATAAAGGAACTAATTCTGTAATGTTCTAATATAATAGTTTAACAGAGAAAGCAATTATAAATAATTATATCAATTTCATAAAAGAAAATGAATTAATTATGGTGTTAAATTTACAACAACAATAAAATGTAATAGAAATAAATGAGTTTATAATTACTATAATCTTACAGGACATAAATTTAAATATTAACGAATGAATTAAATTAGGGGTCTTGAATTAAATTTAGCTTTAATCAATTCCCCCATCCGGATCCAAGAGTGAGTCAGTGACATGTATCGGAAGTCTGCATTTGGTGGCCAGATCAACCACGTTCATACCAATTTTCCAAACCCATCACACCAACAATAATCAAATTCGGTTTGGTTCCACTCCTGGCTATACATATATGTTAAGAAAAAAAACATTTAAACTTTTCTATTTTTTTTAGTACAGTCAAATATTTAACAATCTTAATAACAAAAATGTTACTAAAATTTAAAATTATTATAATAAATAAAGAAAAAAGAAAAAATATAGCTAATAAAATAATATTTATTTATATATTAATTATTAATTGGGGGCGGGTTCCGGACTTTGCAGGTTTTAAACTATTTTCTCAGATCCGCCACCAATCCTATTAGGATAATCACAAAATCCATCCCAATAGGAAAGGAACAGACAGGATGGATTAAATTGACATTCTTATAGTTCATAAAAAGCAATTTGTTATTCAGTAATATTAAGTTATTATAGAAAGAACATACAACAACTCAATTAATGTAAACACTAGCACTATATATTTATGATACCCTATTAAATTTTCTTATATGTCAACCTCTTGTTCTGACATGATTAAAGGATAAATTTGGGTTGAATGTACGCAACCAATTTTACTTTTGCATGTGAAAAAATTATTTTCTTATTTTAAACCCACGACCTTTAGGTCACAATGAATCGAACAATCTTATCCTTGCACGATTTGAAAATAATTGACGGTGCAAATTGCCCAACCCTTTCGGTAAGGGAACACCCTCTCTTACCGACAAAAAAATCTCAAAATGGAGAGGTGAAAATTTTCAATTTTGTCCCGATGTTAGATTTTGCTACAAAATTTTTTTTACAAGAAATGAAAAAAACACCTTTTGTCATGTTTCACGTTACCAAAACATACCTTTAACCACGATTTCATTTATGTTCTTACAAATAAAATAAAAAATTTAAAAAGAATCCCTATGAAAAGACATAATTTCTCTAATGATCGAGTTCACCAAACATGACTGAATAGGATGGAGCACTGAAGATTGATTGAAATTTGTGCATCGAATGTTCAAATCTCCACATAGAAATTGGTTTAAACCAAATCACTCCAAACCCTTTTAGCAATTTTTTTTTTTTTCTTTCCCCACATTGAGCATTGGAAAAAACCTGATGTTTAGTATATAAATAAGATAAAATTTCTGTAACACTAAGGTAAATTTCATTGACAAATAAATGATAAATATATATTCTAAGGAAATTCGCACAATGCATGATTTCAGTCACTAGCAACAGACACAATCCAAGAGCATATCATGAAATTAATCCTAGGACAAGGAACAACAATTTACAAACACAAACAAAATGATATCTAGGACAATTACCAACAATGAGACAGACAACACATTTACTTACCCAAAAAATTATATATGAAAAAAAAAAAAAAAAAAGAGAGAAGAAGATTAATTTTGATCAAAGGTTGAGTGATAACTCAAGCCCTGTGTGATCTCCGTGCTGCACCTTCTAATCATGACTTGCACCAACTCAAGCCCCATTGGCTGCAAATTCCAGATTTTGAAAAGATGATAAACCTCTAGACCTAAGTCACATAAAGCGAGAGTGGGAGCGAGAACGAATTCGAGTGCGGGAGCGTGCTAGTAGCAGAATTAAGTTATAAGTAGTGAGAATTTGAGCGAGACCGCGTACGGAACGTGAGAGTGAGAGCAAGAGCAAACACCTGTTGAGAAAGATTGTGTGACTTAGCTGCAGACACACCCAAGCTAGGACTAGCATCAAACAATGTCCATCCAGGCAATTGATACCCATTGTTTCTAGGCCAGTAATTTGTTACTCTAGGTGTAGACATTCCTTGGTAGCCATGACCAAATCCAAAATGTGACCTAGGGAAATAAGGGTCATGATGGAGGGTAATAGGAATCATGAACCATTGATTGCATGTGTCTAGGGTAATGAGGCAGCTCATGACCTAAGTTGTCTTTGTTGTTAAGCTTTCCTCTGCCACAACAACAATGATACCATTAGAATGCATGTCTATGGAACAGTATGAATAGCAATTCTCTTCCTTAAAATGAAAAAAGAAATTCATACCATATTTAAACAAATAAAATGACATGTAAACCGACCTGGATTTCTTTAGGAGCAGCGGTGCGACCAAGTCCAGAAGACTGTAATCTGTCAAACCCGGGATCCTGTCCATAAAGTAATAGAGGAGAGAGTGGGATATTTGAATCCAGCTGAGCGTGACCCACTTGAGGACCAGGAGCAGGATGGAGCGAGGAATGGGTTTGCCCAGGTCTCTGCTGCAAGATCTTGTGAAATTGTTGCATTGTACTGACAATAACTATGTATTAGTAAAATTCAAAAAAACATCAATGCAAAATTTTCATGTACAGCACTATGATCAACCAAAAACTTCCTTAGAATTCCCAACACTGCTTCTAGTGCTTTAAGGGCATTTAAAGAATCACCCTGTATCTCTACAATTCTCTCATCTGAAGAAGCATATGAGGGCACTTCATCTAGCAAAGAAAGACAAGCATCATATATTGCGCTTGGAACTGAAATGTGAACAGATCAGTGAAGAAAATACACTGGGTGAAGTATTCAGTATATTAGTTCTTGAAAAAATAATAATAAGATAAAGCAGAATAATTCCCAGTCCCTTGTATAAATCATAATAACATCATGCTTGAACGGTAATTTAAAATTTGAGAATCCATTTTCGTATTCCGCAATCTAGTACTAGAGGCACAAGTGTAAAAATGAAATTTTGTATTTAAGTCCTGGTAAAATGTTTTAGTCAGGAAGTATTTACAATCATATATAATACACAGCTTACATCATTTTGTTTAAGGAGAGAGGACATTTCTGAAAAAATGAAAAAGAAAAAATAAAGGAAAAATGTACATGTTTTTGGAAATATAGTGACCAAAATAACATAGCATGACCTGAATGTAACCATAACTGGTATTAAAAACATTTTGAGGACACCCAGGACCACAGCATTATTGAAGTTGCAAGATGTGACAATTCTAACAGAAATGTTCCAGAAAATGTAAGATGTGGCAATTTTAACAGAAATGAACAAAAAAGCCAAGTACATAAAAGGTCACCTTTTACTCATAAAACACATATTGAAGCACCGGATCTTTCCTGTATTGATTTAATTATAGATCCTCGCTTCCCAAGTAAGTGAATTGCTTCTGAAGATGCTACTAGTAACCTTACACAACAAAATGCAGCTACAGCAGCTGCCAAACCCTTACTATCACCCTCACAAGAAGATAGGTCAGCAACACACTTAATAACCCTTAGGGCAGCATCCATTGCAGGAGATAGTTGTGCATCTGCTTTTCCTGATATCAGGACCTGAAAAGAAACATGTAAGATGATCCCAACAAATTTTGGCCATCAAAGAGTTGGAACACTAGTCAAACAAATGCGCAGAAGCAAAATTCCATATTTATTTTAATTTCATGAATGAATATCAATCTCAAAAAGGAAGAGCACCTACCATAGATATCTATAAGCATAACAACCCATCCCCATATCAATTTTGCTAAAATTTTAGATTCTTATAATATAATATAAAAACTACACTCACAATACCCTAGTTATTTTCCAGAATCTTGATGCACACCTAGCATGACTTGATAATTCGTGAGTCCTTTTACAAGGACAACTACTAAGAACATCTGGTACAGCATAAAAAACCTTAGGAACTAGCTTGTGTTGATTCCAGTTGGATATGCAAAATGAACAAATATGCCCCTCGGTTCTTTTTGACCACATTTGTCACAAAAATCTCTGATAAAATAACTAATATCGTAATAGATCCGTCGTGGAAAGACTAGTCCTATGAGTATAATATTGACCAAATTTTGAGGTTATAGGGTTACTACCCAATGTGTTCCATACTCCATATAAATCAAGGCGTTGGGAGGGATAGACTAGATACTAACGTAACCTTTGGCATTACTTTCCAAAGTGGTTGCTACAAGAATTTGAACCCGTGTTCTCATGCTAGACAGCCTCAACTTTTACCACTGTACCAAGCAATAACACCTATAACCGTAATATGAGACGGTAGAAAATAAAAGTTGCACCCTACCAATAAAAAATTTATTAGATTTTAGATTTTATCGAATTGAGTGTTTCACTTTTTCTAATATGATATTAACAAGCTAATTGGGGTAGGTTACCATTTCGATGTCCGGCAACTGTTAAATCCTTGTAGCAGGTGTTAAAGAATCTAATAAGAACTAATGATTTCTTTTTCTTTTTTTTGATAAGAATGTATATAAAAAGCAAACAAAAGGGGACCGCATCCCACAAGAACTACACAAGGCCAAATAGGACTTCTATTCTCTCAAAGAGCCCAAAAAATCAACTATCTCATCTAAAGATCTATAATATCTCCCTACAACCTAACAAAAAAGAGTGGTAATAATGGAGAAGTTAAGCACAAGAATAGGTGTCTCCTATCCTTCAAAAGACCCACTGTTACTTTCAAGCTATAAACACCACCAGACGCACAAAGGCGTAGTCCTCAAAACATTCCGTACTTGGGCCCCCACTGTACACCCTATCCAAGCCTCAACAAAGTCTCTGGAAGTCCTGGGCATCACCCACTAGACTCCAAACAAACCTAACATCATGTCCCAAAAGTCCTTGACCATGTGACAATGCAAAAGGAGATGGTTAACAGTTTCTTTATGTTTCAATGCATTCTTTTGTATAAGCTGGTTCAACCTGATTAGAGTATTTCCCTTGATTGGGCAAATTATAACTCTTCTATTCCTTTTAGTGATATTTATATAGGTTAGTAAAAATACATGCATCACACGTTTTACAAATCTCTGTTATAAAGGGAAATATAGCACTTAAGGAGATTCACAACAATTTGTTAAGTAAATACTAGAAGAAAAATCCAATAAAATAAAATAAGATATATCATTCTCAACATCCTTGCCTTAATCCCATATGGATGTATAAATAAAATATATATATTTACGTATATATGTATATATAGCTGGGGAAAAAAGTAAGAAAGGAAGGAAATTACCTAATGAGTAAAGAAGACAACAAATTCAAAAGTTGACTGCTGTTTTTATACCCGCATTAGCTAGTGGGATATCTGTAGGTAGGGTATTTTAACAATTTTAATGTTTTTAATATAGAACGGAATGAGAAAAAATAAAAAGTATTATCACCTTTGGAAAGTCGGAAACTTTTGTGATGAGCCATTTCTTTGGAAATTAACCAATATAACGTCTCTGTTGTTTCTTCAATATAGAATGGACTTGTATGTAGAGAAATTATGTCATTTTTAAAAACTCAAATTAATATTGTGAGTCATGTCTTTTGAGAATTAAACAATAGACACTTTGTGTATTTTAAATACAGAATATACTTTGCATGCATAGAGAAATGATGCGCCTTGTGGTTTTTAAGAAATAAAAACAAGAATATACTTTGCAAACATAGAGATAGGATGTGCCTTTTGGAAACTATAACTTTTGGCGTGAGAAATGTCTTTTTGGGATTTAATCAATAAAACAACTAACTTATATAAAAAATAAAAATCCAAATCTGTATTATATATAAAAATAAAATAAAAAAATCCTATAGATAACTAATAATTTTAATCTTTCATGAAAAAAAAAAAAAAAAAAAAAAAAAAAAAAAAAAAAAAAAAAAAAAAAACTAACAATTATACTATTTTCTATACACACATATAAGGGATAACTTGTTGAATTAATTATAACCATTGCCTATATCGGGTAATACCAAAAGTAAAGGTGGTAGGAAATAGGAAATTGTTGAATATTAAAACTCTACCATTATATACATTATTTATGAAGTCCTATACAAGGAAGAATTACATTTTGCATTATAAAACATCCATGCAGGGTGTTGGAAGAGGAGTCAAACCTAACCTTTGTTATTATTTTGCACAAAGTTGTGTCCTCATGCTTGCTATTCCAAATATTTAAGACATGGGCAAGGAACAGAAAGCCGTTTCTTTCCCAAGCAATGTGCAACTTCAATACAGTGGAGGAGGACAGATGGCATAAGTGACAAGTACATGCATCAAGATGGGATATTTGGTGCAAGCCGCAAAGCAAACACTTAGCAGCATCAAACATAGTAATGAGTGCATATGAACTGCAATCCAGTATCTATATAACATGTGCAGTCACTAAGAGAAAGAGAAGGCATCAATAACCAGACTTTGCCAATTTCCTCACTGGCCATATAGCCAAATTCACTTTCTATTAGCATGCCTCTACTATAGAGTTCCTTTTCAGTCACAACATACCAGTGAAGTGATTGTAAATGCCGAAAAAGGTTTTCAAACCCAAGCCAAAAAGTTCAAAATTTCACATCCAGCGGGAAAGAAAGTAGAAACCTCAAAAAAATTAAAGCACAACCAACTACAATCCTCCAACACTAAGAAGGATAAGGCGTCATACATCTTCTGCCAAGATTTCTGTTAATAATTTCAGTTGTCGGTATAGCAGGGTATATAAGCAGTTCCAAGTTCAAGAGACTTCAGGAGAAACCTGGGAATTACATATTTTCTAAGAACAAAGTATATTTGTCTTTCACTTAAATAAACAACATGCACTCCACGCATTACGAAGTTAAAATTACTGCATAAAGTAATCAATAAGCAGCATGCAATCTCAAAGGTAATAGCATGTCTAGAAGCCAAGATTTAAAAATAAATAAAAGTATAATCAGTTTCATATTAGGTTATATGCATATATATACATACATATATATATATCTATATTCGCAAACCCTAGAACAGGTAAAATAAAATACAGATAGATGCAAGTTAAAATTGAGAGCGAAGAATAAATAATTGAGCGAGAATACTGACGATACGATCAGTGATGCGGATAGGGCCTCTGAGGACGCTAATGCGAGCGCCAGTGTCTTCGCACATCTTCCTCACGATCTCACCCTTGCATCCGATGATTCTTCCGCCCTTGAGAACCTGAACGATCAACCTGAACACATTGTTTCTCAGTAACCCGGGCCATTTCCCCTCCGCCGTTGCTTCAGCAGCCGCCGCTGCCTCCGCTGGTGGTGGTGAAGCTTCGTTCTCTGAGGCTGCCTCACAAGAGGCAGATGATGCCACTGGCTGTTGTTGTTGTTGTGTGTCAGATCGGAAGAATCATCGGATGCAAGGGTGAGATCGTGAAGAAAAAACCATTGATACACTCTCGACGAAGGGTTCGAAGTAAATTTTTTATTTTTCTTCTTTGGAAAGACGCTAGGGGGGTTGTGGTATTTGTAGTGGTGCAACTTTGACGGGTCAATTGAGCCCAGAGCTAAACGAGTATTGTAAATTTAAGGGTAAAGTACACTAACACCTCCTGAGATTTGCCAAAAGGACACACATATGAAACTTACCCTATTTTTGGACAATGACACCCCCTTAAGTTTGATACTTATACCAAAGACACCCCAATGATAATAAATTTACATTTTTGCCCTTTGACTTTTATATTGACCAATTTCAATATTGAAATTATTTATCTAGCCTCCTCTATAAACCCATTATTTCCTTCTCTCCTCTCTCTCTTCCTCCTCCGGCCGCTTCTTCATCCTTCCATTTTTTCTTTTTCTCTCTCTCTTTCTCTATATAGACACACACATTCAAACCAGATTGAGAGAAAAAGAGAGAAAGTAACAAAGGGCTTCAACAATTCGGACTAAACCCAATCAAGACGTAACAAACCCACATAGCATCAAAGCCATAGAAATCCCCACACAGTCACAATGTGAAACCCCTCCAAAGCCTTACAGTTTGTGGTTGCCGGTCCGTGTGGGTTACTCTGATAGAAAGTCGTTATCCTTCACCTCACCCTTCTCTCTCCCTCCTCTTCACAAATAATTACAAAGGATAGATCGGATTGTTACTCCGAGATGCTCCGATTGGCCAACGACGACCTCAAACACAACACCAACAGATCCACTGCTTTGAGCTCCAGTTAGCCGACGGTGGAATTGCTGGGTGCCTTCATCTCTCTTCTTCATTGCCAAAATCTACCAAACCAAATCGAAGAAAGAGCGACGGGAATGAATATAAATTACTGTAAAAGCCTCACTAAAATAATCCAAATGGAAAAACAAAGAGGAAAATCAAAGAAGATTAAATTAATCATGCATTTTGTCCAACAAAAACATTAAAAAATAAAAAAATAGAAAGAGGACGAGATAGGCTGAAACTGCAGCTACAACCTTAAGGCGATTTCACAACACAGCAAAAAAGTGACACTCAATAACCTTATATGGAAAAGGTTTGGGGATGGAATAATTTTTAACAAAGGAAAGAAAGGAAAAGAAAAGAAGACACTTCTCCGTTTGGTCGATTTCGCCATCGCCGAAATGGAAGACGAAATCGACCCAACCAAATCGAAGGCCTCTTGTTCATCATCAGATCTGATTCACTGGTGCGATTCATCCCGCCGTAGCTGCCGCCGCCTCCTTGTGTTTGTATATAGTGTTTGTATATACATATATGTGTATATAAAGAATCGGAAGGGTGAAGGGGCGGCTGGTGTTGGGGCGGCAAGAGAATGCAGATGTTGTCTCGCCACCACCGTACTCATCCTTCACCGAACGATTTCACTGCCGGAGTATAGAGAGAGAGAGAGGAAGGGCAATTACAGGAAGGAGTAATATATATATATATATATATATATATATATATATATATTTGCACAGATGGGTATATGTGTATATATCGGTGTATAGAGAGAGAAAGGAGAAGGGCAATTAGGTAATTTAACTGTTTTTGATATTTTGTTATTAAAATTAATCAAATGATGTAGGGCAAAATAGACCTTTCACACATTTTTAGGCTATGTTTGGCTGTCAAATTTAACAAGGGGGTGTCATTGTCCAAAAATTGAATAAGTTTCATCTGGGTGTCCTTTTGGCAAACATCAGGGGGTGTCAATGTACTTTACCCTAAATTTAAAAATAAAAAATACCCGCACCACCGGTAAAATAATACGGAGTAATAATAATAAATACAGTGTAATAATAATAAATACAGTGTCAAGTTTTCTTTTTTGGTCTGGTACAAAAGAATTGTCTCACTTTTGTTTTGAAATAAAGTATTTCACATCTTTTTATATAGAGTTTAAAATTTCAAACTTAAATATTGAAAACATAAAATGAAAAGTTAGTAGTAACTTTTTACGGGGTAAAGTACAAAAAACTCCCCTATAATTTTAATAGTGTGCAAATAACTCCCCTTGTGTTCAAATTTGTTAAAAATAAATTTGTTAAAAATACATGAGGGATGAAAAGACAAAAATACCCTCAATTTTATTAATAAAAAATATAATAAAAAATACTTAGAAGTTGAAATTACATAAATGGACATACTAGAAACAAATATCTCTTCACTTTCATCGGGTACATCTCTGAAACAACAAATTAACAAACATGGCTCACATGCCATCTTTCATCTTCCTCTCAACTCTTTTCCTCTTAAATCTTTTCCTCTCTTCCTCCGCAACCTCTCCTACGGTCGATTCATCATCGCTCGTCCATCCTCAGGTCTCACCTCCGACGGTGTCCACGATGATTTGCGAGGTTCGCAACTTCTTCGGCTCGATCGTTTCTTCGCTGAAGAGTCTTGCGATTAGACATACAGTTTCATGCCCTGCACCACCACCGCAACACTCGACAGTCTCTTCCTCATCATCGTCTATGTTACTTGATGATCCTCGTTGTTACGTACCTCTCCAGTGGAAGCGAACTCTTGTTGGAGGACTGTTTCTTCCCCCATCATCATCTGATCTCAGTTTGTTTAATTTGATTTGGATTTTGCTTATGTTTGGTTGCTCAGAAAGTTCATCTTATTTTATTACCTCCGAACACATAGAATTGTCCTTCACTTTAATCTCTTGAAAGCTTTGACAAAATTAATTATTTATTGTTGTTGAATAGGTTTTAGTACTCTGTAATCACAAATGGGTCCCTCTCTTTCCCTTCTCTTTTTGGCATGGAAAGAATTACTGAGGCACAAGTTTTTCAGTTGGCTGGACACCATCCGAAGAGTAATAGTGAGGTCTATTAACTTTGAAAGAGAAGATGAATAATTGACATTGGCAATGCTGATGGGTCTGATAAATATAGAGAGAGAAATAATAGAATTTGTTTTTTTTTTTTTGGTTTTTATTTTATTTTATTTTATTTTTAATAGAAACACCCATTATATAGAGAGAAAAAACCTTTGGGAGAGAGATTAAATAAGAACAAAATTTTTTAAATAGAAATTATATAGAGAGAGAAAGAGCTGTTAGAGAGGAGAGAGAGAACATATTAAATATTAAATGTAGATGGTGTATTTATATAGAGAGAAATATAGAAATAAAGGTATTGTATATATTAGATATAAAAATGAGAGAGAAATGAGTGGGATAATTTGGGAAGTGCAAAAGGGTAGAATTGGTATTAAAGAGGATTTTTTGGTCACACGACCTGCACATGTTATTTTTTAATGTCAGAAGTCCTTATTTGTTCACTTTACATACTATAGGGTGAAATTTGAAGTTTTGAACACGAGGGGTATTATTTGCACACTTTTAAAACTACATGGGTAGTTTTTGCACTACACCCTTTTCAAGGGAGACAATGCATGTCCCATTAAAAATTACTACTCCCCAAAACCGACACTTAAATAAAAACGGAGAGAGTATAAAAAACACTTTCTTTTAATCAATTTTAACAATACATTCTTTTAACAGAGGGTTTGACATTTTCACCCTCTATTGTAATAATTGTTTTAATAATTCTCTTATTTTATTTTATTTTTTTTATTTTATAAGTGAGAATGTATTAGAAAGCGTTGAAAAGGGAAACACATTTCATAACTATACAAAGGCCGAAGTCAGAGACAAGGTCCTAAGGACCCATCGAACCTAAAAAAATCAATAAACTCCTCAATAGATATACAATTTTTCTCCAAAACCCAATTAAAAAGAGATCGAGCTAATAATATGAAACTTCAAAGCCCCCAAGGGAGATTCATCCCAATCAAAGATCTTTTGTTCCGCTCCTTCCATAAGTACCACCAAACACAAAGAGAACCACCCTCCAACACTCACGGGTGTGGCCCCGACACTGCAACCTCTCCAAGCGTCATTCAAATCCCTCGAAGACCGAGACATAACCCATTGGACGTCAAGTAGTCCAAAAATAAGGCTCGAGCAGTTATGGGCTACCGGACAATCCAAAAGCAGGTGGTCCACGGACTCACCATTCCTCTTGCAATTATCTAGAGTCAAAAAAATTTCCCCAAACAGCAATCCAGACAAAAAAGGCCATTCTAAGGGAAGCTTTGGAGCGCCAAATTGTCTTCTAAGGGAAATTATAATCATGAAAGTCAGAGAAAGAGCGGAACAAAAAACATACCTCGAATCTCCCCTATGGAAAATTCAAGTAATGTGCTGGCAGAAAATTACAGATACCATCATTAGTTGATGCAGTGGATTTAACTTTTGAAAATTCAAGTAATTTAATACAGAATACCATCATTAGTGTAGTGGATTTAACTTTTGAAAATTCAGGTAATTTAATATCAGCAAGTAATTGGTAATTTCTCCTGGCATGCTCATTGATTTAATTATTTATTTTATGTTTTAGATAAAAGACTAGGGGAAAAACCCATAGAGTTTTTCAAGTGGAGTTGGAACAAACAAAGCACATTATTGTTTTTTTTCGAAATTATCAAGGATATTGCTACTTTCACCGACTCCTAAAAAAAAAATCTGAAACCATAATCATATTTTAATACAAGTGCAATTATTGAATCAACATATATCGAGATTTCTCAAAAAAGTTACAAAAAGTTGCAATTATTCAAAATTATTCAAGAATAGTTGAGAAGATTTGTATTTGCATCAGTCATTACAATTGTTAATGAATACTATGTGTTTATCATGTGAATAGCTTTACTGATGAATACTATGTGTTTATCATGTGAATAGCTTTACAAAGCCAGTGGAAATCTTTATGTTCTGGATTTGCAAAGGATTGATGGCTCCCCCAATCTCTTCCTAGAAATCTCTGCCACTTTTATTGCATTAGTAGAGATGACAACGGGGTGGAGTTGGGACAGGTTAGGCTAAACCCTACTCCGCCTTGATAGAAAATTTGTCATACTAACTTTACACCTACTCCGAAACGGGTTTGTAAGTGTTATACCATCTCCGCCTTTACTACGGTAGACAAAGTATTAATTCCACCCCATTTACTCCATTTAATTGCGGGGCGCAATAGGGGCAAATCGGGTTATACCACTTTTATTATTATGTAAATAAAAAAAATAATAATAAAAATAAAATAAAAAAAACTAGCCTAATGTGTTTAAATTAGGCTGATAAATATGTTGAACCAACTTTTAAATTACTAAATAATAAATATTAATATCTTAACGGACACTTTCAGCAAAGTAACAAGAGTCTTAAATATATATATATATATATATATATATAAAAATTAAAAGGTGCATATATAATCGGGGCAGAGTCAGGGCTATAAATTAAAAGGTACATATATAATTAAGGCGGAGTCGGGGCGAGTTCATCATTAAATCTGCCCCACCCCAAACCCGTTTCGGGTTTTTAATTATTTTACCATATTCATTCAAAAGCCATTTAGGAACACCAAATCCACCCCATTTGCTGCCCCTATGCATTAGTAGTGACATAATTTTGTTTATTCTATAGTTTATACTGGTTTTAAGATCAAAGCGTATCTGTTGTATGTATGTAAGTGTAATACTCGAGTATAGTGCCGCCTTCTACTGTTAAAACTTGTACTTTTGGGTACCATATTGCATTATATATGCAGTTTTGGTTCTAATTGGAAGTTGGAACAGACAAACAAATATTCATTTTTTGGTCTATATTTGAAGTGTTGATCAGTTGATGTATAATACGTAGTAGTTGATTTTATTTTTAGTTCTCTATATCTTTGCCTATCCCGTGTTTAATTAGTTGCAACACCAATCCGTTGTGTTTGATAATTTCTGTACATTATAATTCACATGAATTGATCTTGATTCATGTTTGATTATCACTAGGATCCCTTAAAACTTGCACTTCTGTTTTTTTTTTTTGGTTTTTTAATGTGTACAGATTTTCTTTTTTTTTTTTCTTTTTTTTCATGAAATTTGTAATGAATTTTTGTTGTGGCTGTGTTATGTTATTGTATATTATTTGGGATAATACTTGCCTACTCACCGGTGAGTAGGACATGCTTTCCATCGATATGACGCAGCAACAAAGTGATAACACTGATAACTATCCCTATAATGTAAAAAAAAAAAAATGGACAATACTTGACGGCCTACTAATCAATTAGTAGAAACTTCAACAAATAATGCGATGATGGAAGTATGAATGGGAATATTCAATAGGAGATATTCGAGACACCAAACACTGAAAACCACGTACTCTTAACATTATCAGTTTTGAATTGGATTAAATTTTTTAGATGATGGTGAGACTTAATTATTTGCGTTAAAATAGGCTTATGATCATTATTCAAATAAATAAAAGAAAGTATTTAGCTGGAAGAATATTGAAGGGACACTTGTCACTTTATCGTGTCACATGGAAATTATGAAGTTTTTACTCATGATATTATCTCTATTATTTATATTATAAACTTCGAATTTAACCATAAATGTAAAAAGGAGAACTGCAAACACTCTTCATAATTCAATATACAATTATCATTACTTTCAACATGTTGAATGGAGATTTTGCCAGTGTTTTTGTTAAAATAAAAAATAAAAAAAATAAAAAAAAAAATAAAGGAGGAAATGAGATTTTGCCAAAGTTAGATACCCCAATAGTGCTACACCATTAATTTCTTTGCATAAGGGGACACCGTTACTTTTTTGAAAAGTAAGTTTCTGTTCTTAGTTTTTCGTTAAATGAAAAAGGTGATAAAGGAACTAATTCTGTAATGTTCTAATATAATAGTTTAACAGAGAAAGCAATTATAAATAATTATATCAATTTCATAAAAGAAAATGAATTAATTATGGTGTTAAATTTACAACAACAATAAAATGTAATAGAAATAAATGAGTTTATAATTACTATAATCTTACAGGACATAAATTTAAATATTAACGAATGAATTAAATTAGGGGTCTTGAATTAAATTTAGCTTTAATCAATTCCCCCATCCGGATCCAAGAGTGAGTCAGTGACATGTATCGGAAGTCTGCATTTGGTGGCCAGATCAACCACGTTCATACCAATTTTCCAAACCCATCACACCAACAATAATCAAATTCGGTTTGGTTCCACTCCTGGCTATACATATATGTTAAGAAAAAAAACATTTAAACTTTTCTATTTTTTTTAGTACAGTCAAATATTTTAAAATCTTAATAACAAAAATGTTACTAAAATTTAAAATTATTATAATAAATAAAGAAAAAAGAAAAAATATAGCTAATAAAATAATATTTATTTATATATTAATTATTAATTGGGGGCGGGTTCCGGACTTTGCAGGTTTTAAACTATTTTCTCAAATCCGCCACCAATCCTATTAGGATAATCACAAAATCCATCCCAATAGGAAAGGAACAGACAGGATGGATTAAATTGACATTCTTATAGTTCATAAAAAGCAATTTGTTATTCAGTAATATTAAGTTATTATAGAAAGAACATACAACAACTCAATTAATGTAAACACTAGCACTATATATTTATGATACCATATTAAATTTTCTTATATGTCAACCTCTTGTTCTGACATGATTAAAGGATAAATTTGGGTTGAATGTACGCAACCAATTTTACTTTTGCATGTGAAAAAATTATTTTCTTATTTTAAACCCACGACCTTTAGGTCACAATGAATCGAACAATCTTATCCTTGCACGATTTGAAAATAATTGACGGTGCAAATTGCCCAACCCTTTCGGTAAGGGAACACCCTCTCTTACCGACAAAAAAATCTCAAAATGGAGAGGTGAAAATTTTCAATTTTGTCCCGATGTTAGATTTTGCTACAAAATTTTTTTTACAAGAAATGAAAAAAACACCTTTTGTCATGTTTCACGTTACCAAAACATACCTTTAACCACGATTTCATTTATGTTCTTACAAATAAAATAAAAAATTTAAAAAGAATCCCTATGAAAAGACATAATTTCTCTAATGATCGAGTTCACCAAACATGACTGAATAGGATGGAGCACTGAAGATTGATTGAAATTTGTGCATCGAATGTTCAAATCTCCACATAGAAATTGGTTTAAACCAAATCACTCCAAACCCTTTTAGCAATTTTTTTTTTTTTCTTTCCCCACATTGAGCATTGGAAAAAACCTGATGTTTAGTATATAAATAAGATAAAATTTCTGTAACACTAAGGTAAATTTCATTGACAAATAAATGATAAATATATATTCTAAGGAAATTCGCACAATGCATGATTTCAGTCACTAGCAACAGACACAATCCAAGAGCATATCATGAAATTAATCCTAGGACAAGGAACAACAATTTACAAACACAAACAAAATGATATCTAGGACAATTACCAACAATGAGACAGACAACACATTTACTTACCCAAAAAATTATATATGAAAAAAAAAAAAAAAAAGAGAGAAGAAGATTAATTTTGATCAAAGGTTGAGTGATAACTCAAGCCCTGTGTGATCTCCGTGCTGCACCTTCTAATCATGACTTGCACCAACTCAAGCCCCATTGGCTGCAAATTCCAGATTTTGAAAAGATGATAAACCTCTAGACCTAAGTCACATAAAGCGAGAGTGGGAGCGAGAACGAATTCGAGTGCGGGAGCGTGCTAGTAGCAGAATTAAGTTATAAGTAGTGAGAATTTGAGCGAGACCGCGTACGGAACGTGAGAGTGAGAGCAAGAGCAAACACCTGTTGATATTTGGTGCAAGCCGCAAAGCAAACACTTAGCAGCATCAAACATAGTAATGAGTGCATATGAACTGCAATCCAGTATCTATATAACATGTGCAGTCACTAAGAGAAAGAGAAGGCATCAATAACCAGACTTTGCCAATTTCCTCACTGGCCATATAGCCAAATTCACTTTCTATTAGCATGCCTCTACTATAGAGTTCCTTTTCAGTCACAACATACCAGTGAAGTGATTGTAAATGCCGAAAAAGGTTTTCAAACCCAAGCCAAAAAGTTCAAAATTTCACATCCAGCGGGAAAGAAAGTAGAAACCTCAAAAAAATTAAAGCACAACCAACTACAATCCTCCAACACTAAGAAGGATAAGGCGTCATACATCTTCTGCCAAGATTTCTGTTAATAATTTCAGTTGTCGGTATAGCAGGGTATATAAGCAGTTCCAAGTTCAAGAGACTTCAGGAGAAACCTGGGAATTACATATTTTCTAAGAACAAAGTATATTTGTCTTTCACTTAAATAAACAACATGCACTCCACGCATTACGAAGTTAAAATTACTGCATAAAGTAATCAATAAGCAGCATGCAATCTCAAAGGTAATAGCATGTCTAGAAGCCAAGATTTAAAAATAAATAAAAGTATAATCAGTTTCATATTAGGTTATGAAACTGCAGTCACTTAAATAAACAACATGCACTCCACGCATTACGAAGTTATCAAAGATCTTTTGTTCCGCTCCTTCCATAAGTACCACCAAACACAAAGAGAACCACCCTCCAACACTCACGGGTGTGGCCCCGACACTGCAACCTCTCCAAGCGTCATTCAAATCCCTCGAAGACCGAGACATAACCCATTGGACGTCAAGTAGTCCAAAAATAAGGCTCGAGCAGTTATGGGCTACCGGACAATCCAAAAGCAGGTGGTCCACGGACTCACCATTCCTCTTGCAATTATCTAGAGTCAAAAAAATTTCCCCAAACAGCAATCCAGACAAAAAAGGCCATTCTAAGGGAAGCTTTGGAGCGCCAAATTGTCTTCTAAGGGAAATTATAATCATGAAAGTCAGAGAAAGAGCGGAACAAAAAACATACCTCGAATCTCCCCTATGGAGAAGGCACCCAAACCAGGGAGTCAATGCCACAACCATACACCTCATGTCTATATAGCAACTCCAACAAACTAGAAGCATCATTCATCTCCTAATCCTGAAAGGAACGCCGAAAATGCATATCACATTTGAGCCTACCATTATTAAGCTGATAATGGTTGGCCACCAAAGCATGTATATCCATGGCAATCCAAAAGAGTTTGGAAAAAGAGCGAGCCAACAAACGATTGCCACCCCATAAATCCTTTCATAACCGAATGCCCCTACCATCCAGTGCTCTGAATCTGATGTGTTTCAAAAATTCATCCCAGCTATTCTAAATAAATTTCCAACCGTCCACGCCTCTAGCGAATCTGATCGGATCAAAGGACCACCCACTTCTCTCATCCCCTTAACGGCATTATCAAGTTTAATAGAATTTAGAGATAGTTTGGTATGTAATGGGTCACTCACAAGTGCGTATCCAGGATTTCTCAATGGGGTAGGCTAAATCAAAATATATCTAAGTATAAAGTTAGTAGTTACAAACATATATATCAATATATATATGTATATATGTAGTATCATATTAGATTAGTAAAGTAAGTTATATATATATAATATTAATTATTGTCTCTGTCTGTAACTTTGAGTGCATCAGAGCTTTCCATTTCATTGTTGTGCACTTCCTAGATCCGATGCATGAACCAAGCCAAAAGCTCACAACCCTATCGTTGGTTCACAGTTGTCATACACTTTTGTGCCCCCAACCATACATCTTTCTCTCTACAAGTCCATATCTATAGAAGTCTCCCATGTCAATATTAGTTAAGACGCTCAAAGAGCTTATTTGTCTTAAGTTGGGTAATTCTTATTAGTGGACTCTCTCTTCTTTGTAGTTTCAGTTTCAACATTTTAGAAGCTCTGTCAATGCTTAAACTGATAAAGTTAAATTAAAATTGTATAGAGTCTTCTTCTTTTTCTTTTTTTTCTTTTTTTCACAGATAAAATTAGGGTTTTGAGAGATGAAAAAGAAGAGAGCCCAAGTAGATGAATCATATTACACACCATTGTTTCAGAATTTTAGGAACTGAAAAATCGTGTGTGAAGTGACCAAAGATTCTTGTAACTAAAAGAATTAGACACTATACTCAATAGTATGTCTTCAAGTCTAAATTTCCTTCAATTCTAAGTGCTTTGACTTAATTTGAGTGCATCAACATATTATTAACATAATCAGTCGTCATCACTAGAGTGAACGTTGACATCAACATCATCATGACATTGACATTAACATCCTCATCTAGAATAACGTAATCCTCTTGCATAGATATACATTTAATTAAGATAAAACGAAAAGAGACTTCATATCATAATTGGTCATTTTAAAACCAATATCACTGCTACAACAATAAGGGGATTTATATAATTCAATTAGCTTGGCAAAAAAAACATACCTATTTTCTTTTTGCCGACTCCACCCATTCCCATCAACTCTCTTCTTTCAGAAAAGAAACTTATATTATTAGGACAAAAGAGGAAAAGTTTTAAAAGTGTTAATAAACTTGTAAAACATATATTCTGAAATTGAAAACTAAACTTCCAAATCTTTAATTCCCATTAATAAATTGTTTGAGCATCACATCATAACAATATTATATATACGTATGTAGAAACAAAAACAAAAATAAAAAATCAGTATATAAAACATGAATAAATAAACGTAACCAATAGCTAAAAATGCCAATTAAAATTTTAGAAAAAGTAAGAGTTTGTTACCTGATGACTGAGGAGACATGTTTCTTGAACCTTGTTCTTGCTAAATGTTAAAGCCCGATGCTAACCCTAAAAATAAGAAAACACTCAGGTTGTGAGGAAGAGGTTTCTTAATCTCACTCATAACAATTAAAACACCACCATCTAAGTACTATCTGTATCATGTATCAACCCAACCCAACTATACTTTCAGTCAAAATGTTGGACACCTATCCGTAGAAAGAGGTGTGATTACGGATAGGTGTGATTAACACATATTATACTCAACTCTTATGTTAAATTAATCCAATAACAAAGTACAATGCATCAGTTTAGAAATAATCTTCAAAATTAACAAATCAATATCCTGATATTCTGCATTCTAATAACAAAAGAAAATCAAAAACCAAAATTTGAAAATAAAAATATGGCAGAAAGATTGAATATATCTTTCGTGCATTATACAGATTGTATTTTTATGTGAAACAAAACATCCAAGATTTCTCAATGGGGTAGGCTAAATCAAAATATATCAACCAAAATCAACTGTTGTTTAATTCAATTTTAGTTAACTAACAATGTTTCTTTAGACAAGTGACTGATTAAGGCATAGAAAATCCTATTTGGGTAATTAAGAAAAAAAATTACCAATTTATTCTCAACAATTCACCACTCAGTACCCTATCTCTTCTTTTGACCAATTTACTAATCCTATTTGAGAATCTACTAGTGGAAGCAGAGTGTGAGGTAGTTCATGGCAAGCCCCTTCCAACACTATGGAATTCACTCAAAAGCATGCTTTTTGTAAGTATTTTGATTTTCAAGAAGTAACTTTAGAGCTTTACCCTATATTAAGTACTTTTGCTTTTCAAAGTTCTTGTTATGAATTTTTTTTTTTTTTTTTTAGTTCTGAAAAGATTTCCATCTTCAAAAAGCTTGGCATGTTGATAAAAATTGTTTCAGATTCAATCTCTGCAGATTTCTAATCCAATTCAGATTCTTTTTTTTCTTTTTTTTTTTCATGCCCGGATTCAAATTTTCTTCTAGAAATAATTGACCAAAAAAATAATAATAAATAAATAAATAAAATAAAATAATTTACAAAAGATCATAAAAAATTTCACCCAATCGGATTTAGTTTGCAAAAGAAGAATTACACACCTTGATTAGTTAATTTAGAAAAAAAAAAGAAAAAAATTAAAACAAAACCCATACATACAAGTTTGCAGTTGCACAGAGAGAGAGGGGGGAAGCTTGAGAGTTGAGAGACAGCGGCTGAAGCTTGTGAACGGCGAACCTGAACTGGAACAGCGGGCGATGAAAACTGAAAGATATGGGTTTTGACTTTTTGAACAATCTGAAATGATATGCCGATATGGGTTTTGAACTTTTGATTCTTGGGTTTTGAACTTCTGATTCTTGTAGATTTTGTAGTTTGCAGTTGGGGAGAGAGAGAGAGAGAGAGCAAGTTCAGAGTTGAGAACGAGAATAGAGATAGAGGCGATTGGGGAGGCTGAAATGATTTGCCCTAAAATTATTTTGTTTTTTCGGTGATCATCCTTGGGCCTATATATTTTGAGGCCCTAGGCGACAACGTTTGTCGCCTTGGGTCAGGGCCGGCCCTGGCTTACTTGGTTTGGGCCTTTATTTTAGTATGGTGACTGAATTGACTTGGATTTGGGTAGGCTAATTCTATTAATAAATTTTTTTTTTGAGTGAATAAAAATTAGTATAGTAAAATTTTATTTTTTTAGGAAGCCTCGAGCCTATCCTACATCCGTCCTTGGTCACTCACCTGTCAGATAGCAAAATTACTAATGTGCTGGCAAAAAATTACAGAATACCATCATTAGTTGATGAAGTGGATTTAACTTTTGAAAATTCAGGTACTTTAATATCAGCAAGTACTTGGTAATTTTTCCTGGCATGCTCATTGATTTAATTATTTATTTTATGTTTTACATAAAAGACTAGGGGAAAAACCAGAGAGTTTTTCACGTGGAGTTGGAACAAACAAAGCAAATTGTTGTTTTTTTTTGGAAATGATCAAGGATATTGCTACTTTCATAGACTCCTAAAAAAAAAATCTGAAATCATATATCATATTTTAATACAAGTACAATTATTGAATCAATATACATCGAGATTTCTCAAAAAAGTTACAAAAAGTTGCAATTATTCAAAATTATTCAAGAATAGTTGAGAAGATTTGTATTTGCATTACTCATTACAATTGTTAATGAATACTATCTGTTTATCATGTGAATAGCTTTACAAAGCCAGTGGAAATCTATATGTTCTGGATTTGCATAGGATTGATGGCTCCCCCTCTCTCTTCTTAGAAGTCTCTGCCACTTGTCTTGCATTAGTAGGGATGGTAACTTGTATTAGTAGGGATGGTAACGGAGCGGAGTTAGGATGGGTTAGGCTAAACCCTACTCTGCCCCATTAGAAAATCTGTCACTCCAATTCTACCCCTACTCTGAAATGGATTTGTAAGTGTTATATCATCTCTGCCTTTACTCCGGTAGACAAAGTATTAATTCCACCCCATGTACTCCGTTTAATTACAGGGCGCAGTAGGGGCAGGTCGAGTTATACTACTTTTATTATGTAATAAAAATAAAAATAAAAACTAGCCTAACGTGTTCAAATTAGACTGATAAATAAGTTGAATTAACTTTTAAATTACTAAATAATAAATATCAATATATTAACGGATACTTTCAGCAAAGTAACAAGAATATTAAAAATATTAAATATATATTTTATATATATATATATATATATATATATTTATTAAAAGGTACATATATAATCGGGGCGGAGTTGGGGCGAGTTCAATACTAAATTTGCCCCCGCCCCAAACCCGTTTCGAATTTTCAATTATTTTACCATATCCATTCGAAAGCCATTTAAGGAACACCAAATCCACCCCATTAGGGGTGGGAACGTGGTGAAAAACCCTTGGTCGGAAGAAATTGCCACCCTTATGCATTAGTAGTGGCATAAGTTGTTTATTCTACTGCACAGTGGAAAGTAATGTAAAGTTTATCCGGGTTTTAAGATCAAAGGGTATCTGTTGTATGTGTGTAAGCGTAATACTCGAGTATAGTGTCGCCTTCTACTGTTAAAACTTGTACTTTTGGGTACCATATTGCATTATATATGCAGCTTTGGTTCTAATTGGAAGTTGGAACAGACAAACAAATATTCATTTTTTGGTCTACATTTGAAGTGTTGATCAGTTGATGTATAATACGTAGTAGTTGATTTTATTTTTAGTTCTCTATATCTTTGCCTATCCCGTGTTTAATTAATTGCAACATCAATCCGTTGTGTTTGATAATTTCAGTACGTTATAATTCACGTGAATTGATCTTGATTCATGTTTGATTATCACTAGGATCCCTTAAAACTTGCACTTAACGTTTTTTTTGTTTTTTGTTTTTTAATGTGTATTTTATTATTTATTTATTTTCCTGAAATGTGTAATGAATTTCTGTTGTGGCTGTGGACCTATGGTTATGTTATTGTATATTATTTGGGACAATACTTACCTACTCACCGGTAAATAGAAAATTCATGCGTACCATCGATATGGCGCAACAACAAAGTGATAAGTGTCCTTACAATGTAAAAAAAAAATGGACAATGCTTGCCGGCCTACTCATTAGTTAGTAGAAACTTCAACAAATAATGCGATGATGAAAGTATGCGTTGGGATGTTCAACAGGAGAGATTCGAAACACCACATACTGAGAACCAAGTACTCTTAATATTATGAGTTTTGAATTGGATTAAATTTTTTAATGATGGTGAGACTAAAGAGTTCCGTACACCTAGCCACTCCCTCTTAAATTATTTGTGTTAAAATTGGCTTATGATCATTATTCAACTAAAGAAAAGAAAGTATTTAGCTGTAAGAATATTACAGGGACACTTATCATTTTATTGTGTCACATGGATAATAACTATGAAATTTTTATTCTTGGATATTATCCCTATTATTTTATATTATGAACTTCGGATTTAACCATAAACGTAAAAAAGAGAACTGCAAACACTCTTCAAAATTTAATGTACAATTATTATTACTTTCAATATGTTGAATGGAGATTTTGCTTGTGTTTTTGTGAAAAAAAAAAAAAAAAAAAAAAAAAAAAAAAAAGGAATGGAGATTTTGCCCAAGTTATATTATATACCCCAATTTTTTTCAACGGACTGCTACACCATTAATTACTTTGCATAAGGGGACACCATTACTTTTTTGAAAAGTAACTTTCTGTTTTTTGTTTTTCCTTTAATGAAAAGTGTAATAAACTAAGTAATTCTGTAATGATATAATATAATAGTTTAACAGAGAAAGCAATTATAAATAATTATATCAATATCATAAAAGAAAATGAATGAATGATGGTGTTAAATTTACAACAACAATAAAATGTTATAGAAATAAATGAATTTATAATTACTATAATCTCACCGGACGTAAATTTAAATATTAACGAATAAATTAAATTAGGGGTCTTGAATTAAATTTAGCTTCAATCAATTCCCCCATCTGGATCCAACAGTGAGTCAGACTAGTCAGTGACGTATATCGAAAGTGTGCATTTGGTGGCCAGATCAACAACGTTCATTAGGGAAGTCAATGAATGGGGTGTACTTAATTAAAGGAATTGTTTCCAATTCATTGAACATCGGCTTTCTACAGTGTACCGTCGCTCCTGATAGGAAACATCAAAGAGAACTTAAATAAATTTACCTTAAAATTTTCATTTTATTTTTAATATTTAATCTTTTTACATTAAAAAGGTCTAATAACTTAAAATGTACATTGATTAAAATATTTTTATTTAAAGATTCAATCTTTACTCATTAAAATATTCTTTGTAACGTCAAAGCGACTCGAATATGGTTACTTCAAAATTTTCATTTTCTTTCAAAGGTTCAATATTTGTACATTAAAAAGGGTTAGTGACTTAAAAGGTTCATTGATTGAAGTATTTTTCCAAACTCATCACACCATCAATAATCAAATTCGGTTTGATTCCACGCCATGCTAGACGCATATGTTAAGAAAAAAACATTTAAACTTGAACATATTAAGTATAAATTTGCTAATTTTTTTTTTAGTATAGTCAAATATTTAACAATCTTAATAACAAAAATGTTACTAAAATTTAAAATTATTATAATAAATGAAGAAAAAAGAAAAAATATAGCTAATAAAATAATATTTATTTATCTATTAATTACTAATTGGGGCGGGTTCTAGACTTTGTGGGTTTTAAACTCTTTTTTCAAATTTGCCCCCAACCCTATTAGGAATTTAGGATAACCACAAAACCCATCCCAATAGAAAAGGAACGGGACGGGATGGATTAAATTGACATTTTTATAGTTCATAAAAAACAATTTGTTATTTAGTAATATTAAGTTATTATAGGTAGACAACAACTCAATTAATGTAAACACTAGCACTATATATTATTTATGATACCAAATCATTTCCTATTAAATAAAATTTCAAAGGATAAATTTGGGTTATATGTACACAACCAATCTTACTTTTGCATGTGAAAAAAATACTTGTATCTTCTAAGACTTGAACCCCTATTTCTTTATTTTGAACTCATGACCTTTAAGTTATAATGAATCGAACAATCTTATCCTTACTCGATTTGGAGGTAATTGAGGGTGAAAATTGCCCTACCACTTCGGTAGCGGGACACCCTCCCTTACCAACAATGACAAAAAAATCTCTTAATGGGGGACCTGAAAATTTTCCACATTTGTATTTAATATGTTTTTGTCGTGATGTTAGATTTCGCTACAAAAGCGATTTACGTTTTGACTCGAGGAGCATGGGGCACGTGGAATCCTGTGTGAATCAACAAGGACCACCTTGCAAGGCTAAATAATCTTGGGTGACCGATAGCGAAGTAGTACCGTGAGGGAAGGGTGAAAAAAAACCCCATGAGGAAGTAAAATAGAACATGAAACTGTAAGCTCCCTGGGAGGAGCCCGGTTTTTTTTATTAAAGAAATGAAAAAAACACCTTTTGCAATGTTTCATGTTACCAAAACATACCTTTAACCACGACTTCATTTATGTTCTTACAAATAAAATAAAAAAATTAAAAGGAATCACTATGAAAAGACACAATTTCTCTAATGATCGAGTTCACCAAGCATGAATGAATAGGATAGAGCACTGTTGATTGATTGAAATTTGTGCATCGAATTTTCAAATCTCTACATCGTAATTGGTATAAACCAAATCACTCCAAACCCTTTTAGCATTTTTTTTTGCCCTTTTGAGCATTGGAAAAAACCTGATGTTTAGTATATAAATAAGATAAAATTTCTGAACACTCATGTAAATTTCATTGACAAGGATAAATGATAAATATATATCCTAAGGAAATTCCATAAAAGCACAATGCATGATTTCAGTCACTAGCAACAGACACAATTAATCCAAGAGCATACCATGAAATTAATCCTTGAACAAGAAACAACAATTTACAAACACAAACAAAAAGATATAAATAAAAAAAAATTAGACAACATAAAGAGAAAAGAAGATTAATTTTGATCAAAGGTTGAGTGATAAGTCAAGCCCTGTGTGATCTCCATGCTGCACCTTCAAATCATGACTTGCATCAACACAAGCCCCATTGGCCAGATTTTGAAAAGCCGATAAACCTCCAGACACACCCGAGCTTGGACCAGCATCAAACAATGTCCTTCCGGGCAATTGATACCCACTGTTTGTAGGCCAGTAATTTGCTACTCTAGGTGTAGACATTCCTTGGTAGCCATGACCAAGTCCAACATGTGACCTAGGGAAATAAGGGTCATGACCCATCAATGGGATTGATGGAGGGTAATAGGAATCATGAACCATTGACTGCATGTGTCTAAGGTAATGAGGCTGCTCATGACCTAATGGCTGCTGCTGCATTGGAGCACCAAAAGTCCGGTTGAAAGAAGCGTGAAGAGGAAGAGCTGCTGCCACCCTCTGATAGGGGTGGAACTCATGAGTACTTCCCATGTATCGAAAAGGATTCATGGTCATGGTATTCTCAATTTTTTCCACAGCTCGCTCGCGTTTGTGGGCATTTTGATGGCCCCCTAATGCCTGTGAACTTAAAAACTTCTTATGGCAGTACTTGCAAGTATATTCCCTCCTTTTCGCCTTCTCGACACGCTTCTCAGGCGCCGATGCCAATGGATGACTTCCCTTGGAGGAGTCTGATGAACTGTGTTCAAGCTTGGACGACTCATCATGTTCAGCAACCTCACTCTTAGAGGGTTTTGGACCCAATAGGAGATTCAATTCAGGGTTTTTTTGGGGCTCTTCAGAGTTTTTTTCTGCTACATGAATAATATCATTGCATGCAACATTTTGTGAAGTCACTGGGATATTCAACATGGTTGGAGAATAATAGATAGACCTGATCACAACTTTTCAATTTCATGGCTAGACTTGGAAGATTGCAACCATATTTATATGGTTTTCAAACCAAGAAGCAAATCCAATTACATGTCTTTAATATGGTAACATGCTAAAGAAAATGCTAAGCTTCATTAAGTTTTGGACTGTGTCTTAAGAGGCTTTGTTGTAATTTTTTCCAAATATACATGTGCATACATCACCTTTCCACTAATCTTATCTACCCATTAAAGCATAAGAATGCTATCTTTAATATTCTCCAAATTTAGGGCATTTTCTTACCTTGAATACTATGGAGTGAGTCCCACTTGGACTACCTTTTGAACATATATAAGATATTCAATGGATTGAGACCCACTTGTATTTATTTATGTGGATCCCACTAACTTGTGGGACTATACTTAAAAACTATGGTTAGTTTATTAATATAAATATTTTTTTGGTCAAAACAAAAAAACTGTACTTAATGTGTTAAAATACAAGAAAATAGTTCAATTAGGGAGAAAGAAAAAACAGTTTCGATTTATAGTCTTATAGTTAGACGTGTCCGGTTGTATTTATGTGACATATAAGTAAAGAATGATATCGTTCTAATAAAATATATAATATCATTTCACATTCATATAAAAAATTAATAATTTAATTATTATTTTTTAAGAGAAAATAAGATAAATTATATGAGTGACTTCTTATTTTTGGTATGTAAGATTAAATCTCCTTTGACTATTTAGGAATGTCTCTCATTTATGATGGGGAAGAACCTAATTTGACTTTATGGAATCTTTTTCTATGGACTGACTTGTAATTCCTATAAGAGTCTCTTTGGGACAACCTTTCTAATTATTGAATTGTGGGTCTCCAAATATTTTCCTATAAAATACACCAAATATAGAGATCATTTTTTATATTTCAATAATATATATATATATATATATATATATATATATATATATTTCACAATATTTCAATAATATTACTTTCCACAAAATAGATGTATAATTTTTGGAGAAAAAATTCCTCAAGTTGAACTTTATTGTAACCATCAAATGTGAGGGAAAAAAACATGTCCATGGTTATTTTCTACACATCTAGTCTAATTCTTTTATTAGTCATTGTATACTAGCGTGTATCTACTTATATGTGAGGTGATTATTTGTCTAACAATTAATATAAAATTATACTTGATGAGTCTTTTATTGTTGTTTAATTATATTAAAATTATTATAATAAATATATTTAATGTGTACGTAAGATACATTATTAAAGAAAAAACTAGAAAATATTTCTCTTTGCCCGAGACTATATATATATATACACACTCCCAAGTCCAACTAGGGAGAGAGAGAAAATAAAGATAAATTATATGAGTGACCTCTTATTTTTGGTATGTAAGATTAAATCTCCTTGACTTGTCTTTCCTTTTTTAGCGTGGAGAACCTAATTTGACTTAATGGAATCATTTTCAATGACTAACTTTTATAATAATTCCTTTAACAATATAACACACTTTGGGACAAGCTTGCTAGTTATTACGGAGTATTTATTATTATTATTATTGTTGTTGTTTTTTTCAAAAACTACTAGTTATTGAATTGTGGGTCTCCAATTCTTTTCCAATAAAATGCACCAAATATAGAAACAAGAGAAATGATAAGTAATTCTAACTTATTGGACCACATTTATTAGAGTGAGAAATAGGAGCACCACTCACATCATAATCCATCCAACATTTTCACTTCCACGAATATTAAATATTACTATATTTGGGGTATGAAATTGAAGTTTTATATTTTTTAGGATTAATTTCACTTACATCCCTTTAGATTTGGTCAAATATTATTTTCAAATATCTTTTAAAATTAATTATTAGTCAGAGACTTGGATCCTCTAAATTAAATATTTTATAAGTTACCCTAAGTTGAATTCGCTACCGATCACGCCAACTAATTTAGAGAAAGTTTGAAAATTGCACCGTTTTAAGATAAAGAAAAATTTACCAAAGTTTAAAAACAGCACTCCTTTGAATTAAAAAAAAAAATCACCATACTCTAACCACGTTTTATCGTTATTATATCTCCCTAATCCTTTCCAAAAAAAATTTATCGTCGTTATCTCTCCCTCATCCTTTCCAAACAAAATCCTCCCTCCATCTCTCTCTTCTTGCTCATTCCCTTGAGGGAATATTTGGCGCCAAAAATGAATGTTTTTTTGCCATGGAATTAAGATGGATGAAAATGTGATTGCAAGACATGCAACTCTTACTGGTAATAGTAATGGTTGGAAAAGAATATATATATATATATATACAAGCATGGACATTGATGGAGTTAGGAAAATACAATCAAAAGATGAGAGAACATTGGATTAAAAGAAAAAGACCATCTCAACTTGTTTAATATGGGAATAAAGATGATGAGGGAGAAATAACGACGTTTAGGTCAAAACAGTATAGTTTTCAATTTTTTTTTAAATTAGTTGACATGGTTTAACACAAACCGTAGATAGATTTTAAATGTCACTCTGTAGCGAATTCAACTTAGAATAACTTAGAGAATATTTAAGTTAGAGGATCCAAATCCTTCACTCAGACCCCAATTTCCTTTTCAGTTACTTTTTTAAGTTAAAAAGATGCAAAATGACAATTTTATTCTTATTTTTTTTAATCCATTTTAATCCAAAATATCAAGCCTCAAATAACCAAATTGCCTTAATTTATTACTCTGTTACCCCCAAAACTCTTCACCTCACTCTTTTCTCCATAAATATATATTTTTGGGTTAATTTCATCGGCGCCCCTTCAAGTTTGATCAAATATCACATTGAAATACTTTTCAAAAATTAGTATCACTTAAGTCCAATTTTACTTTTCCGTAACATCATTAAAAGCATGTGAAAAGACAATTTTACCCCTAATTTTTTAATACTCTTTATTCCAAAATATCAACAATCTAAAAAGACGACATTGCCCTCATTATATACTATATGTCTTCCTTTTTCCTATATATATATATATATATATATATATATATAACACGCACCAATGGGATTCTCGTCTTTCCCATTGTTAAGTTATCCTCCTCTTTCCTTGTAAAGAATATATATATATAAACACCCAACAATCATTACTCTGAGACCAGAAAGTCATGAAAGATATTAAACGTGTATGTCTATGTTTTCTTTCTTTTATCTATTGTATAGTTCATGAAATTGTTAATACTGTTTTTAAAGATTATATGACAGAACTATGAAACATTAATTACTTTGAAAACATTGTTGTGGGTAGTTGATTGATGTGATTTGAAAAATTAACAATACGTCAATATTGAGTTCATAAGGGTAATTTTGGTATATAAATTATTTTTTTTTCACTTTCTTGCTAACCAAACTAATGAAATAACATTTTCTCACAAATTCTTTTTAAAAAAAATCATGCTAACCAAATGCATGATAGAAACATTATTTTCTTTTCTTTTACTTTATTTTCTTTTCGTTTCACTTTCCACCATCAATTTCTGGCTAACCAAACAAACCGTACCGATTACGCTAACTAATTTAGAGAAAGTTTGAAAATTGCACCATTTTGAGATAAAAAAAATTTACAAAGTTTAAAAACTGCACTCCTTTAAATTAAAGAAAAATCACCATACTCTAACCACGTTTTATTGTTATTATCTCTCCCTCATCCTTTCCAAAAAATATTTTATCGTTATCTCTCCCTCATCCTTTCCAAAAAAATCCTCATTCCATCTCTCTCTTCTTGCTCATTCCCATTCTTGAATGAATATTTGGCGCCAAAATGAATGTTTTTTGCCATGGAATTAAGATGGATGAAAATGTGATTGCAAGACATGCAACTTTTACTGGCAATAGTAATGGTTGGAAAGAATATATCTATATAAGTATGGATATTGATGGAGTCAGGAAAATACAACCAAAAGCCCTATATATAGAAAAGATGAGAGAGAACGTCGGATTAAAAGAGAAACAGAGACCATATCGACTTGTTTAAGATAGGAATACAGATGATGAGGGAGAAATAACGACATTAACGTCAAAAAGGTACAGTTTTCAAACTTTTTAAAAATTAGTTGACGTGATTTAACACAAACCGTAGATATATTTTAAATATCACGTGTCAATATGTAATAAATTCAACTTAGAATAACTTAAAGAATATTTAAGTTAGAGATCCAAATCCTTCACTCAGACCCCAATTTCCTTTTCAATTGCTTTTTTAAGTTAAAAAGATGCAAAATGACAATTTTATTCTTATTTTTTTAATCAATCCAAAATATCAAAAGCCTCAAATAACCAACTTAAAGAATATTTAAGTTAGAGATCCAAATCCTTCACTCAGACCCCAATTTCCTTTTCAATTGCTTTTTTAAGTTAAAAAGATGCAAAATGACAATTTTATTCTTATTTTTTTAATCAATCCAAAATATCAAAAGCCTCAAATAACCAAATTGCCTTAATTTATTACTCTGTTACCCCCAAAACTCTTTATCTTACTCTTTTTTCCATAAATATATATTTTTGGGTTAATTTCACCGGCATCCCTTCAGGTTTGATCAAATATCACATTTGAAATACTTTTCGAAAATTATTATCATTTAAGTCCAATTTTACTTTTCCGTCAGTGACACCGTTAAAAGCATGTGAAAAGACATTTTTACCCCAACAAATGACATTGCCCTCATTATATACTATATGTCTTCCTTTTTCCTATATATATATATATATAACACGCACCAATGGGATTCTCGTCTTTCCCTTATTTATTTTTTTTTTTTGTTAAGTTATCCTCCTCGGTCCTTATAAAGAATATATATATATATATATATATATATATATATACAGTGGCGTAGCCAAAAATTTCCTTCAATGGGGGCAATATTTAATAGCAATAATATATATATATATATATGCATATAATTTTTACCAAAACAATATATGTAAAAATTAAAACATTGATTCATAATTTTTCTATTCAGTACATTCATAATGATTTTTCACATTATTCATTGTTGTTTCAAAATTTAATTCATTGAATTAAATATACTAAAAAAAATTCATATACAATGAATCAAGAATAAGATATGAAAAAGAAAATAACATAGTTACCTAATTGTTCTAATATAACACATATGTAGAAAAAATAAAAATAAAAAAATCATGATAACTAAATCTAACCTTATAAGTTATAACTAGATAATTCAATCCATCGAAAAATTTGATAGAGTTGAATATGTGATTTCATTGATTTGGGTTGCCAAAAAAAAAAAAAAAATTCTAAGTTCAATTTAGAGAATAATAATTAATAACACAATTACACAAACTAAATTTTGAAAGAACAACAAGTCCTAAAATAATTTTGATAGTAATAACTAATAATTTTTCTTATTAAAATTATAATATCAAATAATAATCGTAAAATTTAGATGATAAAAAAATAGGGAAAACTACATATAAGTAGACTTAGTACCCTTAATTAACAAAATGGTCTAATTTTAAAGTTTATTTTTCAATTTGATTGAATTAAACAAAATAATTACAAATACATCAATAATTATTGTTAAGGTTCAAAATACTCTCCAAACTCTTATTCTAGAATACCAAAATATCCTTAGAGTTATATAATTTCAAAATACCAAAAGTCAATTAAGAAACTTTCGAATCTTGACTGTGGATCCTGTGTTTGGAAGGAGCCTGAGTGAAGAAAATCAAATCCATTGCAACAAGCATGACATATGATTTAAGGAGTATCTTATAAATCCAAATTTATTTTACACGGCATTTTTTCCCTCTTTATATATACTATTTACATGTTTATAAATATACTTTTGAATTTCCTTTTATAGGTGGAATAATATTTTCTTGTTTTGAAGCAAGAAAGACGCTTTGTTTATAAATATGATATTTTAAGATGTATTTGTTATATGTCTGGAGAAATTGTAGAAGGTTGCAAATGAATTGTTTGATTAAATACTCGATTAAAGAAATAAAATATTTTTTTGAAGACATAGAATACTATTTTCTGATAAATTTGGGATCAACCCTAGATGTTTAGGGATCAAGTTGTGATACTTGTTCTTAATTTTCAGATAGATTTTCACTATTCAATGAGGCTTTCTCTCTCTTCAATTAGATCCGTCTTATTTCAATTTTTTTTTATTTTTTTGGGTTATATATGTGATCATACTGGGTATAGATTAATTGACCCAAGAACCAAAATTTTTAGTTCATCCTTTACTTTTTTGGTAAGAAATCATTATAGATAAAAAAGATGAAGCTTTAAGTCATTGTACAAGAGATCTGAGGAAGACGAGAAAGACAAGCCAATTAAAGTTTGTATAATAATCCTCTGGTCATGGCGGTCTACCTCATCAACGTGGTTGTTCAGAAAAGTTATCAAAACCAAACGAGAGGGAAGAGGGAGAGACGATGAAGATAGAGGAATGGAACCCAATCTAATTGAAGAGAGAAAGAAACGTCGTTTTGGAAAGAAAAAAAAAAATGGTAAGAGCGATGATGTGTCCATGCCACATAAGAATTGGATCAAAATAGGCTCCAAAATTCTTATAAAATTATACGGATATTTTAGTATTTCAGAATAAGAGTTTGAAGGGTATTTTGGACTTTAACAATAATTGATGCATTTGTAATTATTTTGTTTAATTTAATCAAATTGAAAAATAAACTTTAAATTTAGACTATTTTGTTATTTAAGGCTACTAAGTCCACCTATATGTAGTTTTCCCAAAAAAAATATCAGATTACCTGTCTGCCGCACTGTATTCAGTCTCTGCCTAAGGGTAACTCCACTTGCTTTGTTTGGATTGTTTGTAAAGTTTATTTGTTTGTGGTAAAGTCAAAATTATGATAGAATATCTTGATGAAATATTTTTTTTTTTTTTGAAAAGTAGAAAAGAATATAATATTTTGAGAAAGTGGAAAAAAATATCATATTTTTTGAAAAAGTATAAATTGATAGATAATCGTGAATGAGCTTTTGATTATATATATATATATATATATATATATATATATAAACACCCAACAATCATTACTCGAGACTAGAAAGTCATGAAAGATTAAACGTGTATGTCTATGTTTTTTTTCTTTTATCTGTTGTATAGTTCATGAAATTGTTAATACTGTTTTTAAAAATTATATGACAGAACTATGAAGCACTAATAACATTGAAAACATTGGACTTGTGGATAGTTGATTGATATGATTAGAAAAATTAACAATATGTCAGTATTCTCCTTTACCATACACACACATATTTATACTATTATTAAAAATACAAGGGGGTTAGAGAATTTCAAATCATTAGTTTATAATTAATTTAATAAAATCCAAAAAAAAAAAAAAAAAAAAAAAAACTTTTAATTACTATAAAAAGAGTTTTTAAAATAATTTTTATAAAACTAACACAAACTACCTATTAATATAAAAAAGAGTTTTTAAAAGAGTATATATATATACACCTAGTGAGAGAAGATGAAGAAAAAGAAAATAGAGGGGGTCATTTTTATGGTATTTTGGTGTTCTATGGGAGTAATTAAGTAATTTTATATGTAAAACAATTTTTATAAGTCAACACAAAGACAAAAGAGTAATTTTATATGTGAAACAACTTTTCTAAGTCAACACAAAGACAAACGAGTAACAGTCTAATTTTATAAGTCAACAAAAAGTCAAAAGAGTAATAGTCTAATTTTACATGCAAAAGTGATACACAGACCACTGAATGGTAACGTCCGGGTGCAAGTGAAAAGAGACTTAAGTGGAAAGAGACTTATAGCCAGAAAAAACTAGTATGGAATAAGCCCAAAAGCTCTGGGCCCAAAATCAAGGTTAAAGACTATTTGTCAAGAACAAGTAGTTCAATGCAAAAGAATTTCCCATTATTAGGATTTAACCCAAGCCGAATAAAGTTTTTCTCCTTTTTCACATTGTGCTTACTACAAATTGGTACGAGATAAACCTATAAAGTGGTATTAAAGTAAAGCCAACAAGCAATTGGTGTCAAAACAATATCTAACACCAACAATTGAATTTGAATTTCAGAAACATTTAATGGTGGCTTGAAGCACACAACAAAGATCCACTAACCTTGAATTTTTTCTAGTCTCTCGTAAACTAAAAGATAAAATTATGGATTCATATGGTGCTCACATGATTTTAAAAAGACGACTTATAATAGAAACGAATGAGAATTCATGTGGTCGACTTCATTTATATAGAATTAAGGCAAGGATGATCAATGATGATGATGATGATAGTGCTGAGATGGCTCCATATCGGGCAAGCTTTGGCTGCAACCTCCCAATTATATCATGATCAGTACTTGCTTCTAAACCATCCTTGAAATCATGTTGCTGAAAATTGCAGCTTCATATCCAGCATATTCCTTTTTCTTTTCTTTTAGCTTTTTGTACTCAAGTTTCACATCCCTAGTAGGTCAAAAAAATATTGAGTTTATAAGAGATAAAAGAAATTGAAGAAAACGTGACTAAAAAGATTACTGCATATGGCACATATATACCTGTTATCAGGATCAATTGTCAGAGCTCGTTTGATATCAGCTTCAGCCTTTTCAAGTTCAGATATTCTTAGGTATACTTGAGATCGTCTAAACAGAGCCTTGACATTCAATGGATCGAGTTCTAAAACCTGTCACAAATTTTAAAAATGTATTTAATCTCTTTTTACACAGATAACTAAAAATGATAAAATGATTGTTATACCAAATTGATGTAGGATTTAGTATGCATGACAATGGGAAGATTTCTGATACAGAACATGGATCATAAAGAATTTTCCTAATTTGATATTAATTCTAGAATGTGCATGACCAAATACAGGCGCATATAAAACACAAACCTTTGTACATAATCTTGAAGCTTGAAGGTTTTCTCCGAGTTTAAGTTTACATGCAGCATTATTCAAATTGCATGATAAGCGCAAAGCATTAGCTTGGGACTTCTCATCTTCATTGAAAGAGTGGTCAAATTCGACATATTTTGAAGCCTGCAAAATGTAGTTGATTGTTTAAGCTTGCATACATGATCATTTATGGAAGACTCATGTCCCAATACCATGAATCCTATACATAAGTGTAGTCTAATTGAGCTACCTTCTCATATTTCTTGGAGGCGCGCTGAAACTTTCCAGCCTTGAACAGTAGATTTCCGTCATGCTTTTTCATTTCACAAGCTTCTATTTTCTCATTTGTGTCCATCTTCCAAAATGGTTTCTCCTGCATTAAGAAAGAAATATCTTCTTCTTTTTCCCGGTAAATTAAGAAAGGAATATCAGAACAATGAAAGTCAAAGCTCAAAGTGGGCGTTACAATGGATCAAAATACTACTTTAAGATTGAGTTTGACAATAGCAAGTGGTGTTTCAAGGTATCTATCATTGTAGTTTTAAGTAAAGGGACTACTTTCTGCTATGTTATACATTCTCTTGTACAGATTGAATGTAATTCAAGAAGTTAAATAGAATTTAGAGCGAAAATGTAAATAGCAGCAGTAGTATTTACTATTTAGAGTTGACATACATAGTAGTTATTTGAAGGGTAGGATAGTCAAGATCTCTGCACCTAGGGTTTTGATTCTTACTAAGAAACTCTGCAAAACTGCGAAAATCTGCATGATTCTGAATACCAATATGAAAGACTTTATTTTTTTTTTGGTAGTCTTGAGCCACTGCTTTCTTCACCCAATTGAATTGTTTACTTCAGTGTCCTAATATGTCATATCATAATTCACCTATTTTCATGAAGGTTGATTACTTTTCATGGTGACAAAAACTTCCACAAGAGCACATTAGCAATACCGTCATCAACACACCAAATGAATTGTCTACTTTATCATGAGAAAAGCTCCAGGATGGTTAAAAAGGTAAAGAACTAACCAAAATTCAAGATATTTTTAGCTAGACCAGTTTTTCAGACAGAAGTAAAGAGAAAAAATAAAACCTTAAATTATTAAATCAACCTTGGTGAAGTTAATCAACTCGACTTCATAAAGAAGAACTGAATCTGGGGAAACCATTCCCACAGTTTCATTGCCATGGACAACATTAGAGCTGACAGTCACGGCTGCTTGTTCTCCTTTTCTCATAGTCATGATTGCTCTATCCAAACCTTCATTGATTTGTTCTGCAGAGGAATAAGAAGAAAAAAAAAAGAAAAAGAAAAAGAACCAGGTTCAATAAGATAGCAAAGTAATGTTTATCTCTTAAAAAAAGTGCTCTATAAAATTATAAATACCTTCGAAACACATATACTCAAAAGGTTCCTCATTGGATCCTTTCCTTTCGAAAACAGTTCCGTCTTCAAGTTTACCAATATACATCACTACAAAAGCAGAAATATAGTTTTGGCTTCAAAACTTCAGAAGAATCAGAACATTGACAAAATAAGATATCTGAAAAAGATCATTTAAATTTTATCACCTAGCACTCTAGCAGGAGGTTTATTCAGCTATAAAATTAAAATGGTTAGCATTCATGCTAGTTACCTTTTGCAACAGAACCTTCGTTGGGATGGTCAAAGCCTTCACCGGCTTTCAATATCTTTTTGAGGACCTTTTTATCTCCAGTGACATCAATGACACTCTTCCATGATACCAGTTCAAGATGGATAATTAAATCTGAATTACATGGAATATCACCACCAATTCCAGTAATTCCACTTCCATTTTGTGTAAAGCCATCTAAGAAAGAGCCAATTAGGATTTATAATTGGTCTTGCTAAAAGAAGGAGAAATTCGTCACATTGTATCAGAAGAATGAGAACATGAGCTTACATGAGAACTTCACTGATAACTCTGCTTTCTCACCCTTCCTCATCGTCTTCACTGCTATGCTCATCGCAGGACACAGAAAACCTAATCAAAATAAAAGTAGTAAATAGATCAAACCTTCCTAGGACAATGGAAATAATTATGCACATTTTGTATGCATAATGAAATTAAAGGAAATAAGGTAATACTCAAGAAGAGCTAATGAGCAAGTTTAAGTTACCGTTTGTTAAAGAAAATTCCACACCCTCATTGGAATTAGAGAGAACTGTTCCATCCTGAAGCATTGAATACTTAACTACAACAACAAAAACTATATCACAAACTCCAACCAACCAATTCAAAATGGAATTTGTACAATAGTTGAATGTGGAGGTGAAAATGTTCTTCATTTAAAGGAAGTCCAATTTTAATGACTCCATTATTTTTTTCATTGAAAAAATATGTAAAACTTGAGCAAAATCCAAGTTGGTCAAGGAAAGAATATATAAATATAAAATCAAAATCATCGAAAAACAAATTGATGTACAAGTCTTACCATGTTTAGATGACAATTATCAACAACCTTTCTCACATTATTTAACAAATGCAATCTGCTTTGTCATTTTTATGAGCATTTCAAAATGAAATTTTCAACAATGGTTTCCAATCTATTGAACATTAAGTCACAAATTCGAGACATTACCAAAAACTTCATCAGCATCTTTGGGAGTAGCCCATCCCTCACCATCCCTTGTCATCTTCTTCAGTATTCCTCCATCCCCAGTTATATCTGTTATGGTGTTCCATGATACCAACTCCACATCAAAAATAAGTGTTGAATTCGGCGGAATCAGAGGTTCAGAACCCACCTCCCCATAGGCCAAATCCGGTGGTACGGTGAAAATTGCCTTTTCCCTAATCTTCATGGTGCCAATTCCCTCATCCAATCCTTTGATTACTTCACCTGAAATCCAATGTGTGAACAAACCTCATTGCTAAACCTTTAAGAAAACTACCAAACATAACAACAATGTATTCTTCTTTAATGATTACAATAGAACACTAAGAACAGGAACATTTTTTTCCCATTTAAATTGACTACATCTATCTATCTAAAGTGAAAATAATCAAATTCAGAAGGGAACAATAAATATCATCAATTCTCTGTTTATTCTAATTCATGAAAATTTTCCCCCAAAATTAAAAAAAAAATTAAAAATTACCCAATGGAATTGGAACATGGGAATTGAGATAATGTAATACTACAACATACCTTGCCCTAATTTGAATTTGAAAGCAGTTCCTTCACTGCTCGAATTGAGATATGGCCCGTGCTGAACATGCACACTGTAATGGACTGAAACAAGAGATTCAGATAGAACAGGGGTGATATTTTCGTGGAGGGAAATTCAAACACACGCAAATACATTTGTGTGTGTGTGTGTGTAAAGAGGCAAATCAGTGAGGCATAGAGAAAAGTAGGAGATGAAATGGGAAGTTGTGAAGTAGGTGGTACCTTCAACTTCATCGCCTGGAAATGGAGTTTTCCATGAAACTCCCTTTTGGGTAATCCTTTTTCGTAAGCCTTCACTTCCAATTTCAGTTTCTTCTGAAACTTCCATTGATGAGAGAGAGATAGACGGACGAGAGAGAGATAGACAGACAGAAACTCAGTTTTATAGATAAGCCATTTGTGTGTGAGAGTGTGTGTTTTTTTTGTGTTTCAATTGAAGATAAGCCGTTAGTTTCCCTCCTCGGGTTGGGTCTTGGTTGAGATTTTTTTTTGGGTAGGTGGAAGAATCAACTAACTGGGTGAGATGACTCGCGGGTCAACCCGGAAACGGCTAGATTCCGAGTCTATTATCTGCTCTCTCTTGAACACCAAAATTGAAACCCTCCCGTTTGAAAGTATATTATTTAATCCCAAAAAAACATACAATTACAATGATATTAGGTTTGGTAGGATTGATTAGGTTCTTTGAATAGAAAGAAATTTAGTTTAAATTTTTACCTAAATTTTTTCAAAATTTAAATTCAAATCGTGAATTCAGTATTGCCAAATATAACATTAAATTTGTTTTAAACAAATCGTGCGTACTTTTATTATGATCTTACATTTTAAAGAATTATTTATTTATAATAAAGGGAGCTTAAGGAATAGAGTATATTAGTCCATTGAAAAATTTCAAATTCCCAAGTGTGTGTATTAATTAGAGCATAATTTATTACAACCATTTGTGCAATTAATAAATAATAATCAAAGCGATTATGTGAGCTACAACTACCTTCTTCTGGTGGATCTAACCAAATTTCATTTCATTTCCCTTTCATTTGTAGCAAAAGCTTCAAAAAAGATAATGAGGAATGTTAAGGACAGTCGCTCATCTCATTGGCTACTTTAAATCTTATTAATTATTATCTCTCTATTACCCAGGAACGTTAACAAAACTTTCTTTTAAAAGACAAAATTACCTTTTAAATCATTTTTCATTACCTTTCTTATATCTCCCCCCTCAATCCATATACATGTAGTATAAATATATATTTTAGTGCCTTTATTTCTTTCCTTTTTATTTCAATTTTTGCCACTAGTTAATTATTTTCTTCTTTTTTTCTTTATTTCCCTTTTTTTTCTAAATTGTTGCCATTAGCCTATTTACGTCCTTCCGTTATTTTTTTTTTATTTTTTTTTTTAAACTAGAAAAAATAAGAACAGGGGAATGTTCACCAAATTTAAAAAAAAATTTAAGAACAGTGCGACGATTGAAATAAATTTTTTTTAATGAATATATTCTTTTTTATAAGTCCATCATATTTTTTAGTGTACCCTCAATTCATTTTTTTCTTATTTTTTTCTAAATTGTTTCGGTTTAATAACAAATTTGGTGAACATCCCCCTATTCTTATTTGTTCTGGGTTAAAATTTAATAACAATTTGGTTTAATAAATTTTTTTCTAAATTTGGTGAACATTTCCCTGTTCTTATTTGTTCTAGTTAAAAAAAAAAATTTGAAAGGAAAGATGGAAAAAGGCTAATGGCAACAATTTAGAAAAAAAAAAAAAAAGGAGGGAGGGGGGGAAGAAAAAAAAGGGAGAAAAAAAAAATAACTAGGGATGACAATTGAAATAAAAAGGAAAGAAATAAAGGCCGTATATATATACATATTATACGTATATGGATTGAAGGAGGAGATAAAGGTAATGAAAAATGATTTAAAAGATAATTTTATCTTTTAAAGGTAAGATAATTAATGAAATTTAAAGTAACCAATAAGACGAGTGATTGTGAAAAGACAGTCGCTCAAAGATGATTTGTGTCAAAAATACATGGAAGTTTTGTTAATTTAACCCTTTTTCAAAGTACCACATCTCACTTAGACTGACCTGAATAATAGGCCTGGTCCGAGGCCCGATAAAAAATGAAGTGAAAATAGGCTTGTGGGCTATAGGGCATAGCCTATGCCCACACTTTGGGCCTGATAGGCCATGCATCGATCTCATAAGCTTATCAGGCAGATCAACCCTTCACACTTGCATCGAGCAATTGGTGTCAAAGCAACATAAGAATTGTGCAGAAATAGTACTTATTTTTTTAAATGCGTATTCCAACCCATAAAAATTTAAAAAGGTGTAAGTAAACTCCTTTGACAATTTTTTTTGATCAAAATTGACATAAAATAAATTTAAAAGTCCTATTTTGCCCTCAGGTTAAGTGCAAAAAAACCCTCTTTACTATCGATATAGTGCAAAACAGTCACTATGTGGTATAAAACCCCCATATACTATTAATTTAGTGCAATAACCCCGTTCGGATAAAAAGACATTAATACCCTCTCTGATATAAATTCTTTGACATTAATACCCTCTCTAATATTTTGCCCTTGGGTTTTTTGCACTTAACCCAAGGGCAAAATGGGGGTTTTGAATTTATTTTATGTCAATTTTGATCAACATGTGGTCAGAGGGGCTTATTTGCACTCTTTTTTTTTTTTTTTAAAAAAAAATTTATGGACTGAAATGTATAATTTTTTTTAAAAGTATGGACTATTTTTACACAAACCATAAATATCAGACGGGATTTTTTGCACTTAATCTTTTTATTTTTAATTGAATATACATAAACTTATTTTCATGAAAGTGCCATGCAAATAAATAAATAAAAATAAAGAAAACAAGGCAAACTTGTGTTTATGCATGCATGCATGCACAGGAAGAGAGAGAGAGTAAATATTTAATTACTTGGTAATTTAATATTAGATTGAGAAATTGTGGTAGCAATGTCATACCCATGATTAAATGTTGGATAGGATAATTCAGTTCCATATCCACATTGTCGTGTATTGTAATGCTTATTGGAATTCCAATACATTTTATCATTCTAAAAAGGACCCTACAAACAGCCACTTCTCCATCACCATAATTGCATATATATATAAAATCAACCTTGTGATGTAATGTATGTGAATATCTAATCTTATACTACTAATTTAATGAAACGAATAATTACATAATAAACAATTAATACCAGTTTATGACTAAAATCGATCTACAAGAATCATGACACAATTGCATCTTCTGGTGAAGTGCTCCCTTTTGACATCATTAGATGCAAGGTATAACACTTGGCTTTTTCAAGCATCGATCATATCATATGTTTTTAATTTATACCACTTAGAGATAAGAATATATCTTTATAGTCTCATCTTTATTTATTAGTTTTTAAGTTTGTAAAAGTAAGATATGGTATTATATGTAAGTATGCATCAGCAGTTCAGTACGTCGACTTAGCCTACTTAGGGTAGTGACCTATGTTTATATTTAATATTAATTTACTTCTATCAATACGCCTCCTCAAAATTCTTCATCTTTTTCTTGATTTTCTCCTTCAAATTCCAAAATAAAAAATAAAAAACTTAGCTTTGTACACATAGGTATATATATACATACTCTATCATCGTGTGCACTTGTACTTTTACTATAAAATATTTATTAATTATAAAATGCCCCCACAACTTTTATCTTTTGCCCCTTTTTGTCTTTGACAGTGTACAATAAATTGAGAAATAACCCTTCAAAAAAAAATAATAAATTGAGAAAATAGTGAATGAATTATAACTTTTTTGTATTTATTGATTGAGAAATATATATTTAGTAAGGTCGGTAATAAGGTTATTATGCAAGATTTTCAAAATGAAAAAAATTATCAATCTATATATATATCTAAGTTGAGAATTGGTCATAACTAAATAAATTTTTGGTTTCTTCACAAATGACATGACTGGCTGGATTCGATCACAAAATAGTCTCATTTATTGTTGTGTTGATCCTAATCATTCTTATATATGTTGTATTTGAGATTATCGAATTAGTGCTTTGAAATCAAAATTAAAAAAATTTTAATTGAAATTTTAATTAAAATTTAAATCGTCGATTCAATGCTTCAAACATAACAGTAGTTAAAAAAACTATAGGTGCATTTGAATAGGATTTTGGTTGGCATTTGGAAATGTAGTACATTGCAAATAAAGAAAAGCCACAACATCCAAATTCCATGATAAAATTTTGATTAAAGAACATACAAATAAGGTAGTGGGATATGGTTTTAAATTGATTTGTAACCTATTGTGTGTCTCCCATCAATAGGACAAATATTCTTTGAGAGTGGTTACTGCTGAGAAACCAGAAAAAGAGAAAGAAAAGATACGCATTATTAAAGTTATCTGTGGTGAATCGATGTTGCTCAATCATGTTGATCAGTGCTGCCCAGAACTTAAGCTCTAGTCATTATCCAAGTTGAAGAGTGGGTTTTGTTTTGACTTTAATTTTCAACCAAAAATAAATAAATAAATAATTGTTGAAGTCTACGTGTTTCTTCTGTTTACTAATAAGAGAAATAGGAATGTTTATACACTAATTGTAATTAAAATTAAAATTATTTGATGCCTAATGGTGATTTTCTTGTCATTATTTTTCTCTATGAAATATTTTAGAAGTCATTTGGCCACATTAGAGGGTGTTTTATTTCTCAGATAGTTTGAATATAGGATAGGTTTGAAAATTATAGGAGGGATGTTATTCAATCTGAATTCATTTATATATATAGTTTTAAACTTTGCCAACAAGCTCAATTGGAGTAGTGTGATTATCAGTTTCAAAGTTATAATGATTTTTTGGCAAAAAAATGTGGAAAAATATTTGAAGATTGCGAATGACCACATTTGAGATTTTATTGGAACACTATATATGACAATGACCTGTTATATATATACGTCGATTTCATGGCTGAAGATTTTAACCCTTGGATGTCAAAGACAATGAAAATTGCATGGAAGCATCTTACTAACTTACTAAGCATGTCTGCCTCTAACCAGTCACCACTTATATTCTCATAAATTCAGTAATATACGATTTTTTTTGGACCATATATATATATATACACACACACACACATATGTCCTTTTCACTTTTCATAGTGGTTCCATGTTGGCAAATTCTCGGTATTAATATTCATGTCTGGAAGATGCTGGCCTTTCTATTTAATCATAAAGTTAATGGAAATACGTGTTTTATACCTAATATTCTGTCAGTACCTAAAAACACTACAAGAGAAAAAACCTTCCATCAAACAAATTCCAAAAACTAATCCTTTTCTATTCGGCCAGAGTGTAAATTAAGATAAGAATTTGTTCAATTGCAGAAAGAAGAAAGAGTTATTTCATCGGTTATGCTAAGGCACGGAATTGGTTAAGGACAAGTGGGGTGGATGGGAATTTTTTTTATTTGCATTATTATTTATACTTTTTATTAAAATTTAAAAATTGTCTCCTCTCAATTTGTAAAAATTTTTAAAATGTCTCCTCAATTTGTAAAATTACCACACCTCGCATTCTTGCCCTCACTGATTTTTTGAATACAAAAGATAATCATCTTTTTTTCACTCTCTACCATCGGCCACGTTCATGATTCTTTCTTACACACTTTGATACATTTTTAAAAATACACACTATATATATTCTTGCGTTTTAGATAAAAAAAATAATAATAAAGTAAATCATCTTTCTTATTTCTTTACGTCCCACATCCACGGTAATCTAAAAACCACGGATACGATTAAAAGATAACAGAATCTGAGTCAAACAAGCTACAAAAAATTAAATTCTTATATTTATTATTTTATTTTAAAAAATTATCTTCAATTTTTTTATTCTTTAACATCGCCCCACTCAAAAAAAATTCGAGCTCCGTCACTTATGCTTACCTTGCTATAAAACCGTCTTTTTGACTAAAGAAAATTAATTAGAGCTACCTTAACTTTGATGTCACGTTAGAGATTAACATTTATTCCCAAACTTAAACTATTTAGAGAATAGATTCAATAACATATACAATATTCAATTCTGACATAAATGTAAGCTTTAACTTGATTGACAATGAAAGAATTGACTCTCCAAGCATTGTGGTCCAATGGTATATATAGAAATACGTGTCATCTACACAATAGATGAGCATATAGGAATTGAGATTTGGGACTCATAGCATTGCTATATCTAATGTCAAAGGAACCTAAACTTAGCTAGTGTTCCTTGACAAGTTACTGAGTCCCAATATTGTAGTGGAATCCAAGATGCCAAATTCCTGCTCTCAATCCTTATCTGTCTCTCTCTCAACTATTTTAATTTGCTACCACTCTTTATCCTCCTTCAGGGTTTTGTATAATATATATATATATATATATATATTGTAGTAAGATAGTTATGTGCTTAAATCATTAGGACAAGGGGTGATATGCCAAAATTTTACTACTGTATATTGCAGGCGATATTAACACTTACTTTTTTAGTGACGTATTTGTCTGTTTTTTTTTTTTTTTCTTAGCGGTTTCCAAATAATTATAATGTATTATTATGGAATATAGCAGTAGAATAATAATAATAATAATAACATATTTACATAATTAGGGTAACAGAATGAAGTTTCTCAATTTATAGAAATTGTGATTTAAAAGATAATTCATTACGACGTATATTAAATACTTTTCTTATTAATATCTGGTGCCATAGTAAAAAAACAAATGGTCAAAAATCTCTTCATCATCTACTTCTTTTTCTTTCTTTTTTCCTCACATATTATACAAATAAACTAGAGGTGTATTACTTACCGACAAAATGGCAAATCTCTTCATCATCTACTTCTTTTTCTTTCTTTTTTCCTCACATATTATACAAATAAACTAGAGGTGTATTACTTACCGACAAAATGGCAAAAAAAAAAAAAAAAACTGCAGGTGTATTTTTATGTATCATATCAAAACTCAAAAGATGTTGAACAGTGTAAAGAAGAGGATAGATAGGGACTGCCATAAATCAAAATATTACACTGATCCAACCACATGAATTAAGCTCAACTCATCCACAAATATTTGTAAAAAATAAAGTGAAAAAAAAAAAAAAAAAAAGAAGTTATCCACTAGCCCACTAAATGGAATATGAATCAGAAGTGAGCAAATTTTACTAGTACAGAAATTTAGAGAATTATTCAGTTGGACGTGACACATGCCAGCAAATTGTTAAAAAAAAGGTTCTGCAAATCTCCTCATTTTCCTTTCATCTAAATTTCAGAATATTTGCTTACATGAAAGGTATCGAACAAGGTTCATAATTTAACCCAAAAAAAGAAAATTGAAGAGGAAAAAAGTAAAATAAAGTACAAAAAAACCCTCATCCCATGCCTTTCCAAATGAAAATCACTCTCTATTTTTTTCTCAGTGTTATAAAATGCCCTCTTTCTTTCTCTCTTTTTCTTCCTTCTCCATGCACTTTCTCAACTGATCATACTTTTGGAGCTTCCATAGCTACCATGGGGGTTTGTGGAATTGGAGCCCTAATGTCAACTGATATCTTCTTAGCTTCATTTTTCTGCATCTCAATGTCATTTTCTTCCATTTCATGGATCATTGTCATACTACTCTGTCCATTGCCTCCATTAAATCCCTTTACTGGCTCAGGGATCTTCTCCGCTTCCTTCTCTTTGTACTCCTTGTACTTGCCCCACAGAACCGAGTAAAGTCCGGCCACGATCAGTATGGCACCAAGAACACTGAACCAGCAAGTAAAGAAACATCAGTTGTGGGATAAATTAAATTAAATTAAAATCACTTTTGAGATTGACAGTGAAATGCTTTTCATGTTTAATTATAATTCTCTCCTTAGAATCACTGATAGTTATATATATATATATATATATATATATATATATATATATATATATATATTGTTGAAAATTATAGGAATGAAATAGGAAATTAAATAGTGGCCGGGAAGCTTTTTGCATTATAGGCTTAACTGGGGAAATATATTTATCTTCCTCAGTTGATAAAATTAAGTATTCCACTAATTAAAGAGAAACTTACCCTCCAACATATATCTTTTCAGCCAGGATAAAAGAGCCCATGATTGCCACTATGATCATCATTAGAGGGCTGAAAGCAGTCACAAAGACAGGCCCTCTTTTCTGCATGACCAGACCTTGTACATAGTATGCAATGCTTGATGACACTATACCCTGTAGGTCATTAAAAAGTTACTTTTTTATATAGTTTACTATTTCATACATATATATATTTATATAGATATAGAGGGAATGCTTACAGCATAGGCAGCAGCTAGAAGGTTCATGTCCCAGCCAATGGTCCAAACAGATGGATTGTGTTCCATGACAAAAGTGACAGCAGCAGATTGCAAAGTGCCCATGAAGACTACTAGTGCAGTGAGTGAGAGGTGAGCTGTGTATGTCCTCATTGTAATTGCCTGAAGGATGAAGAAAGAAGCCCAGGCAAATGTAGCAATGATGAGGAGAATGGAACCCTTAAACCAGTCCTTGTCGGTGGTGTCATGAGACGGGACATTGGTTTGAGGAGGATGTATGTGCTCAGACCACACAAGGTTAATCACATGACCCTTGTACAATGTCATCAACATGGCTCCAGCCACTGTCACTATGGTTCCTATCACCTTTGCTTGGCATCTGATCTTCTTCATGTCTAGTTTCTCCATCCTTTCCATTCCCGGCCACAAATTAAAATTATTCAATTTGTTAGTCACAAACACCAATATTAAAAACAGATGATATAATAATATAATATTTTTAATATCATCTGTTTTAAAAACAGACGATGTCCCTCAATAGAGACGTGTGTATAAGTACCAACTAAGAAAAAAAAAGTGAGAAAAACAGATGATGATGATATATATACACACACATATATACCTGAAAAGGACAGCCATGACGAATGTCATTGCCGGGAGCATGTTACTCATGGCACAAGAAAAAGTAGGGGATGTGAATTTTAGTCCCGCGTAGTAAAAGTTTTGATCAATCACAGGCCTGTGAAATATCAAACATATATATTATTAAGAATAAATATATGTATTTTGTTCAATGAATGCAATCTTTCACCACATGATCAGAGAATACTCACCCTAGGAGTCCCAACGCGAAAATTTGTATAAAAATTGGAAATGTGATTTTTGGCCTCACTTTCCTGTAAAGAAGCAAACATGGGTAAATCACAATTTGCTTCTAAAAAAGACTTTATAGTAAAACATTTTTTTTTTCTTCTTTAGAAGCAAAAGTAGTTTTACCTCTCAAGAACAATAGCGAAGGGAGCGATGACTGCAGTAGCGAAGGCATGTCTATAGACGACTAGGACATAATGACTCATGCCTCTATTGAGAGAAACTTTGGTTATAATGTTCATGCCGGCATAGCCAAATTGCAGACAAATCATGGCTATGTATGGCTTGGCCCTCTGGACAAAATTACCAAGACATCCATTTCCCTCCATTCTTTTTTCTTAGCTAAGAAGAAAACAGAACTCAAGGAAGAAGAAGAAGACGAGGAGGGAGTGACGAAGAGGAACAACACTTGAAAGATGCTTGTGTTTTCCTAAGGAGAACATGTTGAGACACCCCCATATTTATAAGGACTTTCTAGGATCTCTTCTAATCTAATCCTATACGTACAAATGGTTTATTTAAAATTAAAAAAAAAAAATGAGTTTGAAGCGTATGAGAATCTCACTCCTACAGGTGCATGAGAGGTACTGTGACAGTGGTTCTTCGCATCTAATTCAATATTCTGATTAGCTAATTAATGTCTATATCCATACAAGGGTATTGTGGGTTCCACGTGGCAGCAATTACGATTTGATTATATTGGGTGGGATCCATTAGCTTGGATGGGTGGCAAGTGAGTTGAGATATGCCAAAACAAAGGTGAGGTTAGTGCAATGCTGATGAAATTGAGGGGTATCATTGGGTTGTGGTGGTGGGATTTGATTGTCAACCCACTATGGGCAAATCAGTGACGGACCTAGAAAATTATTTAAAGAGCAATAATTTTAAAATAATAATAAAATTAAAAAATAAAAATTCATAAAAAGTGAACTACCATTAATTGATATCTTGATTGAATACATTTTTTATATTTTGAAAATGTGTTGCACCGATATTTTCATTGAGTGCATTTGCCAACTGTTGCCATATTTTGAAAATATTGTATAATAATTGAACATAAAAAAGTTTAACAATTACAATTTTCAAGAGAGGGAGAGAGTCTATGAGCAATCATCGTTAAAAGCTGAGTCACGGAGTGTGAAAATAAGAGAGGGAAAGTTGTGACAGTGAAAATTAAAACTTTAGTACAATCGGGTTTACATAAAAGAGGTTTTAGTGAATATTTTGTAGTTATTTTATTAAAATTTTAACAAAAGCATAGATACAAAATGAAAAAAAATAATAATAATACATTAATGGGCTGGTAATAATTAAAAAGAACTTTGTGTGTTTGTTAGTTAGTTAGTTTTTTTTTTTTTTTTTTTTTCATAATAGACTTGATGCTCTGTCAAGCAAATGGAGAAAGTACACACACACGACTGTGAGTAGTGGCATGCATGATTGAAATCAATCAAAGCTCAAGGGACAAACAAATTGAAGTACCTCTTTGAATCATTCTAGGAGTTGAAATCATTTCATTATGAGTACGTTGTAGGATGCTACTTTCAATTTTCATGGCATTTGATAGATTCAATTTTAATTTCTAACAATATCACGCCTAAATAATATGCATTTATTTAAATTTAGCTTGAAATTTTAGAAAGAAGATTTTCTTAAGGAAATCAAGGACCAAATGAGCAATGGTCTATCTGATACAAACTTGGCCTCCATGGTTAGGAATTTAAGTTTTAGTGAAGGCATGTACGAGAGTTTGTTTTACCATTAAAAAAAAAATGAATTTTGTTAAGGAAGAATGCATATATGATTGATTACTAGTTGCTGAGTATTATTCGTCGTGCTGTTATAAAAATCAAATGTGTTGATATTATATTCTATTATATAGATAGTGTCTCGGAACCGAAAATAGTATTACTATTTTTTAGCCAACTGCACAAACTCTCCAATCAGAATTTAGGTTGCCATTTTTAAAGCACAGCAATAATCAAATCACAAGCCTACCTAGCTCCTTGTGTATCATTTTTCATAATATAGTGTATGCCTTGATACTACTCCTATACTAACTTCTTCCCAAAAAATTTAAGGGGCCTAAATCCTAACGCAAGGCCCTAGATAAAACCTAAAATTTCCTTCTCGGGAAAGCATACTAGTTTAGTAAAATGCAAAATGACCAAAATAGCCTTTCCCTTTTAAAAAAAAAGATCTAGAGACATGGTTAAGTGGACCAACAGGGACCAAATGGGCATCTAATCATCCCAACATTGATTCATGACACGAAATGTAAGACCCCCACAAATGATGGCAACGAGTACAGTAACCAAATGGGCATGGTCTGTTCATTTTTATGACAAATGATTCTTGTTGGTTTAGGGACCTTTAGGATATGATTGGACAAAAATTAAAAAGATGTATAATAATGTGGACGTGATTAATTGGGTACCCTTAGAAATGTGTCCTACAATTTGAAATGAAACCGAGTGGGGACCGTGGAGGGCCGTAAAGGGTCCATTGAGGTTGCAAGGTGTTGGAATTACAGAGGCAGTTTCCAGGAGGTAGGTACAAGTTGTCTTTTAATTTGTCCACATAAGATTTCAGTAGTAGGATGTGTGAGATTCCACTATAAACCGATAGGGTTTCAACTGGCCAATGGTGGTCCGATGAATCAAGAACCATTGAAGCCACTTGATTTTGTCATCATGTTTGATACAACTGTTTTTTTTTTTTTTTTTTTTTTTTTTTTTTTTTCTTCTTCATTTATTAATATGCTTAGACGTATGCTTGCACGCTCACAAATACTCATAATAAGATTCGGACCTTACCCTTCACCTTTCTTTCTTTTAAGGGATGAGAGATTATACCACATGTGCTCTTAGTCTAATAATAACTTTTTTTGGTTTTTTTTTTTTTTTTTTTTTGCCGAAAGTTAAACTAAGTGCACACTCACACTCACTCGTTATATGTTGTAATTACCGGGACTCGAATACTCAATCTCCCTTTTTAAGAGTAATGCTATCAAGAAAATCTTACAAGGACAAGAGCGATGGATTCTATGTGGGTTGAAAATATATTAATTAATTTATTTGACTTTTAACATATCTCAAAAAGTGTCTCAATGATAATAGAGTTCTCTTGATGACAAGAGCGTTGGGTTCCATGTGGGTTGAAAATATATTACCAAACACCATAAAATAGTGTGAGATTTGGTACTTACTTTAATTTTCCTTTTTCTTTTTTCTTTTTTAATTTTTAATTTATTTTTATCTATTTTATAAAAGGAGAATGCCTAGTCTAGTGCATTAGCCTTTTAGAAAGATCCCTTTTAATCGAGTCAAAAAAAAATGATACATGGATTCAACCGTGTCATCGCATGAGCTCTTGAATGCAATTTTACAAGCAAATTGCTGCTTAGAGGCCCACATCCACTCGTGCACTCAAATCTCTCTCTCTTTTTACAGACACTTTTGAATCACTACGTACTCACACCTCTTGCATTTTATATATGTTCATTCATGATGTTTTAGAAAGCAGAAGATACACACACACACACACACACACACACAGTTGTTTTTCATCTTGTAGCTATTAGTGCAACCTTTACAATCCATTATATATATAAAAAAAAATTAGTGCTAACCACTTTAATCTCATATATTTCACCAGTTTGCTTGTTTGCTTCAATAGCATCCAAATAATTAAAAGTAGTCCTTTCAATTGCGCACACTTTTTCATTCACATAATATCTTGATTTAGCGATAAATCAACCAAACACAAACCATATATGTCATTCATTGAAGCAAAGCTCTTTGTTTTAAGTGTAACTTTTTTTTTTTTTTTTAAGTTTCAAAAACACCCATTTTCTTTCATAAAAAGTCATCAATTATTGAAACCAAATGATACATATGAAAATATTATATATCCCATTCAAAAAAGTTGTGGTCAAAGATTCATTTTTCTTACGTACGAACATACCACGACATGAATCTTTTATATGAATCATTTAACCCTTAAAGGCCTTTAAAGCCTTTGCTGTACAGCTTTTCTCTGTGTTCTTTGGCTAATCAGCTATTGATAATACTGAATTACACTTAAATGCGCTTACTTTTTATTTGAAAGCTTCGTTTATAAACAAAAAGAGAGCCAAAACAAGTTATACATATATATATAGTACCATAATAAGCGCATTGATTGCCTCTAGAACAGACATTGTGATTGTAGATTTTTGTATGGTAGTTAAAAGAACGCTAGCGAATAGAAACAATTATGAGTAATATAAAGTTTGTTGACCAAAAAGAAATTTTCAATCAATCATTGTGATTGGATATCATTCAAACACACCTCTTGAAATGTCAGATAGTATAAGAATCAAATGGCCCCTCAAACTATTGAAGAGATCAATATTGCAGGAATTTTTAATTATTTTAGAACTATTTTCTCTAACTTCATCTGATTTAGAATTATTTTAGGTTACTAATTAGTAATTACAAACTAAGATTGTATTGTTAACTACTAAAAGTTGTAACCTACTGATATCTCATTTATCTTTTTAAGTAATGGTTTTTACACAAATAATAAAAATAATAATAAGTAGTATGGCTAATTTTACCTGATTTCAAATTATATTATTTATCTTTTGTTAGATCACCATAGTCCCTCATTTCTCTCGGAGCATAAAAGACGGCAAAAGAAATAAGGTTGCAACTCAAGTGAGTTGGCAAGATTAAAGGTTTTTAAGTAATGGTTTTTACACAAATAATAAAAATAATAATAAGTAGTATGGCTAATTTTACCTGATTTCAAATTATATTATTTATCTTTTGTTAGATCACCATAGTCCCTCATTTCTCTCGGAGCATAAAAGACTGCAAAAGAAATAAGGTTGCAACTCACGTGAGTTGGCAAGATTAAAGGTTCAACTCAGGCTTAAACCGATGTATATAAAATGTTCAACCCTAATTCGACCTCAAACTCTAATTACTAAGCTCGAGCCTGAACCCAACTCATACGTACATTTTTAAACCCAAGTTTGCAACTCAAGTTGAGATTTTATATTCGAAAGTCAGGTAAATTATGGTTACTCATATAACTAATTTTAACATTGAAATGTTAATGTGATCTTAAGTTAGGTTCATATTAGATTTTTAACCTAGGCCAAACCTTAATTATAAAAAGGATAAATTACATAGACCTCCCCTATAGTTTGCTATAATTTCAAGAACCTCCCCTATGATTTGAAAATTTACTCGTACCTCCCATAAAAATGAAACTATCCTACACAGACCTCCCTTCTGTGTGACGGACCGTCAAATACACTAACGAACTTGTTAAATTTACTGAAATGCCCTCACGTTGCTATCTGAAATTACTAAATTACCTATCAGCTTTCACTACTGAAATGACAATTCACGTTTTTATTTGGAGATGTTTTGAAATTCTTATCCATGCTAAAAAAAATGTCAATAAAATACTATTACTCAATTTCATCACCATATCTTTGTTGATGACTTTGATGGTTACAAAGGTGCCAACAGAGGTTGCCGGAATGCTGGTGGTGGTTTGCAAGTTAATGCATATAATACAGAGAGAGAAAGTGAGAGAGGGGAGCTAGATAGATGAAGGGTATTGTGGGGATTTTATTTAATTAAGTGGATGACATCAGCAGAATCCGTCATTGACTGGCGTTCAGTAACAGAAGGGAGGTCCGTGTAGAATAATTTCATTTTTAGAAGAGATTCGAGTAAATTCCTAAACCATAAGAGATCGTCCCAATAATTATGCCAAACTATAAGGGAGGTCCCAATAATTATGACAAACCATAAGGAAGGTCTTTATAATTTTCCCTTATAAAAATGGTTGCCAAGTCTATAAAAAATTAGGCTAGGATTGGGTTGGGTTCGGTTGGCCCACCCAAGTTACACCCCCAAAAGAAAGGACAAGAAAGATGGCCAGAATTCAGTAGGAGAAAACTGTTTTAATAGGATCTCAAATGACCTAGGCTTAAAGTGTCCAATTACAACGGATGGCCCATTATGCAAAATGAAAGCCCAACATAAACAATAATGATTAATGACACAAATAGATGAGAGATGTTAAGGCTGTATCTTGGATTGATGAGCGCATTTATTTAATGTAAAAAAAATGTCCACAAGTTTAAGTTTCCTCTAAACAGGCTTTAATAACAGGCCCAAACGAGATTTTTCGGATTTTTTTTTTTCCGCTTTCTGCTTTATGGAGGCATTTGAAAATATGAAGGTATACAAAACACAATCTATGTTATACATTTTGTGGTGTAAAAAACACAATCTGTGTTAAACTTTGCGCCAGTTGTTGATAATATAAAGGATACTCAGTTATATTCCGGTACCTTCTCTGTTAAGTATTTTTAATTATACACATTTCTACCAGACATTAATTGCAAGAAATATCAAATAATTAAACCTCACAATTAATTGACGAGTCATGATATTGAGACTCTCCCTCTCAGTTGTAAGACGGTCTCCATCGTTTTCTTTAGATGATGCTAATTTAATAAATAAATAAAAAATCAACCTTCTTAGTAATGTGTTCACGCGTCATTAGTTTTTTCCTCTCTTACTATATATATTTTTTCCAAGAATGATGTCATAATTTATCTCTAAACATCTACAAGTTTTTAAGTATATAGTTGTTAAAGCACTACATCAACAATTTAATTAACTAATGATACGATATCGTGTGACTAAAAACACTATTACGTTACGCTTCCTCTTTCGATTTCCCTCATTATCATCAATCTTTATCTGTTATAATTGAAGATTTGGAAGATTTCATATATTTTTCTGAGTTAAGAAAATATTTTAAGATTTCACAACATCAAATAACTAATAGGTCATTTAGATCTCTTCTATCTTCCAGAGTTTTATCCCATTGCAACATCTAGTTAGTTGAATCACACACACACACACATATATATATAATATTATCACATATTCATTTAAATCTATATTCTTATTCACAAATTCTTAAAAATAAAAAAATAAAAAAAATAATTATACCCAAATTTGCATATTTTTACACAAACCCTTAAATTATTTTCAACTGTAATTTTGAAATATCTTTTTTTTTTGCGAAACTAATTTTAAGAAGGATAGTAATTAACAATATTCATTGGTGGATATAATATACCCCTCACTCCAATCATGCCAACAACAATTTTGATAGGAACTACGGATCTTGCTTTTGTAGTAAGAGTTGGCTGAGAAAGAATAATAAAATGCATTTTTAGTCAAAAGATAATGTAAAATTAAATACTTCTAAATGCTTGGAGATAAATTACCTTGTTGAATGTTGAGGATACTTTCCCTTTTAAAACACCCAAAAATGTGGTTTTGGGGGGTGGGGGGTTTCATTTCTCTCTTCTTTAGGAATATATATAGGATCCACCTGCTAAGTCGATCGGCTGGCAGTGTTATGATAATTGAGTGGTCCATTTAGCCCAATTGGCTGCCTAACTCCAGATTCTTATGGGCTGACCTAAGCTATTGAGTCACACTCTTCTTTCGTTTTTGACTTCTACATTATCATTTAAACACTAATAATAATAATTGAGCAAAGGTGGAATATATATGGTCAAGTAGCTAGTTGTAATTGGCGGAGGCTTATCCATCTATTCAAAAGTCTGGTTGGGTGGTTATTTATTTATTCAAAAATTTAAATTATTAAATAATGCTGTATACCCATTTATTTATACTCTTTTCACTTTTCATCCGCTCCTAATGTAGGACAAGCCTCCCTTGTAACACTAATCCACAAGACTGAAATTTTTAATTTAATCTTCATCCCTCCTCTCCAAAGATGAACTATATATATATATTTTTCCTGAATTAAATTAATTAAGGATCAATTGTATATAAGTGTTTTGCATAAGCTCTCATTTTTTTTTTTTCTTTTTCTTTTTTCTTTCAAAAAGTCCCCTCCATGTAATCAAGAGAAGTTACTTTTACTAAATCAAAGGGGCTTTTATGTTATGTTATATTATTTTTAATTGATCCAATTGCATAAATCCCTCTTACCTTAGTGGGAGTAATTTTATAATGAATCAAAAAGTAACCTCGATTGGTTGGAAGGAACTTTTTTAATCAAAATAATAATAATAATAATAAAATAAAATAAAATAATAATAATTATTTAACGAGTGCAACTCCTGCGCTCCAAACATGTTCTTATTACCCACACCCTAAAGAACCTTAGGCCCACCCCCCAAAAAACCTTTGCTGCTAATATGCATATTGAAGATAGATGGGCTCACCACGACCATTGTGGTGAAACCCTACAAGCATACCAAAAAAAACACTTTTGATACTCTCATGATCACGAGATATGCGTGCTCATTGGAATGGCTATCATAACTTCTTTTCTCTTCACCACGATTGAATGATGATTAAAAGACTTTCCTTTTCTTTTCTTTGGCAGGCGAGTGTATGATTTTTCCATAAGTAAAGGATACTCGGATGTAAACCAAAATATCAAATCACCAATCTGTGTCTATTGCACCTCCACGTGGGTTTTTTATTCTCTCATTCCCAAACTAAGTAATTAAAATTAAGAATTATTACAATTATATGGTGCTAATGATTCATATTTATCATTTAATGGAGTCAAAGTTTCATAATTTAAAAAAAATTAAGTTAGACCAAAATGTTGATATAGACATGAAAAAACATTATTTACCTTTGCTTACTGAGGTACCACTTTTTATACACTTTTATTTTGGACATAGAGATACCACTTTTATTCACGTAGATATCACTTTTTGTGCATTAAGTACTACTTTTTTGTGTAACACAAAAAGTGATGTTTATGTGTACAAAAAGTGGTACCTATGTGCCCAAAAGTGATACCTCAATGAGGATAAATATTATTTTTTTATATTTTTATTTTTTTGTAACTATAAATTTTTAATTACATTAAATGATAAATATGAGTTATTAGCATCATTTATCCGTAATAATCCCTTCAAATTAAATACCAGTCAACAATTCAAAAGCTAAAAACACCACTTTCATGATAATAGTAATAGTCATATAATTACGGAAACAAATCCTTCTATAATCCACCAATCCAACAGTCATAATTGTCTAATAATCATATTAATTTTACAAAATTTCACTAATAAGTTGTTGTTTCCTAATTCAGCTACTATCTTGTCCACCAATTCCATATAAGTGGGTATATCACACATTCAACACACCCCTGCCTCTCACGGACTGCCCTCCCCCTCTTCTTTCTCTCTCTCTGTCTCTCTCTCTCTGAAAATGGAACTCTTCTCTCTCCAAACACTCCTCTTCATCTCCATATTCTCTCTCTACCTCTACCGCATCTTCCTCCATCCAAAAGGGCCAAAACCCAAATCATCCACCACAACTACCGGCTTCAAAAAATACCCATTAGTCGGAAGCCTCCCGGAATTCCTCCTCAACCGCCATCGCTTCCTCGACTGGACCACTGCCGTCCTTTCTCGTTGCCCCACCAACTCCGCCGTCTTCCACCGCCCGGGCAACGTCCACGGCATCATCACTGCGAACCCCTCCAACGTCGAACACATGCTCAAGACCCACTTCGAGAATTACCCAAAAGGCCCTCGGTTCATCACCCTCCTCCAAGACTTCCTCGGCCGGGGAATCTTTAACTCCGACGGCGACCTCTGGAAGGTCCAGCGCAAAACCGCCAGTTACGAATTCAACACCAAGTCGCTCCGGAACTTCGTCATCCAAACCGTGAGCGTCGAGATCCAAACCCGGTTAATCCGGATCCTCCAAGACTCGGCTCGAACGAACCGGGTCTTGGATATGCAGGACGTGTTGGAGCGGTTCGCTTTTGATAGTATCTGTAAAGTGGCTTTCAACGTCGACCCGGGTTGTCTCGGTGGAGACGGAACCGCCGGCGGCGAGTTCATGGCAGCGTTCGACGAGGCGGCGACACTGAGTGCGGGTCGGTTTATGTATGCGTTACCGTATCTGTACAGGATCAAGAAGTTTTTCAACGTGGGTTCGGAGATTGGATTGAGGAATTCAATCTCGACCGTTCATGACTTTGCGGATAAGATCATACGATCGAGAATGGAGGAGAGGGCAGAGAGGAAAGACGAAGATCTACTGTCCCGGTTCATCGGGACGGAGGAGGACTCGCCGGAGTTTTTGCGAGACATCGTGATAAGCTTTATTCTGGCGGGGCGTGATACGACGTCGTCAGCTCTGAGTTGGTTCTTTTGGTTGCTGTCATCAAAACCGGACGTAGAGAAACGTATACTACAAGAGCTCGAATCAATTAGAGTTCAATACGGTAAAGCTTATTTTGAATTTTGTTATTGAAAGTTTAGCTTATTTTTTACCTTAAAAATGGTGTTTGTGTGAAATTGTTAAACCTGGAACGGATAACACCATACCAACACACTTGCCGTTTAAAAGCACAATCTTGTTTGGCTCTCATGTTTTTTATAACACCATTATGATGAATAGTTAGTTTTTATTGTCAAGAAAATAAAAAATTACTACTTTACTAGTCAAGGAGTAATAGTGTAGTTTGTACTTTAAGGATATTCCATATTTCTCCAACCTTTTTGTAGTTTTGTGTACTATTTTACTGAAAAAAGAAATTGTAGTTAGATGGTCTTATGGTGGGGTCACTATACTATTATATGCAAAGTTATTTTATGGTAGGGTAAAGTATAACATTGCTGCTTGAGGTTTGACAAAAGATATTTATAAAAAATTTACCTATTTTTTTAAACAAAAATATGACATTCCTTTACATGAGAAATTGACCAAATTACTTTTGACCGTTTAAATTTTTTTTTTAACTTTACCCTTTACTAAATTGGACTAATTTACACTCATGAACAATTTATTAAATACAACTTTCATTACAAGAAGGTGAAAACCCCAATCTACTCATGGTGTATTTGGAAGGTAAGGCCATATAATTTTTATAAAATTGGTGAATTTTTTTCAATTGGTCTCCTTTTAACACAAAAAAAAACTAATAAGAATGAAATAGTTTATAACTAGAATTAGCAAGTTTTCTGCTGTTTTTGTTTAGGATGAGTGCTCTAATTAGATGGTTTTTTCAGTATGACTAAAAAATGTAAACGAACTAAAAGAAGGTGCTTTCTTATTGTATTCAAGTCTGGTGATAAATTCCCTTGTAATGAAAGTTGTATTTAATAAAGTTTTGTTATTTTCCAACTGTTGTTCATGAGGGTAGATTAGTCCAATTTATTAAAGTGTAAAGTTTAAAAAGTTTCATAAACGGTCAAAAGGTAATTTGGTCAATTTTTCATGTAAAGGGGTGCCTTTGTCCATTTTTAAAACTTCAAAGGGTATCTTTGTCCAAAAAACAGATAAGTTTCTTTTTAGTGTCCTTTTGTCAAATCTCAAAGGGTGTGGTTATACTTTACCGTTTATATTAACATAAAAAGTAAAATGACATTGGTTTTACAAGGATAATACTGAACTTGTAAAATTAAAGTTCATACCCCTTGATGGTTAGTGTATTTTTTTTTAAGGGATAATTATACTTAATGCTTGAATAAGACTTTCCATCCGTTTTAAATATTAATACCTATCTTTCTTATGGATTAGGTGGTTTAGGTCGGACTAAAACTAGCCTTATAAAATTTGACACTTTTATTTGCTCGGATAATGTCATGATCAATATTTAAAATTTGAGAATGACTTTAGAAAGTTTGAAAGAGGGTGTCAATGGTATATTTGAAATTATATGAGGATTCATTGTTATTTATACAATTTTCAGGAGAAGCAAGTGTAATTATCTCATTTTTTAAAATAATAAAAGAGATAATTGTATAGGCATGGTAAAATAGTTTCTTTTTGAAGTATGTTTAATGATTTTGAAACTAATTTTAGGAGAAGTTCTCTCGCCCCATTTATAATGCAAAATGTATTATCTTACCTTTATATTTTTGCTATATATAAAATTTCTTTTATTATGTTTATTTGGTACAATTGTGTAAATTGCGGAAGAATGCTTATTTGAAATAATTTTTAAATATGTGTTTTTAAGACTAGAGGGGAAAATTAAGAAATTTTTTATTTTTTATTTTTTATTTTATATTTTATGAGTTGAACTTAAACAAAGGTGTGGTTAGATTGATTTGGGCAGAAGTCTAAAATTGAATTAATTGACTTAAAATTTTAATTGGTCCCTTATCTTTTCGTTCTTAAATTACTACTCTTTATATATAATGAAGTGAAGAACTTTATATTTTACATATATGATCAATTAAAATTGATAGCAAATCACCGTAACTAATCCAACTAAAAATCATTTTGCAGAATTCTTCCCCAAAAAAGAAGGCGAGAAAATGTAGGGGTTGTTTGTTAAATTATTCTGGACGGGCTGGGAATGAGGATGACTGAATTTTTAGGACCTTAACTTCAGTATTTGTATTTGTTTACAGGTAAAGAAAGAGGAGCTACTTATAGTTTCGACGAGCTTCGTCGAATGCATTATATGCAGGCGGCGATATCGGAGTCACTGCGGTTATATCCGCCGGTGCCGGTGGACACGAAGCTGTGTCAGGACGGCGATGTGATGCCGGACGGTACAGTGGTGGGGAAGGGGTGGTTTGTTACGTACCACACCTATGCCATGGGGAGGATGGAGGGCATTTGGGGAAAAGACTGTTACGAGTTTCGACCGGAACGTTGGATGGAGAACGGGACGTGTAGGCAAGAGAGTCCGTTCCGTTTTCCGGTTTTTCATGCCGGTCCGAGGATGTGTCTCGGGAAGGATATGGCGTATATTCAGATGAAGTCGATTGTAGCATCAGTTATGGAGAGGTTTGTGATTGATGTACAAGATAAGGACACATGTCCCGAACATTTGTTGTCGTTGACTCTCAGGATGAAAGGTGGTTTGCCTGTGAAAGTGAAAGAGAGATGTGTGGATTGGATTAATTGACTTACTTATTGTATGTTAGGTTTTGTTACATGGCAAAACAAGAATTATTATTTGTTTGATATATGTAGTGTTGTTCACCTGTATGATTGTAAAACAAAATCTATATACTCATATTTAAAATTATTATATTAGTGAATTTGTAACGTGAGACACAAATATGTTAGGCGGGTTGAGATTCTCAAAATTTTGAGAACCTAAGGCAAATTTTTAGATGCAATGCCCTTTATATATGAGGTTTTACATGAGTACAAAATTTATACAAGTACAAAATTTACATTAAAATTAGACGATAAATACATAATAAAATATATTAAGGTTAAAAATACACAAAACAAAAATTAGCCTTGTATTTTATAAAGAGTACAATCCAATTTACATTAAAAAATTTAAAAATATTCCACACAACTTAGTCACAAAAATCAAAATTTTACTTCATATAAAAGCAAATGTGATTATCTTACATTTTGAGATACAAAATTATAAATTAAAGCATTCCAATCACTGTCATAATTTTGTTGTATGAACTCAGTTGAGTTAAAAATTTGACACTTGATTACGTTCATGAGTTAAAATTTTAATAGTTGATTACAACGGTGAGTTAAAAATTTGGTTATTTAAACTGAGTTTAATTATCATCCAGGCACGTAAGCCCAAAACTAATATAATAATAAAAAAATTAATTTCTTGTTTAAATATAAAATATTTTTTTTTTCTTTTGAAAGAAAGGAATAGAAAAAAATTATTTTTACCATACAAATTATTATATTACATATATAAATTGATATTATAAATACGTGTTATAATTTTTTTTTTGAAAGTTATTTATTGTCATAAATTTACATGATATATGTTTTGTGTATTGTCTTTTACTTATGGAAATTATGGCTAAAATTGATGTCTTTTAATTGATTAAATGGCTAGTTACATTCAATTATGAAAAATTGTAATATTTTAGGCATATACTACTATATTACATTACAGTACTAAATTTGAGACCCTTTTCAATTGGAGGCCGTAGTGAATTATGGTTTTGTTCATATATTTGATTCGACAGAGTAAAAAAAATGCTAAATACTCACAAGTCACCATCTTTTACCTATAACAAATAAATAAATAAATAAATAGTCACCATCTTTATTAACCTGCATGAATCGTCGAAAGAGGAAGTTTAAGGTCATTGGCTTCTGCACTAAAATTTGTTGAATGATTCAAAGCAACTGATCTAACTTCCAACTTATAAACTTAAAATGATTGATGTTATGTCCGAAATGTTTAGTACTTCTTTTTAGAATACTGAAAATAAAACATTATATTTCATTTGCTGTTAGGATCTTCATCTTAGCATCGAAGTCTTGTCATGTGCTTTCTTATTTTCCCCCCAAAAAATAATTATTTTACATATATAAAACAATTTATATATTTTATTATTGAGAAATCTTGTCATATTATCTTTTGTCAACCACTTTTTTCTCAGCTATTACCCAAAAAAAAAAAAACTTAGTTTTATTTTCCCCAAAAGTAATTGTTTTACTTAATTTTTACTTCTAGATTTTTTCTTTAATTGAATATAATTGGATTAGTATAAGCAGCCGAAAGTATAACTTAATCAACTTATACTTCATGGTAAGCAAATTAAGAAATTAGTTGAGAGTTGTAATTTAGCTTGATTGGTCCCAGATTTTAGCTGGGAGTTGTGTAATTAAGAATTCTTATCCCAAAACCTACATGGTCAAAAGTTCTGGTCTCATATTGATTTTTTTTTAAGTTGGTCGTACTCACTACTTATGTGATCATCTTTTAAAAAATTATTTACATTCTAGATGAGTTCAACTTTAGATTGATATTTTCTGAGAGACAAAGATTAATTAATAAGTGACTTACTCATTTAAGTTAACCCATTCGGTTAAATTAAAAGTGTTAAATGCAGATGTTTAAAGATCTAAGTATGAATTTCTAATGTAGAATTATTTTTATTAATATTAGAATGCTTATGGTAGGTGTCCAAGGAGAATATGGTTGAAAGGATCGCTGGTCATAAATTTATATTGTTTAGGATAAAGTGCAAAAAAATCCATTGAAGTATTGTCCATGTGTAATTAACTCCCCTGAATTATAAGTTGTCCCCTCGAACTATTAAATTTTTGTAATTAACCCCCTTGAATTATTGAATTTTTGTAATTAACTCCCAATGTGACATCTCCGGCTAATTGGTTGTAACGGAATTCGTAAAAGACAATTTTACCCCTTACATAAAACTACGTCATTTCACTAAAAATTTATACAACCACCAATTTTAGCACCAAAACCGAGTCCAAGTCCGGACCCGGGGAAAACAACCCAAGCCCAAACAGGGCCAATCAAGCCACATGACCTAAACAGGGAAATTGGGTAGACTTTTTCGCGTAAATTCATTCTGCTGAACAAAGACCATCGAGCTTGTAACGACCCGAAAAGATACCAAAATAATAATAAAAATCTATAAAAATTTCGATATGACCTCCACAGAAAATGTCCCTCAACAACCTGTTGAAATACAAAAATAAATGCAATGGCCTCACTGGGCCTTAAATCTAACTTATCCTATCCCAACGCACAATTCAAATATTATAGTACATTCCCAAAATGGTTATATACATACAAAAGTCCCGTTCCTCCATCTCATCCAAACAAGGGACACATTCATTACTTCAAGTTACAATCCATAATTATAGCTAAAATTTTAAAATTCATAACTTACAACATCATATCAACTAAACTAAAGTTTTACAAAATATTTAAGATTACATTTACAAAATATATTAAAGTTCTAATACAAAAGATAGCAAAATATAGCAAAATAAAATAGATCTCCAAGCTAGTCTAAACCAGTGGTGGATCGTCATCCACCACCTCTTTTCCGTGTCCTAAAAAATGTTAAAAAATAATGGGGTGAGCATAAACTCAGTAGGAAGTGTCTAAGACACACTTCTTATATCCCCGTGAATCCCACACAAAGAATGGATAAAAAGGGACGGGGTCATACCATGGGGAAAACATAATCTCAATCACAATGACAAGCATAGTATAAATAACATCCAATCACAAATTTCCCACATGTACCATGAAGTGCAATGTTATGCCTATGCCACTCCCCGTTTCCGAAACAATTCCGTTTCAACAACCAAACCGTTAATGTAGTCCAATCCAAGACACCTCCAAGGCGTCACGAAAGGAAGGTTGGTTAACTATTCACGACCACAAGGCACTTCCAAGGCGTCGCATCCGGTCTAGTTAACTCAACGATATTCCTTTCTAGACTACACTAACATCACGGGCCACTAGGCGCCTCCTAGGCGTCCGGTTTTCGCAACACTTTTATAAAATATTTTTCCTAAAATAATTTCGTTTGTTCTAAAAATATTTTTTTCCCCTTCTCTTTCCCAATGAATGAATGAATGCTTGTACTTTAATTTATCAACCCAACCATATAACTGTCACACATACTATACAAGACAAATTTATAAAATACATGATGGAGCTCTCATTTAATATTAACTTTGCATAATTAGCATGTAAAATTTTAAACTCAATTTCATACAAACATGTAAGCATGCTAAATCACTTCAAAACAATTAACAAATAGTCACATACATTCCATGCTTATTATTCTAAACAAATCTTTGCAAGAATTAGCACTAATTGAACATGTTAGGCATCACTTTAAGCTAGAAACTCAGAAAAATACAAGAATTCATGCATTAGAACACCCCTACCTCACTTAGATGCAAAACTCCCAATTTTGAGCCCAAGAACCCTAGAATTTCGAACTCCCTAGAGTACACCAAATGATGATTGGCTCCTATCAAATTGAAGGCCTCGACGAGCTTTCCAACTTTGCTTCACAAAGTTCTACCAAATTTCAAAGGGATAGAGCTAGATCAAGCTTGCAATTGCAAAAAAAAAAAAAAAAAAAAAAAAAAAAAAAAAAACTGCCGAGAGCAGTGATGCAGCAGAGAGATAGAAAACCCACGAGTCTAAGAAATGGCCTTATGGCCTTCGTTATGTTTTAATTTATTGGTGGGGCCCACCAACTTTTGAAAAAAAATCTTTTAACTTTAATATATATATATATATATATATATATATATATATATATATATATATAAACATTACATTCTCCCCGACTTTAAAAGATTTCGTCCCCAAAATCAGGCCATACCTGAGGGAGAAAACAACTCTGGATACTTGGAGCGAACCTCCTGTTCGAGCTCCGAAGTAGCCTCCTCAACTCCATGATGCCTCCAAAGAACCTTTACCAACAGTATCGTCTTTTTCCTCAACACCTTCTGTTGTGTGTCAAGGATCTGAATTGGTCCCTCCTTGTAGGAAACATCCTCATTAATGTCCACATCAACCCAACTCAAAATGTGAGACGAATCTGGCTCGTACTTCCGTAGCATCGACACATGAAAGACATTATGAACCCTGTCCATCGGTAGTGGCAATGCTAGTCTGTAGGCAACCTCTCTTACACAGTCCAAGATCTCAAAAGGTCCAATAAATCGTGGCGACAACTTGCTACTCTTCTCGAACCTCATCAACCCCTTCCTTAGAGAAACCCGAAGAAAAACGTGGTCTCACACCTCAAAGGATAGCGGTTGTCTCCGCCTATCTGCATAACTCTTCTGTCAGCTCTGAGCTGTAAGCAATCTCTGTCTGATCAGCTTAATCTTCTCAGTAGTCTCGAGTACAATGTCGGGTCCTAAGGCGGCTGTCTCGCCCACCTCAGTCCAACAGACAGGAGACCTACAAGATCTACCATACAACACCTCAAATGGAGCTGTCTGAATACTCGCCTGATAACTGTTGTTGTAGGCAAACTCAATAAATGGAAGGTAATCTTCCCAACTACCACCCAAGTCAAGTACACAAGCTCGAAGCATATCCTCCAAGATCTGGATGGTACGCTCCGACTGGCCGTCCGTCTGTGGATGGAATGCAGTACTATGGTACAACGCTGAGCCAAACACTACTTGAAGTCCTTCCCAGAACTTCAAGGTGAACTTAGCATCCCTATCCGACACAATAGCCACTGGAACTCCGTGTAATCTCACAATTTCTTTCACATAAAGTACACTGAGTGCCTCTGCGTCATATGTTGCCTTAATAGGCAAGAAGTGAGCCGTCTTGGTCAATCTATCAATAAAGACCCATACGGTTTCATTTCCCCTCCGTGACCTAGGAAGACCTGTCACAAAATCCATTGCAATCTTTTCCCATTTCCACTGCGCTATCGGCAATGGTTGCAATAAACCAGCTGGTCTCTGGTGCTCGGTCTTCACCTGCTGACAGGTAAGGCACTTAGCTACAAACTGTGCAACATCCTTCTTCATTCCATTCTACCAATACTGACGTATCAGATTGTGATACATTTTGGTACCACCCGGATGAACTACAAAGCGGGAAGTGTGAAACTCCCGTACGACGTCCTCACAACAAACTGTGGGAACAACCAACAAACCCCTAAACCGAGACCTCCATCTGCATGTAAGGTCCAATCCTTCACGGTCTCGCCACTGGAGATCAAAGTGTAAATGGCATCCAAATCTGAATCCTGTCTCTGTGACTCAATCACCCGTCTAACAAGAGTGGGTTGAGTCATGAGACTAAACAAAAATGCTGACTCACTGCCATCATCATCATCATCAAAGCAATACAATCCCATTTCAGCCAAATCTTCCAGCATCTTCTATTTTCGAATGGCTAAACTAGCCAAAGTCCCACGAGATTTCCAGCTTAAAGCATCAGCTACCACATTTGCCTTGCCAGGATGATACTGTAAATCAAAATTGTAGTCTTCTAAGAATTCAACCCATTGCCTCTGTTTGTTGTTCAAGTCCTTTTGGGAGAAAAGGTACTTGAGACTCTTGTGGTTCAAGAACACCTCAAATCTCTCACCATACAAATAGTGTCTCTAACACTTCAAAGCAAATACAACTGCCACTAACTCTAAGTCATGAGTAGGGTAGTTAAGCTTGTGAGTCTTCAACTGTCGAGACCCATAAGCCACTACTCTATCATCTTGCATCAGTACACAACCCAAACCATCATGTGAGGGGTCACAATAGATCACATAACCCAAGCCATGCTCAGGTATCACTAACACCGGAGCCGTAGTCAACCTTGTTTTCAACTCTTGAAAGGATGACTCACATGCCTCATTCCATGCAAATTTGATCCCTTTCCGGGTCAATCTGGTCATAGGAGCTGCCAAACGGGAAAAATCCTTCACAAATCTCCGATAATAACCCGCTAGGCCAAAGAAACTCCGGATCTCAAAGCATTTTTGGGTTGCTCCCAATTCAAAACTGCCTCTATCTTTGAAGGATTAACTGAAACCCCACCTTCCGAGACAACATGTCCAAAAAATTTCACCTCATGTAGCCAAAACTCACACTATTCATATTTGGCGTACAAACGGTGCTCCCGTAGAATCTGCAACACTATACTCAAATGGACCTCGTGCTCCTCCCGAGTCCGTGAATACACAAGAATGTCATCCACAAAAACTACCACAAACTGATCTAGGTAATCGTGGAAAACGCGGTTCATCAAATCCATAAATGCCACTGGCGCATTAGTCAATCCAAAGGGCATAACAAGAAACTCATAATGTCCATATCGCGTACGGAACGCGGTTTTTGGAATATCCTCCTCTCTAACCCGTAACTGATAATAGCCTGACCTCAAGTCAATCTTCGAAAAACAACTAGCTCCCCTCAACTGATCAAATAAATCATCTATCCTTGGCAAAGGGTACTTGTTCTTGATGGTGGCATGATTCAACTTCCGGTAATCAATGCACAACCTCAAAGAATTATCTTTCTTCTTAGCGAACAAGACCAGTGCACCCCACGGTGACACACTCGGTCGTATAAAGCCTTTCGCTCTCAAATCTTCAAGTTGCTTTTTCAATTCTTCTAATTCAATCGGTGTCATACGATACGGTGCCATAGAGATTGGCGCGGTACCAGGCATCAAATCAATAGCAAATTCCATCTCTCGGTATGGAGGTAAGGCTACAAATGAGCAGAGCCGAGCCGAGCTTTAGGTTGTTCGGGCTCGGCTCGTTTGTTTATGGGATCAGCTCGGGCTCGGGCTCGGCTCGTGACGAGCTCAAAAATTTGAGCTCAGGCTCAGGCTCGTCTTGATTTTAAAAGCTCGGGCTCGGCTCGTTTAACAAAAAAAAAATTCAAAATTAATTAGTATTCTACAGGCCACAATACCTTTTTCCATTGATTTATCAATTATCACATAAGCAAAAAGAAAAAGGGTAAAAAAAAAAAAAAAAGGTACAGTAATGCAAGCTTTTATCTTTCATGAACAAATTAAGAGTTAATTTCAAAAAAAGAAAAAAGGACAAAATTGAGCATGAGTGCATTATGCATTTTCTATGAAAATACAACACATCAAATAGTTATAAATTCCCATGATAATAATATCTATAGAACCACTGAAACATTATATATATTAAGTAGAAAAAGAAATCACAGAGGAAAATAAGTTGTAGATAAATTAATTTAGCTACCTGTGGCCATTGAGCATTAGTCTCCATAAATTTAGAAGAAGCAGAAAAAAAGGCTAAACAAAATTGTCTGCAACTGCCTAAAGAATGTTTTGAGGTTGTCCAGATCCATAGAATTAAAGTGAAAATAAAGTTTTGCCAAAAAATTAATTGATGCAGTACCTAATTGATGGCGATGATAGAGGATGGCCAACGATGATGACGAGGATGGAGGGACAGCGGCACAGACGATGGCGGGAAATGGACGATGTCCATGGCGAAGACAGAAGACCGCGGCCAACGATAACGATGACAGACGATGCGTTCAGATCTGAGAGAGAGAGTTATGGCGATTGAGTTGATTAGAGACAGAGAGGTAGTTGTGTAGATGGAAAGGTTGTCGTCGCCGATGGAGTTGATTCGTAACTCGTGAGTGAGTGATAGAGAAAGAGAGACTGACAATGTTGTGGAGAAGAGGCAGATCTGAATGGTGGGGTGTAGTTTTAAGGTTTTTTATATCTTACAAAATCAACGGATGAGATGGGTTCTAATTTAATGGGTGAGACGAAATCTTATTTGGGCTATGGATCTATGGTGGATTTTCTTTGGGCTAGTGAGTTATAATGCTTGGGCCATATTAATGAAAAATATGAGTTGGGCCAAACTTAAAAATAATATGGACTAAACATTTTAAATGCACAATAAAAACAAATGGGCCTGATATATATAGAATGGGCCTGATATATATAACGAGCCTGATACGAGCTTTGTTCACGAGCCTTAACGAGCCCATGTTCACGAGCCTATGCGAGCCGAGCCCAACGTTGCTTAGGCTCGGCTCGTTTAGTAAACGAGCCTAGAAATTGGGCTCGAGCTCGGCTCGTTTGCTTAATAAACGAGCCCGAGCCGAGCCCTTAACGAGCTGAACCCGAGCTGTTCATGAACAGCTCGGTTCATTTGCAGCCTTATGTGGAGGCAACTCAGTCAAGTCCTCTGGAAACACATCCAGAAAATCGCATACAACTTCGGGATAATCAACCCCACAAAACTCCACATCATCATCGGCGAACAGACTAGCCAAGAAGAATGTCTGCCGATCCCGACCCTTAGCACCATAGAATGAAGGAGTGAGAGGATCACACCGATCTCCCACAAAACAGAAACAATCCCCATCTGGGGTACACACTGAAACTCTGCCCCTAAAGCAATCAATGACAACTCTGAATGATGACAACCAGTCCATCCCAAGAATGATGTCAAATCCTATCATCTCGAGAAGGATGAGATCAAACTCAAGAACACGTCCGACAATCGTGATGGAACAACTCCTACAAACTCTACCAAGAGTGACTGAATCCCCAATAGGTGTGTCAACACAGAGCAGTCTGTCTAACTAACTGACCTCCAACCCTAAGGCCCGTGCAAATGATGAAGCAATAAATGAATAAGAAGCACCGAAATCAAACAATACACGTGCCCAAGAATGGGACACAAGAAACATACCCCTAACAACTGAAGAACTGGATGGTGGCTCTGCTGGAGTGAATGCAAACACGCGACCCTGGGTCCTCTGCCCCTGAGAACCGCCTACCTAATAACCAGACTGCTGAGTGGGTGCACTCGAAGAAGCTCCCCTACCAGGTCGAGAACTCTGGGCTAACACAGCTGGCTGAGACGGCTGAGGTGGTGGTGGCGGTCGAAACCCTGACTGAACTATGGCAGACTGCATCTGCCTCTGCTGTGAACCTCCACCTCTGCCCAAACCACTGCCCCGATGTGGACAATCTTTCACCCTATGGCCCTGCTGGCCACACCCAAAACATCCACTAGACGACACCTGAATCTGAGTACACTGGGACTTGTGATGCCCGGACTGCTCACACTTGAAACAAATCACTTGAGTTAACTGAGCCTGAGTGCATTGGGACTTGTAATGTCCCAGCTGTCCGCATCTAAAACAAGTAACATTTGGTGTAGAAGACCCCATGGACACTGAAGTTGTGGGTGCGGATCTGACTGGCTGTTGTCCTCTGAACCCTGATTGCTCATCCTTCTGCTTCTTACTTGATTGACCCTCGGAGAAAGTACTCAAACCTATATTGTGCTTGTAGGATTCCCTGATAGCCTTATTGTCCCTGCTTTCAGCCTCAACTACTAAGGCCTTTCGTACTGTTTTTGCGTACTCTGACGGTTCTGAGGCAGCTACAATTGGCCTGATGATGAAATTAAGACCGTTCACAAACTTCTCTATCTTTCCTTCCTCATCCTTAGTAATCCCCGGTGTAAACCTCAAAAGCAATGTAAACTTATTCTTATACTCTATAACTGTCATGCTTCCTTGCTTCAACCCATCAAACTCCTTCTTTAGTTCCCTCCGCTTAGGCGCCGGAAAGTACTTCTCATGGTACAACTTCTTGAAAGTATCATATGTCATAGTATCCAGATTATGGGTGTGAGAAACGGTCTTCCACCAAATCTCAGCATCGCCCACAAAATTGTAAGTAGCCAATGTAATTTTCAACTTGTCCGTTGCCAAATTCATGGCATTAATATGCTTCTCCACCCTATCCATGAAACTATCCGCAACAAGCGGATTTGGACCGCCCTCAAACAGAGTTGGCATCAACTTCACAAACTTAGTAATGTGGTAAAGAGTATCATCTAACTCATTTTTCTTTGGAGGTGGTGGTGATGGTGCCGATGGTGGCACAAACTGTGACGATGACGCACCTGTCAGTCGATATGCATCAAAAATAACCGCCTGAATGGCTAACCTCAACTGCTCCCTATTTATCTGAAAAGGTGGGTCAACGGTCCCCCTCGCTTGTCCTTCTCTTGGTGGGACCAAATCACGCAATAAGATATCTTCCTCAACTTGCTCCCGATCCCTTTCCACAGGATTGGAACTAGAACTTTCCCCAGGATCCCTTCGTGGTGGCATGACGCTATAAGAAAAAAGAAACGGATCAATAACGATGACACTAAAATACGCACGATAACGGAATCCTCACATGAATGAGTTGACAAAAATGGAAACACATAAACACCTTCCTTGCTCCCAGAATACCCAACTAATGAGAAACATGATCATGCTAATAATATGCAACAATTCTAAGCACTTAGCACGTACTCATCTAAGCAATTAAACAATTAAGCGTGCCTTTCAAATAATTATAAGCACCTTAACACATAAGCATATAAGCATACAATCAAGTAAACAATTATGCAAGTAAGCAAATAACTCAACTCCTCATGCAATCCTAGGTAGGCCTCTACCCGTTGTGCTAATGGTATTCGAACCATCGCTCTGATACCAAATTTGTAACGACCCGAAAAAATACCAAAATAATAATAAAAATCTATAAAAATTTTGACATAACCTCCGTAGAAAATGTCCCTCAACAACCTGTTGAAATACAAAAATAAATGCAATGGTCTCACTGGGCCTTAAATCTAACTTATCATGTCCCAACGCACAATTCAGATATTATACTACATTCCCAAAATGGTTACATACATACAAAAGTCCCGTTCCTCCATCTCATCCAAACAAGGGACACATCCGTTACTTCAAGTTACAGTCCATAATTATAGCTAAAATTTTAAAGTCCATAACTTACAACATTATATCAACTAAACTAAAGTTTCACAAAATATTTAAGATTACATTTACAAAATATATATTAAAGTTCTAATACAAAAGATAGCAAAAGATAGTAAAATAAAATAGATCTCCAAGCTAGTATAAACCAGTGGTGGATCGTCGTCCGCCACCTCTTTTCCGTATCCTGAAAAATGTTAAAAAATAATAGGATGAGCATAAGCTCAGTAGAAAATGTCTAAGACACACTTCTAATATCCCCGTGAATTCCACACAAAGAATGGATAAAAAGGGATGGGGTCATACCATGGGGAAAACATAATCTCAATCACAACGACAAGCATAGTATAAATAACATCCAATCACAAATTTCCCACATGTACCATGAAATGCAATGTCATGCCTATGCTATTCCCCGTTTCTGAAACAATTCCGTTTCAACAACTAAACCGTTAATGTAGTCCAACCCAAGGCACCTTCAAGGCTTCACGAAAGGAAGGTTGGTTAACTATCCACGACCACAAGGCACCTCCAAGGCGTCGCATGATAGGCGTGTACTTATGGACTTATCGTTGTCAAATACACTCCATTAACATATAAAATACCTACAACTATTTAACTAAAAATGTCTAATGGCAAGTAGGGTCGAACCACGCATTCAAGGTGAGTTTCTATTTTCGAACAAGAGATTTAAAAATATTGATTTTGAAATTGGTCACGAACTATAGAAATGAAATTACAACTATAAAACATTAAACACTTGAATTGGAAATTAAATGAGAATAAAATTTGTGACATAACTTGCATTAAATTAAACAAACTTTAAAGAAAATTACATAAAGAAATTCTATCTCTAACTTTTCTTTTTTCATTTGCCTCCGAAGTGTGCCTTTTATAGCCAAAGAAAGATACCCACTTGTAGACTGTGATGATGGCCCAAACTGCTTCTTCATTTCCTTCACGCCACCTAGCTACACTTTAGTCTGACCACTGCCCACTTCTGTATCAACCCATTATGCATCAACCACTTCTATGTCATTTCTTTTCTTTTTCTAACTCATCATTTCTTTCCTAGATTACTCTTTTCTTTTCTTCTTTCTCTTTCTCTCTCCTCCATTTATTTTCTTCACGTGGCTTGGCTTCCTTCTTTCTTCTTTCTTCTTTTTTCTTTTTTCTTTTCTTTTCTTCTTTCTCTCTCCTCATTTCACTTCTTCACATGCACACACATATACATAATATAACTGATTTTTGCTTCTTTTCTTTTCTTCCCATTCATACATTAACACCTATAAACACAAAATGAGCATATAAGAATGTTTAAATAATATAATAGTCTAATTAAAAACTTATGCTGATGCATGAAATAATAGGTTTTGTGTACTTATCAAACTACCCCTAAACAAGCTTTTGCTAGTCCTCTAGCAAAAAAAGATAGATAAGTTCACAAAAAAAAAAAATATTACTTTTATTAACAAAAAGATGTGCCACTTTCGCAGGCTACTTTCGATTGCATTTACTATATGCAATAAGGCCTTAAACCCCTAGGTTACCCCTAGTAGACGAGTTATAGCCTCGTGAGGGTTTCCAGTGAAGGTACCCACAAACTTCCAAAGAATTTTCCTGCATATCTACAAAATGAAAAGTTTTAGAAATGAAAATATCAAGTTCTTTATATACAATGAGTTACTAAGGTGTTATAAAAACAAATATTTCAAGAAAATTCATCCATAAACAACCTAGAAGTAGAGAGTGTGTGTGTGCAAAGTCGACAAAAATCCATTTTCAAATCCAAGTGATGAAATTCCCAAGTCTTTAGAAAACTATGTTTGACTTTAAATCTCACAGTAAATATCTCTCTAAAAGAACATTTCTCGAATATTTGGCTAATTGTATCTCTCAAATGTACGTGAATAGGAACTCTGTTTCTAAAGTAAAATCAAGCTCACATACTAATTATTTGAAGGACCGATACATATAATAGAAGAGTCTCATGACAGGAATGTTGATCACTTTTGAGAGAATGTCGAGTTACCCACCATAACGCCTTCTTATTTACTATGCACTATCATACCTTTTCTAAAAATATTATTGAACTCAATTTGTACATAAATGTTTCTGAGAATGAGGGGTCTTCAAAATACTTGAAAGGGATACTTTACTCTTCTTCCTCTTCTTCTTTATTTTTTTTTATTTTTATTTTTTATTTTTTGAAGAGGATATGAATGACTTCTTGATCCCTTTTTCTTTTACATACAGTCATCACTAACATTTCTCAGAGAAATAATAAGATTACAAAAGGTAATGAAGGTATGATAGTACATGGTAAATTAGAAGACTTATGTTTCTCTTAACTCGATGTGATTTCATTCTCAATGATCTACCAAAATGAAGGATTATAAGACTAACAACAAATTTTTATCACGCTATCCAAGAAATTTGAGCCATCTTGTGACTCGGAGTTAGCGTAAAACTCTCTAAAAAGATGAAAGGCACGAAAACTCACATGGTTTTAAGTCTCCAATAATAGATTTCTAGATTCTTGGGAGATTATTCACTTCTTTCTTTCAAGTTGCGACTTTGTGCAAAAATATTTCTGCTTCTAAATTCTCATGGTGCAATGTCTATCATTATATCACCTTAGTAACGAGCTCAATCTCAATTTAGAATAATGACATCTCTTAACTTTTACAAAGTAGAAAAGCTTGATTTTTTTTTTTTTTTTTTTGAAAAAAGGTACATGTTTTGATAAATCTATCCTACCCCCAAACAAAATAAAACACTGTCCCTAATGTTTGAAAAAATAAAACACTGAAAAGTGGTGAATGAAATGGACAATGTACCGCTGGAGAAAAATAAAAATTGGAACGAATTACCTCAATTGATTTGGTGCTCTGAAGTACAATCCCTGCAAATATGCATTGCAAAAAAGAGACCAAGTGTTATGAAATTATAACAGATTGTACCCCCAAACAAAATATAAGTATAGCTAAAGAAATAGAAACAAGGAACTGGGTTGCCTCCCAGGAGCGCTAAGTTTAACGTCTTCAGCCAAACGCAAGGGGGATAGTACCCCCAGAGAGATCAATCCGAATAGATAGGATCGACGAGGAGAATATCCTCGATTTTATGAGACTCGAGCTCAAGGAAAGGCTTTAAGCGATGAGCATTAACTTTAAACAATTCCCCAGTCGTGGGGTCTTATACCTCAATTGCATCGTGACTTGCCACATGTTTGACAAAGTATGGGCCGGAACAACGTCACCATAACTTCCCAGGAAACAATTGAAGACGGGAGTTATACAAAAGAAGCTATTGTCCGGGGGAGAAATCCTTTCGAAGAATGTGCTTGTCATGTTCCAACTTTGTTTTGGCTTTATACATGTTGGAATTCTCATAGGCATCATTTCGAATTTCTTCCAACTCATCAAGCTGGAGTTTCCTATGTTCACCGGCTTTATCAGAGTCGAAATTCATGGCCTTAATGGCCCAATAAGCACGGTGTTCCAGCTTTACAGGCAAATGACAAGCTTTACCATAAACCAAATGGTATGGGGACATTCCTATAGGGGTCTTGTAAGCAGTCCGGTATGCCCACAAAGCATCCTGAAGCCGGAGGGTCTAGTCTTTCCGTGTAGGATTAACTATTTTTTCTAATTTTTGCTTGATTTCCCTATTGGATACCTTAGCCTGACCATTGGTTTGTGGGTGATATGACAGGGCCACTTTGTGAGTGATACTATATTTGGACAATAAACTTCCAAAGACTTTATTGCAAAAATGTGAACCATTATCACTTATAATGGCTCGAGGTATACCAAACCTAGGTAAAATTAAGTTTTTGAAGAAACGCACCACAACTCGATGGTCGGCTGTCTTGGTGGCTAAGGCTTCTACCTATTTCGATATATAATCAACAGCCAGAAGGATGTAAAGACATCCATATGAGGAAGGAAAGGGTCCTATGAAATCAATACCCCAAACATCAAAAACTCAAACGGGTTGTTGGGGCCATTCATTACGCTTGGTAATCTTACCTAACAATTGACATCTATGACAAGCTAGACAGTAGGTGTAGGTATCCTTGAAAAGGGTGGGCCAATAAAATCCCGACTGCAATATTTTGGCAGCGGTTCTTTTAGAGTTAAAGTGGCCACCACAGGCCTGATCATGACAGAAGGAAATGACAGACTCCTGGTCTATCTCAGGGACACACCTACGGATGATTTGATCAGGACAATATTTGAACAAGTAGGGGTCGTCCCAAAAATATTCCTTAACCTTAGCTAGGAATTTATCTCTCTTTTGTTTGGACCAAGTGGAAGGAATTTGACCTGTCACAATGTAATTGACAATATCAGCATACCATGGGGTATGAGTTATTACAAATAATTGTTCATCCGGAAAAGCATCTGAGATTGGAATAGATTCAGTAATGGACTCAACAATAAGACGGGACAAATGATCTGTCATCACATTATCGAAGCCTTTCTTATCACGAATCTCAAGGTCAAAGTCTTGAAGAAGTAGGATCCAACGGATCAACCAAGGTTTGGCATCTGCTTTGGACAAAAGATGTTTTAATGCAGCATGATCGGTATAGATAATGACCTTGGAACCGATCAAATAGGAGCGAAATTTGTTAAAAGAAAACATGACGGCTAACAACTCTTTCTTCGTGGTGGAGTAGTTGGTTTGGGCATCATTCAGGGTTTTGCTGCAATAATAGATGACATGTCGTGCTTTCTCAACCTTTTGACCTAAGACAGCTCCTACTGCATAATCCGACGCATCACGCATGATTTCAAAAGGTAAGTTCCAATCTGGCGAACGGATGATGGGTGTAGTGGTGAGAGCTGACTTTAATTGTTCAAAAGCAGAGTGGCAGGCATCGGTAAACTTAAAGGGTATATCCTTCCCTAACAGATGGACGAAATCTTTAATGAAACGACGGTAAAAACCAGCATGACCTAAGAAAACTCTAATATCCCGAACAGTTTTGGGAATGGGTAAACTCGAGATAAGGTCAACTTTGGATTGATCTACCTCAATTCCTGCAGCGGAGATATTATGACCGAGAACAATTCATTTTTTAACCATGAAATGACACTTTTCCCAGTTAAGAACCAAGTTAGTGTCACGATAACGCTGAAGAACAAGAGTAAGATGGTGAAGACATTGCTCAAATGATGAACCAAAGACAGAGAAGTCATCCATGAAGATTTCAAGAAACTTTTCAACCATGTCACTGAAAATACTCATCATACACCGCTGAAATGTAGCAGGTGCATTGCATAAACCAAAAGGCATGCGACGATAAACAAATGTGCCAAATGTGTAATACCCCTGATTTTAAAAGGATAGTTTCGGTATTTTTTTTAAAAAAAATTATTTTAATTGCATTTAATTATTTAGTTGATTTCTTGGCTAATTGTTTACTTGTTTAATTGATTTAATTATTTGTTAAATGTGTTAATTGATTTAATTGTTTAAATGAAATTGTGTGTGATGATGTGTATTTATTTAGGAATTTAAATATATATATATATATAAGGAAAGTCATATATATTTATATATTACATATAAAAAGGATTACACATAGATTATACGTACCATATATTTTAGTTACCTTTTTAGTATTTAGATTTTATTTTATTTTTATTATTAGTTTGGCTTGGATTGGGAAAAGGATTAGTGTTATTTTATTTGACTATAAATATATAATTATAGGGTTGTGACAGAGGTTAGAAAATATATTACGTACTATATTTTAGAGAGAGAAAGAAGGAAGAGGAAGGAAGAGAAAAGGAAGAAAGAGGTTAGGGTTTTTATCTAATCCCTAAAGGCAAGTTCTTTTCTAACTCTTCTCCTTTGATTCGTACCCTATGCATGCTCGATTAATTCTAGATTCTTTAAATAAATTGATTAGATTACTTTGGAAGCTACAGTTCGTGTGTTTTAGTAATGAATTTGTGATGAATTTAACTCTTTACGGAACTGGGTATGGTTTGTTGGTGGTGTCAGTATTAGTATTTTTTTTAAACATGAATTTGTTTGCATGAATCAGTTTATTACATCTAAAATGAAATTAGATTCTTTTCTTGATTTCTTTCATAAACTTTACATGTGGAACGAAAAAAAAAAAAACAATGGCTTAAAAGAATGAATCAGTTTGTTACCACAAATAGAATTCGTTTTGCATAAACTAAGCACGCCGAACGAGAAGGAAGGGATATGAAGTCAAAGGCTTTAAATAATGATGCAGCAGTTTACTTTTCTAATTTAAATTTCCTTCTCTTATAATGATGCATCAGTGTGCTTTCTAGTGTAAATTTCGTTCTCCTCTAAATGACGCGTGAGTTTGCTTTGTAAATTTAAATTTCGTTTTCTTTTAATAATGCATTAGCTTGTTAATTTTAATTGAAATTTAATTTTTGGTTAGGTGGGTAGGAATAAATCTTGTATTCATGGAAAATAATAATAATAATTAGTTATGCATTAAACAGTTTTTAAATATATATATATGTATATATTTATTAATGTTATAATATTAAATTAATATATTTTTTATTGATGAATCTAAATTAAATATTTATTTAATTTAATTAGATTCATTAAGAGTTGGAATGCATGTTTTAAGTGTACATGCTAAGTATGGAATTTAATTAATTTTAGAAAGGATAAATTAATTAAATATTGTTGGATTAAATTAGTTTAATCAATTGTTTAGATTTAAATTAATTTAATGAGTACATGGGGATGTACAATTTAATTGAGATGCATGTTAAATTCTTGTGATGTAAATTAAATGCATGCTAATTAGAATTGATATTTTTGCTGAAATAAATGCAAAGGACGTGTATAAGATTTATATCATATTTATTTGGTTTATTAGATGTAAAAATATATATATATTTACATTATCCTTGGGTTGGAAACTGTTATTTGGATATGTTATGGATTAATGCACCATTATGGGATGGGGCATATTAGGGACGGATTAACTTACGAGTTAAGTCCTACCTATTTTTAATAAGGGAACGGATTAACCATTGTGTTAAGTCCTACTTATTCGTGTCAGGTCAACGGAATAGTTGGATGACATAGTATTGAAATAATAATTGGATAGTTTATTTTTGATGGTTGGATAGGACGGATTTTAAATATATAATTATACACCATGATATGAGCTTGAGTCTCAGGATCAGTGGTTAGGGTGCGTATATTGCCAGGGATGTGTAGCTAGATATAGCGTAGTTGTGTACCCTGGTAGGTCTAGGTACTCATGCCCACTATATGTGCGTTTTGCATGTTGCCTACTATTCAGGTTGAGACAACTCTATAGTCTAGTGAGGTTCCTTTAGTGTGTGTATATATCTATATATGGACTATTTAGTTATTGTTGAATTAATTAGGATGTGTACGTGTATCGGGTCTCTGTTTGGGATGTAGTAGATTAGAACTTGTATGTGGGCCTGACCCACCATTATTTTTCAGGTGTTCGTCAGTTCCAGTCTTAGAGATTGTTCGTGCCGAGCAGAGACAGCCATTCATTCTTCCGACTCTACGTAGGACTCTTCTTCATTAGTAACTTATTATTTTTTCGATTCAGTTATGTCAGTTAGGATATTATTAGGGGTTCACAGTATGGATTCCCGAGTTGTAGTTTAATTAATTACTGGTATCAGAAGATTGGAGGATTTTATTATGGAATTTTAATCATTATTTATTTGAGGATTTTTAAATAAGAATTTATTATTTAGTTTTCCTTTCAGCTTATCTGTTTATTTTTAATTCATCTTGTATTCCAATGCTTGTTTAAATATTAATTGTTTGATATCCCTTGTATTCTGTGCTCGGACTTGATCACCCGTGGCTCTAGATTCGAGGGGTATCACAGTTGGTATCAGAGCACTCCAGGTTCAAGTGTCTCTAGGGATCTATCATTTTAAGACTTCCGCGTAGCGTATTCTTTTATTTAGAGCCTAAGATTAGGATTCGTTGTATTCTTTACGGTTCGGTTAAATCGTACTAATGTCTGTCTTTCTATGTTAACAGAATGGTTAACGCTAGAAGAAGACGGGACAATCAGAGAAACAGGCAACGAAGGGAGGCGGCTCGTAGGCAGCGTCAGGAGGATGAGGGTCAGTTCTACGAGGAGCATGAGGAAGTTCAGCAGACTCGGGATCAGGGAGGAGATCCAGAGTTTCCTCCTCACATCAATGACCTTATTGCTCGGGCTATAGAAGCAGGGGTAACCGCTGCACTTCGGAATCAGCCTCAAGTACAGCCGGCACCATTACCGGCACCGGTTGTTCGGATTGATACTTGGGAGAAGGCTAGGAGTTCTTTCACAAAGGGGAGCCCACCTGAGTTCACAGGCTCCACCGATGCGAGAGCAGCTCGTCAGTGGAAACAGGACATCGAGCGACATCTTCGCTTGGTTCAGTGCACGGAGGTTCAAAAGCAGATGCTTGCTACTTTCAAGCTAGTTGGGGATGCACTACAGTGGTGGGAGTCAGTTACCACCGCAGCGGAGAGGATGGCATTGACTTACGATCAGTTCAGTGCACGCTTTGATGAAAAGTATTTCCCTTATGCAATCAGGGCAGCCATGAAGACTGAGTTTCTTAATCTGCAGCAGGGGAACATGACAGTAGCGGAGTATGAGCAGCAGTTCACACGCTTGTCTCTCTTTGCACCGGAGGAGGTGGATACAGAGGAGAAGAAGCGCAACAGTTTCGTCAAGGGACTGATGTGGTCTATCAAGAGAGCTATTACGGGTAGTCCAGCCTATACTACTTATGCTCAGGTGGTAGACGCCGCTCTACAGCAGTATCAATTGACCGTGGATTTTAGACAGGCCAAGGGTGAGAAGCGGGGTGATCGAGACTCTGCTAATCAGTCAGCTGAGAAAGGGAATGGGAACGGACACCGACAGAATGACAAGGGCAAATTCAAGGGACATCAGCCTTGGAAGAAGCACAAGGGTGGTTCAGATGCTCAGCAGAATGGGGCACCTATTCAGAGGCAGCAGAATGGGGGACCACAGGCAGGACAGGGTCAGCCACAGGCTAACCGACAGAGGAGGCCATTTGGTACTTTCCAGGGTAGTTGCTATACTTGTGGAGAGTATGGTCACACTTCCAGGCAGTGTCCTACAGTAAGACAGGGACAGAGACAGGGACAACATGTGCAGCAGGGGCAGAGGGCACCAGTGCCTTTACCAGCTCCACAGGTTCCACAGATTCAGGGACAGACATATCCAGCTTTACCAGCGCCGCCGCAGCCTCAGGGACAGGCATCGCAGCAGTTACATTATGGCAGGGTGTACAACCTCATGCCACAGGATGTTCGGGCACCTCAGGCTATTGAGGGTAAGTTTCCTATTCATGGTTTACATGGACGTGTTTTATTTGATACTGGTGCTACACACTCATTTGTAGCTAGGACTTTTGTTGCTTTATCTGGGACGAGGACGAGGGTATGCACTAAACCTCAAGGTATTTCTACACCATTGGGCGATACAGCCATTTTACATGAGAGTGATGGGCCTGTGACACTAGATATTGGTAGACTCAGATTTCTAGCCAATCTATTGGTCCTGGACATGCACACTTATGACGTGATACTTGGGATGGATTGGTTATCGCATTACCATGCCCAAGTTAATTGTTATGATAGATCAGTTATTTTCACTATACCTGGTCAGGACATGTACGTCGTCGCTATGCCGCGTTCTAAGGGGATCACTAGCACCTATTTGTTTCATATGGAGGAGGAAACGGATGAGGGGACTACTGTATTATTGGATAACATACCAATTGTACAGGATTACCCGGATGTATTTCAGGAGATTCCAGGGTTGCCGCCTAGTCGCGAGATCGACTTTGTGATAGACTTAGCTCCAGGCACTACGCCTATTGCTAGGGCACCATATAGGATGGCACCAGTGGAGATGCGCGAGCTGAGGGATCAGATTCAGCAGCTACTCAGCCAGGGTTTCATTCGCAGGAGTACTTCACCCTGGGGAGCACCGGTTTTATTTGTGAAGAAGAAGGATGGTTCGCTCCGCTTGTGTATAGATTACAGGGAGTTGAACAAGGTTACTATTCGTAACAAGTATCCTTTGCCCAGGATTGATGACTTGTTTGATCAGTTGAAGGGAGCTACTTATTTCTCTAAGATTGATCTGCGGTCTGGATATCATCAACTTCGGGTTCGGGAGCAGGATGTCCCGAGGACAGCGTTTCTCACTAGATATGGATCTTATGAGTTTCGGGTGATGCCATTCGGGTTGACTAATGCACCAGCGGTTTTCATGGATTTAATGAATAGAGTCTTCAGAGCTTACTTGGATCAATTTGTCATTGTCTTCATAGATGACATTTTGATTTACTCGAGGTCAGAGGACGATCATGCTAGACATCTTCGGATAGTCTTACAGACGCTTCGTGAGCATCAGTTGTATGCCAAGTTTGAGAAGTGTGAATTTTGGCAGCGAGAAGTGAAATTTCTGGGTCACGTGGTGTCAGAAAGGGGAATAGCGGTGGATCCAGCCAAGGTTTCAGCGGTGGTTGAGTGGGGACAGCCTACATCACCTACCGAGATTCGGAGTTTTCTCGGTTTGGCAGGTTATTATAGAAGGTTCACCCAGGGGTTCTCAAAGATAGCGGGACCACTCACTCATCTGACTAAGAAGGGTGTACGGTTCGTGTGGGATGAACATTGTCAAAAAGCTTTTGATGAACTGAAGACTAAGTTGACTTCTGCACCGGTTTTGTCTACCCCACAGAGCGGGATTGAGTATCTTGTCTACACAGATGCTTCTTTGCAGGGTCTGGGATGTGTCTTGATGCAGGAGGAGCGACCAATTTCGTATGGATCTCGGAAACTTAAGCCTCATGAGCTTAATTATCCAACACATGATTTGGAGTTGGCAGCGGTGGTATTTGCCTTACGTATTTGGAGGCATTATCTGTTGGGTGAATCCTTCAGATTATTTAGTGATCACAAGAGTCTGCAGTACTTGTTCACTCAGCGAGAGCTGAATATGAGACAGCGCCGATGGTTGGAGTTTGTGAAAGACTATCATTTCTCTATCCAGTATCATCCAGGGAAAGCGAATGTGGTGGCAGATGCACTCAGTCGTCGACCTGTTGGTAGTCTTTCCACTCTGTTCATTACTGAGTGGAATGCGTTGAAGAGGGTGGATGAATTGTCAGATACTTTCTTGGCTTGCATGGTAGTTACACCTTCTATCATTCACAAAGTTTTGAAGGCACAACTCACGGATCAGCAGTGCATTGATAAAGTTGCAGAGATAGCTTCCGGAGAGGTTCCATTCTACTATGTTGGGGCTGATGGAGGTTTGAGGTACAAGGGACGGTTAGTGGTACCTTCTGCTGATGAGTTGAGGAAGGATGTGATGACTGAGACTCACCACTCTGAGTTTTCGGTTCATCCTGGAGGTGACAAAATGTATCAGGATGTGAAGCGGCAGTTTTGGTGGGCAGGTATGAAGAGGGACATTGCTCTATTTGTCTCACGATGTAGTACTTGTCAGATGGTCAAGATTGATCATCAGAGGCCGCCAGGAGCTCTACAGCCACTGCCGATACCGGAGTGGAAATGGGAGAGCATTTCTATGGATTTTGTAGAGGGATTACCTAACTCGTTTAAGAATCACAATTCCATTTGGGTCATCGTTGATAGGTTGACTAAATCTGCTCATTTCTTGCCTATTCGCACTGATTACACTTCGGAACAGTTGGCGAAACTTTACATTACAGAGATTGTGAAGTTGCATGGCATTCCGTTATCTATTATATCGGATAGGGATTCGAGCTTTGTGTCAGGGTTTTGGAAGAGTTTTCAGCAGGCCTTGGGTACAGAGTTGCATCTTAGCACTGCTTATCATCCTCAAACTGATGGACAGACCGAGAGGGTTAATCAGATAATGGAGGATATGCTTCGTTCTTGTGTCCTTGACTTTAAGGGCCATTGGGAGGAGTATTTGTCACTTGTGGAGTTCGCATATAACAATAGTTTTCAGAAGACTATTGGTATGGCACCGTTTGAGGCATTATATGGACGACTATGTAGATCTCCTGTTTGTTGGATGGTGGTTGGCGAGAGTCGTTTTTTGGGTCCTGAGTTCATTAAGGATACTTCTGAGAAGATTGCTCTTATTAGGGATCGCATGCGCACTGCCCAGAGTAGGCAGAAGAGTTATGCGGATCGTCGTACTCGTGTTTTGGAGTTTCAGGTTGGGGATCAAGTTCTACTCAAAGTGTCTCCTATGAAAGGTTTAATGCGCTTTGGAAAGAAAGGGAAGTTATCACCACGGTTTGTGGGTCCATTCATGATTACCGATCGCGTGGGAGCTGTAGCTTATCGGTTGGCACTTCCGGATCATTTGGATCGCATCCACAACGTGTTTCATGTTTCCATGTTGCGGAAATTTCTGCGCGATGAGGATAGGTATCAGCACATAGATGTGGGTGAGATTGAGTTGCAACCGGATGCAACTTATGTGGAGCCACCGTGTCGCATTATAGACCGTAAGGATCATGTTCTTCGCAATAAAGTCATATCGTTAGTGCGTGTCCAGTGGAGTCACCATAATGAGGCTGAGTCTACTTGGGAGCAAGAGGATGTCATTCGCTCACAGTTTCCAGATATAATGGAAGAAGGTAAGGGCGAATTCCGAGGACGGAATTCCTTTTGTTAGGGGGGAAGAATGTAATACCCCTGATTTTAAAAGGATAGTCTCGGTATTTTTTTTAAAAAAAATTATTTTAATTGCATTTAATTATTTAGTTGATTTCTTGGCTAATTGTTTACTTGTTTAATTGATTTAATTATTTGTTAAATGTGTTAATTGATTTAATTGTTTAAATGAAATTGTGTGTGATGATGTGTATTTATTTAGGAATTTAAATATATATATATATATAAGGAAAGTCATATATATTTATATATTACATATAAAAAGGATAACACATAGATTATACGTACCATATATTTTAGTTACCTTTTTAGTATTTAGATTTTATTTTATTTTTATTATTAGTTTGGCTTGGATTGGGAAAAGGATTAGTGTTATTTTATTTGACTATAAATATATAATTATAGGGTTGTGACAGAGGTTAGAAAATATATTACGTACTATATTTTAGAGAGAGAAAGAAGGAAGAGGAAGGAAGAGAAAAGGAAGAAGGAGGTTAGGGTTTTTATCTAATCCCTAAAGGCAAGTTCTTTTCTAACTCTTCTCCTTTGATTCGTACCCTATGTATGCTCGATTAATTCTAGATTCTTTAAATAAATTGATTAGATTACTTTGGAAGCTACAGTTCGTGTGTTTTAGTAATGAATTTGTGATGAATTTAACTCTTTACAGAACTGGGTATGGTTTGTTGGTGGTGTCAGTATTAGTATTTGTTTTAAACATGAATTTGTTTGCATGAATCAGTTTATTACATCTAAAATGAAATTAGATTCTTTTCTTGATTTCTTTCATAAACTTTACATGTGGAACGAAAAAAAAAAAAAAACAATGGCTTAAAAGAATGAATCAGTTTGTTACCACAAATAGAATTCGTTTTGCATAAACTAAGCACGCCGAACGAGAAGGAAGGGATATGAAGTCAAAGGCTTTAAATAATGATGCAGCAGTTTACTTTTCTAATTTAAATTTCCTTCTCTTATAATGATGCATCAGTGTGCTTTCTAGTGTAAATTTCGTTCTCCTTTAAATGACGCGTGAGTTTGCTTTGTAAATTTAAATTTCGTTTTCTTTTAATAATGCATTAGCTTATTAATTTTAATTGAAATTTAATTTTTGGTTAGGTGGGTAGGAATAAATCTTGTATTCATGGAAAATAATAATAATAATTAGTTATGCATTAAACAGTTTTTAAATATATATATATGTATATATTTATTAATGTTATAATATTAAATTAATATATTTTTTATTGATGAATCTAAATTAAATATTTATTTAATTTAATTAGATTCATTAAGAGTTGGAATGCATGTTTTAAGTGTACATGCTAAGTATGGAATTTAATTAATTTTAGAAAGGATAAATTAATTAAATATTGTTGGATTAAATTAGTTTAATCAATTGTTTAGATTTAAATTAATTTAATGAGTACATGGGGATGTACAATTTAATTGAGATGCATGTTAAATTCTTGTGATGTAAATTAAATGCATGCTAATTAGAATTGATATTTTTGCTGAAATAAATGCAAAGGACGTGTATAAGATTTATATCATATTTATTTGGTTTATTAGATGTAAAAATATATATATATTTACATTATCCTTGGGTTGGAAACTGTTATTTGGATATGTTATGGATTAATGCACCATTATGGGATGGGGCATATTAGGGACGGATTAACTTACGAGTTAAGTCCTACCTATTTTTAATAAGGGAACGGATTAACCATTGTGTTAAGTCCTACTTATTCGTGTCAGGTCAACGGAATAGTTGGATGACATAGTATTGAAATAATAATTGGATAGTTTATTTTTGATGGTTGGATAGGACGGATTTTAAATATATAATTATACACCATGATATGAGCTTGAGTCTCAGGATCAGTGGTTAGGGTGCGTATATTGCCAGGGATGTGTAGCTAGATATAGCGTAGTTGTGTACCCTGGTAGGTCTAGGTACTCATGCCCACTATATGTGCGTTTTGCATGTTGCCTACTATTCAGGTTGAGACAACTCTATAGTCTAGTGAGGTTCCTTTAGTGTGTGTATATATCTATATATGGACTATTTAGTTATTGTTGAATTAATTAGGATGTGTACGTGTATCGGGTCTCTGTTTGGGATGTAGTAGATTAGAACTTGTATGTGGGCCTGACCCACCATTATTTTTCAGGTGTTCGTCAGTTCCAGTCTTAGAGATTGTTCGTGCCGAGCAGAGACAGCCATTCATTCTTCCGACTCTACGTAGGACTCTTCTTCATTAGTAACTTATTATTTTTTCGATTCAGTTATGTCAGTTAGGATATTATTAGGGGTTCACAGTATGGATTCCCGAGTTGTAGTTTAATTAATTACTGGTATCAGAAGATTGGAGGATTTTATTATGGAATTTTAATCATTATTTATTTGAGGATTTTTAAATAAGAATTTATTATTTAGTTTTCCTTTCAGCTTATCTGTTTATTTTTAATTCATCTTGTATTCCAATGCTTGTTTAAATATTAATTGTTTGATATCCCTTGTATTCTGTGCTCGGACTTGATCACCCGTGGCTCTAGATTCGAGGGGTATCACAAAATGGACAGGTGAAAGTGGTCTTATCTTGGTCATCAACGTGGATAGGGATTTGATGATACCTAGAGTAACCATCTAAGAAGCAATAAAAGGATTGACCAGCTAATCTTTCTAACATTTGATCAATGAAAGGCAGAGGGAAATGATCCTTTCGAGTGACAGTATTGAGCTTTCGATAATCAATGCAAACTTGTCATCCAGTTTGGACACGAGTAGGAACCAATTCATTATGGCTATTAGATACGACAGTGATGCCTGATTTTTTTGGGACAACATGAATAGGGCTTACCCACTGAATATCATAAATGGGATAGATGACACCATCATCAAGAAGTTTGATAATTTCAGCACGAACAACTTCCTTTAAATGAGGGTTAAGTCTTCTCTGGGGCTGCCTATAGGTTTTTGCATCATTATCTAAATGAATACGATGTTGAACCACTAAAGGACTAATGCCGCGCACGATTTTCCCTAAGAACCTTAAGAAGTTTGGTTTCCTGATGGGTAGTTAAGTCTGAAGCAATTACCACGGGAAAAGTGTCGGACTCACCTAGGTAAGAGTACTTTAAAGTCTCAGGTAGAGGCTTTAGTTCAACCTTGGGTGGCTTTTTCTTAGTTTTGAGAGTAGTGGTAGCGGGAACAGATAATGGTTCAAACCTAATCTTTGGTGGTTCAAAGATTGGAGTGGAATCGAGTAAAGCATTGACCTCACCAATATAACTATCCGCATCAAACTCATCACAAAAATGTGCTAAACACTGTTGGAGTGGATCCTCAGGGTAAGAGTGCTCAAAGGTGTGAGCAGTTAATGACTCAATGAGACAAATTTCTTCAATGGAATCTGAGTCAGGGGGTTGTTTCATCAATTTAAACACATTGACTTCCAATTTCATGTTCCCAAAGGTTAAAGTCATATTACCATTTCGACAATTAATCACAGCATTAGCGGTAGCTAATAATGGTCGACCTAAGATGATAGGAATTTGCGTACCTTGGGTAGGTTGGGTATCTAGAACAATGAAATCAACCGGGTAACAGAAATCAACTATTTTCACTATCACATCTTCAATTATACCCTTTGGAATTTTGACAGAACGATCAGCTCAACCATATAACTTTCACACATACTATATAAGAAAAATTTATAAAATACATGATGGAGCTCTCATTTAATATTAACTTTGCATAACTAACACATAAAATATAAACTCAATTTCATATAAACATGTAAGCATGCTAAATCACCTCAAACCAATTAACAAATAGTCACATACATTCCATGCTTATTATTCTAAACAAATCTTTGCAAGAATTAGCACTAATTGAACATGTTAGGCATCACTTTAAGCTAGAAACTCACAAAAATACAAGAATTAGAACACCCCTACCTCACTTAGATGTAAAACCCCCAATTTTGAGCCCAAGAACCCTAGAATTTCGAACTCCCTAGAGTGCACCAAATGATGATTGGCTCCTATCAAATTGAAGGCCTCGACGAGCTCTCCGACTTTGCTTCACAAGGTTCTACCAAATTTCAAAGGGATAGAGCTAGATCAAGCTTGCAATTGCAATAAAAATAAAAATAAAAATGCCAAAAGCAGTGATGTAGCAGAGAGATAGAAAACCCACGAGTCTGAGAAATGGCCTTATGGTCTTTGTTATGTTTTAATTTATTGGTGGGGCCCACCAACTTTTGAAAAAAAATCTTTTAACTTTAATATATATATATATATATAAACATTACAGAGCTCTCCGTCGATGTCAAAGCCAACCCCAATCCAATGGCCATCATCCGAAGCCAAAGTCGCAGCCTTTCAGTCCCGTCGCCCGCCATCAAACCCAATCACGGTCGAGCTTCTTCATAATAGCCTATCACCGGAATCGTGACTTCTTTAGTCGCTAATTCGCTGCCTTCTAGAACCAGCCATCTCCATGGGCCGAGCACACCACCGTCCATGTTTTGAGCACTGCCACAAGTCAGCGTCGAGCTTCACCTCATCCGGCAACCTCCCAGTTCCGATCTCACCGCCGCCTCTATCGCAGCTGACACCATCAATTGAGCCAATCCCTGCCACTGTCAAGCATCGGGAAGGAGCGAAGGCTGATTTGGGCAAAGCTGTTGTCGTTAAGAAGAGGAGAGGAACGCAGGCTGGACCAGTGCTGGGTCGATTCCGGGAAGGAGCGATGGGTTAGTTTTTGGAGGGGGAAGCCGCCGCAGTGCTTCGCTACCGCCGCCGCCGACCTTCGATTTCCTCTCTCTACTGGTTTTACTCCGGTGAGCTGGATCGCGATGATTTCTTGCTCCACCGACGAGCTGTTCTTGAATGATCCGGCCAAGGCGACAGTGGTTTTCCATGTGTCGAAGGTGTAAGTGTGGGGACAGTGGTGCTGGTATCATCGGAGGGGATGGCGAGGATGGTGGAGGAGTTGGTTTCGATTGTGACGCGAATGGCCATGACGATTATGATGGATATTGAAATGGACACTATGAAAAAGATGAACAGTGATTATAACTATATATACACACATATATATATATATAAAACACCCAAACACTCCCTTATGCTAAATAAACACTGTTCATCGTCAATAAAACATATATATATATATATATATATATCACTCCCTTATGCTAAATAAACATTGTTCATTTAGCATAAGGGAGTGTTTGGGTGTTTTAAGTGGTTTTGAGTATAAATGTAAAGGGTTATATGGTCATTTAAAGAAATTTAGGTTGTCATGTAACCCGTGTGTGCTTCTTCATGCTCAAATTCAACCGGCTTATCACTGGACGGGAATAATTGCACCCAATTAGTTAGTTCAGGAGAGTTATATGTCAAATTAGTAAATTAAGGGGTTTTCTGCTGTATGGGCAATACTTCAAGGAGTTTTTAACGCTTTACCCTGTTGTTTATGAAGTAAAACCCAAAAAAAAAAATTGGCACCGTAGAAAAAAAAAAAAAATCACTTTGCAGCTAATTGCTAAAATCCAGTGTTTTATGCTGAGATCCGATACCTCATCTAAAACGGATAGAAGCGGGAGCCCAACCCCTCTCTCTCTCTCTCTCTCTTTCTCTCTCTAATGGCGACTCCTTGTGTGACAACACCGTCCTCCATTTTCTCAACCTCAACACCATCTTCAACTCCAAAAACCCAATTAGCTTCTTCCCTCAAAACCCATATCAATCTCAGGCAATTACCCACTATCAGTATCATCAGAAGAAGAGAATTCTTCAAAGGAATGTCTCTACTCCCATTGATTTCATTCACAGACCAACTTGTTCTTCCTCCTCCTCCTTCACAAGCTCGAGAGGTCGAAGTAGGCTCCTACCTCCCGCCCTCCCCTTCAGACCCTTCTTTCGTCTTCTTCAAAGCCTCTCCCAAAGACACTCCCGCTCTTCGCGCAGGTAATTTATACCACTTTCTCGCACTTTGCTTAATTTACCTATTTATATATCATAACCCTTTTCTCTCGTCCATTGTTTATGTCTATTTCTTGACAGTTTTCCATTGTTAAATTTACTAAATTTAAAAGTGGCCACATTTTGATTCATTGAAGTCAAGACTAATTGTCATGGTTTATTTGAGTGTTTTATCAACATATTTTCATGGGTATTCTCCACTTAATCGATTATTGTGGTTTTTGGTGTTTCCACAGTTATACAAATCTGAAGTGAAGAATAAGTATTCTTAGTCATTTAAATGAAGTGCTGGATGAAACAGTGATTAGAAATTGGAATATAAAAATTGAATCAATTTAAAGGGAATGGCATCTGAGTTCTGGTTGTTGGATCACAGATGGGCAGCTGTACTGTTTGCTGATTTCCATAGTGCTAAAGTCATTCATTTCAATATAGACTTTAGATACTTAGCCAAAAAAAATAAGCATTTTATTCTGGGAAATGCTATGATAACAGTGCTCATGATTTATTTATTTTTACCTGGCAAGGAGGGGGAGGATGGGGTGAGTCGAACCTGGGCTCCTTCACAACCCAGGGGAGTGCCTCTTCCTACTGGGCTACCCAACCTCACTTTTTAGTTTTATCTGTCATCAGAAAAAATTCGTATAGATCGTGTATGGAGTTTGGTTCCATCAGGTCCTAATATATACACCTTCAAGATGCCATTTTTTTTGTTTTTTGTTTTTTTCCCTGGGTGTTATAGATCCGAATTTCAAAATAGAACATTTTCAACTGGAAGCAGAATAGGGATATAGTAGAGATTGATAAAGTGCATTTTTGTTAATAAAGCTTGATTATGAAGAAGAAGTTGAAGATTGCATTAAAAATATAATTCAAGCATGAGTTAAATGGAGGAGGCATCAAGCATTTTATTTTATAACTTAGCAATTAGACCGTCCATACTTTGTTGGGTGGCTACGAAACAACATATTCATAAAACGAGAGTTGCAAGAATGCGAATGTTGAGACGGATGTGTCATAAGACAAAAATGATAAAAATAGAAGTGAAACACATTCTTGAGATGATCAGAGCAACACCTATTAGAGATAAAATGAGAAAACCAATTAAGATAGTTGGGTAATGTCTAATGATGGTCAATAGTTTGAATCAGTAATGGAAAGTGACATGGCTCTTATAGAGTGTAATGATAGGAGAAGGGGAAGATTTGCCTCCTCTCTATATGTTAATGAAACTTGTGGTTTAGTTGCTTGCAGGAAATGTGCAGCCTTACCAGTTCATCATTCCCCCAACTTGGAAACAGACTCGAGTGGCCAACATACTGTCTGGCAATTACTGCCAACCCAAGTGTGCAGAGCCTTGGGTGGAAGTAAAATTTGAAGATGAAAGCCAGGGAAAAATTCAGGTGGTGGCTTCTCCTTTGATACGTTTGACTAACAAACCCAATGCAACAATTGAAGAGATTGGGACTCCTGAGAAGCTCATTGCTTCTCTTGGTCCTTTTGTCACCGGGAACACATTAGACCCAGATGAACTCCTTGAAACTTCAGTTGAGAAGCTTGGTGATCAAACGGTACAAGTTTTCTACTCTTACATTCGTCATATGTTTTCAATTTTTTATTTTCATTTATTTTTGGGTTTGCTTTCTTCTAATTTTTACCTTTCTCTTGGTAAAAATTACAATGAAACCGCAAGTAACTCAATCTAACTTCTGTATGGTCCTTCAGTGCCACATAGCAAAAAAACAGACAAATAGATTTTGGTTTGTCAGCATTTATTGTGTTGGGATATGGGGACATCTTGATCCAGCAGAGATTAATTATCATGGTTTTGAAATGTGCAAAGTATGTATTAAAAAGAATGCAAGAGCACTGTCCCTGAAAGTAAGTTAAATACTGCAGTTATGCACGAAACTTTTTGCACTATGCCATCCCAAAAGGTTGCAAATAAAGTGTAATAAGAGCATTAACTTGAGTAAGTACTAGTAGGAAATGGATGTAGCAAATGGTTCATTCAGTATGTTATGGTAATAAGAGCTTTTGACACGCCCACAAGGAAAAAGAAAAAGAAACAATAAAAGAATTTGTAGCTCAAGTGTACGTCCCAAAACCATCTCTATGACAAAAATACCTGGGTTTTTCTGCAATTTTGGGTGAACCAATATGGTTTACTATACTGATTTATTTTAAATGTCGGAGTATGAAGTCACTCCACTGTTCTTGATGTGTATGTCCGCTTGTCTGTCAAAAATACAGGTCAAAATTAGTGATAATGTATAAAACCTACTTCGTATTAGTTTGGGTTTGGCTGTTTTTCTATACGTCTTCAAGTCCATAGAGAAACGTTAATATCTGCACTCTGCACCAAATCTGCTTTGCTACACCGTCTCTATGTTGAAGAAAGTGAAGTAAAGAGCAACTTGCTTTATTAATAATTATTTTAATTCTTCTCATTACGCTGTTTGCAGTATTACAAATATGTTCTTGAGACTCCGTTTGCTCTGACGGGTGCACACAATTTGGCAAAGGCAACTGCAAAGGGAAATACTGTTGTTTTATTTGTGGTAAGCGCAAGTGACAAGCAGTGGCAGTCGTCCCAGAAAACTCTAAAAGCCATGCTTGATTCTTTCCAAGTGTAGTTTTTTCTGTCAAATTAAAGAGGTCAAGGTTAGTATTCATTTCATTTATTTTATGTTATTTTGTTTGATTTTTGCATGTTCTACAAGATAATTGAGCTAGAACATCGTCTTGACTAGCAAAATATTGTATCAGTTATTATGTCTGCAAGGTCCAGAAATTTTGGAGGAAAATGCAGAAATGGGACAAAGATGGATACACCTACCATCTCCATGATTGTAATTATTCCACCTAGGGCTCCTATGGATGATTTAAAGACAAAATAGTTATCATTTTAGTTGTTTACCTATGAAAGCAAATGCAATTTTTTTCCTTATTCAGATTTGAATGAGAAAATAGGTCAGATTCTAGGAAGAATAGAAGATCTAACAAACAAGGGTATAGAAGGGCATGGAATACTGAATAACTAGGACAGATTTGCAAACATATTGATTTTGTTAATTTGAGAAATTTTAGGCCATCTGCCTAATAGGTCAGTTAATATCCTTTCCTTTCGCTTCTATTTATCCAAACACATTGTAATTGTCAGGGACTCAGGGCCCTCTTGTTGTCTAGCATGAACAAAGAAAAGCTAGCTAATTTTATAAAGATAGGTTATCCAGAACTGGGCAGGAAACCAGTATTGTCTGAAAGCACGATGCGTGTTTCAGCTACATTTGCTTTGTGAATGGCTGGAATTTGTTCAGTTCATGGAGAAGAGAAACATAGAATAAACAGAAGAAATGTTGAATTACCATCTGTTCCCCATTCATGCATCCTTTATATGTTTAAATTGCTCCCATTGTCCTTTTGTTCCCCAATTTCCAAAATCAAACTCCTTTGTCCTTGCAAATACCACTCTTCTTTTTACCACTTCTGTGCAATTCTGCTTTCGTAACCTATTCTGAAATGTCTCTGAATTTGAAGTATACAAACATTAAACAGGATGGATTGAGTTTTTGTTGGTTATAAACATAAAGATACATAAAGTAGAAGCGCAACAAGAAGGAAAAATAAATAACTAATTTTTGTGGATGCTGTGTCATTAGTCTTGAATTTCTTGTTCACCATTGAGCAGTCTTTTTCTTACTTATGATTATAGATTAGCTAAATAAGAAAGGATATAAGAGTTTTGGCCGTGGCTAGTTTGCAAGATGTCTAGTACATTTCAAAGGTATATTGAGGGTTTATGTAGTACATTATTATCACAAAAAGGGGCTGGTCTCATGGTTTGGACGGATTAAAATCCTCTCCTGTGAAACAGTGTCCCGTCGCGTCCCGTCGCGTCCCGTCCACTTAGTGATGTACCTTACAAAAATGTTGTGATGTTCAACCCCACATCACAACATTTTGGGAACCGTAAGGGGATAAGACTATTGTTATGTAGGAGAGGATTTTGATCCGATTTGGACATACCTGATGGTCTGAGCATTTTACTCAGTGCACAAAGCAATAGTCCAAATATTTGGTCAAGTGCAGAAGTACTAAACTGTATGCACCATTGTTCTGTTAAAATAGTTTGAGGCTGCCCAACAGATTTATAAATAGTAGTCCTAAACTGTATATGCTATAATGTTAGCTCATTTAACTTGGTATTTATTTATACATCAAGATTAAGTTCATCAATGTTAAGTTAAATTAAGTTGAATATATCTTCTCTAAACTAGTATAAATTAGTAGTCCTACAAAGCTCACAACACTCACTCAAAACCAAAAAAAAATAATAATAAAGAAGAATTAAGTGAGAGAGCTTTACAAAAATTTTTGAAAGAAGCGTTTTCTAACCGGTGAGCTTGAGTTTGAGCATTACTCGTATAATTTTGAGTTGATCGGATGGTAATGAATGCAGGGTTTCATGAAGAGAACTTCAAATCTTCATGAAATTACAAATTTGATATATGGGCTGGATTGAATTTGGAAATTATTATCGTCCGTTTGTATGTAAGAGATGTTTCAACTATCTTTAAGAAATAATCATCTCAATAAGCACTATTTTCATAGATTCTTGAACCATACTTGTGGAGTTACAGGAGAAATCGAAAATGTTGTTGTTTATCTATGTCACAAATTCACAGCTGTCACTCAAACTTGTAGATTCTTCAAATCAAGAGACAAAGAAGAAAAATTACTCAAAATAATATATCAATAATAATATATCAATCAATGAGTAGTTTAAAAAAGATAAATAATTAACAAAAGTTTTAAGAAAAATTTGACTTTTTTAAGGAAATGAAACGAATTTAAAGAATAACAAAGAAAAGAAATACAAAATTTAAGAGATAATTTTAAAAAATAAAAATTTAAGAGGGAGTATAATATGAATTTTTTCACATATATATATAAAAATACATAAATTTAATATATGTATTATAATAAGCGGGGCCAGGCCGAGGGCACGTGCTTCCTGGGCATGTACCGACTCCGCCCCTCAATACCTCTTCATCTTTGAAAGTGCAGAATAAGAGGCAATAGGGGGAAAAGTGCAGAATTTTTGTCCCTTTTTTGGTTTCTTCACTAATTTTCCATAGATGCACCGGCCACCGTAAAGCATCAACCTATGTGAAGGCAATCAATCTACCCTTTGCTTAAGAATAAGCGTATAATAATTAATAAGCGACCTTATAAATGTCACAATAAACCTTTCAAAGTTTAGAATCTGAAAATCAAAGAAAAAACTAATGGCTTATTTGGTTTAATTTTCTGCAAAATATTTTTTTATTCGCAAATAACTGAAAAATCAGATAATATTACAAACATTTGTTTGATTGACATCTTTATGAAAATTGTTTTTTTGAAAAATGTTACGTCTTTTCCAGTTTTTTTATTTTATATATATATATATATATATATATATATATATATATATATATATATCTGCCTTTTGTGTTTCGCTATTGTAAAAGATTATCATTATCGTAAAAGAACTTTCAAACTCACTTATATTCTTTGATAAGCAAAAGAAACTTTTTGTGTTTTGCTATTGTAAAAGATTATCATTATCGTGAAAGAACTTTCAAACTCACTTATATTCTTTGTGAAGCAAAAGAAACTTCCTTTCCAATAATATAGTAATCCACTATCACACCTAGTAATAGACACATTTTTCATTTTATGGTTTATTTTTAAATATTGGCAAGAAATTCGCTATTACTTTTGCATAAATTCATGCCCTTAATTTTCTCCTTTGAACGGCAAGAAAATATCGTTACACTACAATTCTTACTATGAAACAAACACAATTCACCAATTCCATTTGTTCTCACATCAAGTGAAAAGTTTTAAAAAATATAACAATAAAAAAAATAGTCACCAAGTGACCAAACACCAAAGTGTGCATTTTCAATTTTTGTTAATTCCTATAACATTTGCCAATAACTTTCACTTGACAACGACTATCCTAATTATATAGACGTGTTTTAAAAATTATGAGTAAAATAAATAATATTTACACAACGAGATGAGTTACGATAGATGATATCAGAGCCATTCTTGAAAAAAAAAAAAAAAGTAAGAAACGAGATACTTATAAAGATCAGGTCAAGGAGAATATGTGAATAAAAAAACGTAAAAAACGAAACACTCATAAAAATCAGGTCAATATGTAAATGTAATTGTGTAAAATAAAAATCCTTGTGGGTGTCAGAACGTCTTGTGAACGATGATTTCAAGACAGAAATATAAGCAGCTTGTCATAACAAATGGTATTAAGATCAGCACAAGTTCATAAGGGTTAGGATAATGAGAACGTCTCATAATTGTTTAAACTAATTTTGAAAATTGGGAGCGTATTTATAGTCCAATGCAATAGAGGGTGATGTGCACGCGCCCCATAGAGGAACACTGGAAAAAAGAAAAGCAGAGAGATACACTCTATAAATCAAAGAAATGTGTGAAAATAAATATAAAAAAAATGTTAATAACATAGTGCATGCTGTGAAGTATAAGAGACCCACAAATCCCGGAAAAATACAACCCCACAAAAATCATAACAAAAGAGCATAAATGCATCATCATCAATCAACAGTAACCCATACTAAATGCTCAAAAAGAACACAAGATCCACCTCGATCACCCCTCCACCACTTCCACCCAATTCCTCCGCCCTTCCTCCTCTTCCTTCTCTCTCTCCACAATCATTCGTTCTAGAGAGAGAGAGTAAGAGAAACAACCCCATGTACAAACTTCCGTCCTTAGATTCATTCTCTTCTTCCACAATTCTTTATCATTGACTGACTTGTACACTCTTTGCTTCTCGTATTTTTCAATTACAAACCCCACAAATCTTCTACTGCCTCAGCAAAAAGTACCTCTCCAGTTGAGTTTGATCAAAAATGAGAGAAGACGACTCTAATTGGTTCTCAAGGTGGGAAGAAGAACTTCCATCCCCTGAAGAACTCATGCCCTTGTACCAAACCCTAATTACCCCTGATCTAGCTGTCGCCTTCGACATCCGAAACCCCAACCGCCCACAATCCCCACCACAGCCGCCGCCGCCACCACAACCACCGGTTCAGACCCCTTCTTCCCGGCCCAATTCCTCGGAATTCGATTCTGGCGATTTAGGAGGCGGGGCCGTAGGTGACGAGCCGGCTCGAACCCTCAAGCGGCCCCGGCTCGTCTGGACGCCACAGCTCCACAAGAGGTTTGTGGACGCTGTGGCCCATTTGGGAATCAAGAACGCAGTCCCCAAAACCATAATGCAGCTCATGAGTGTTGACGGGTTAACGCGTGAGAATGTGGCCAGTCATCTTCAAAAGTACCGGCTTTACTTGAAGCGTATGCAGGGGCATTCCGGGGGTGGAGGTGGAGGAGGTGGTGGTGGTGGTGGAGGATTGACAGGCACAGGAGATCCCTCTATGGATCATTTGTTCGCCAGCTCACCTGTGCCGGCACATTTTTTGCATCCGTTTGTGCCGGTGGCAGCGCTGCAGCACCACCACCAACAGCAGCAGATGGCAGCGGCTGTGTCTGTACATCCCCAGCTGCAGCCGCAGTATAGGCAGGTGGGACATTTTGGGTCACCACCAAATGGGCAGTTTGAGCATCCATTTCTGTCAAGGCAGTCGCAGCCAGTTCACCGAATTGGGGCACCAGTTCATAGTCCACTACCGGCATACGTAGAGGACTTGGAATCGGCAACTGAAGCTAATGGGAGGAGAGCTCTCACTCTATTTCCAACCGGGGATGATTGAATTTGGGTAAATCTTGTCTTCCTTTTACCTTCTCTATCAATTCAGCTTTTGGATCTTGTGAAAAATTGAAAATCTGATCTTGGAGTAACTTACTTATTGTGGATTTTTAGTTGTTAATATTGTTGGTGGTGGTAATTAGTATTGGGTTTACATAAAATTGCAAATTTCCTCTTATGATGCAGGGGTATCATGATCATATTTCCGATTGAGTTATGCTTATCAGAGAAATTAGTGTTAAAGGGTGAGGTCCATTCCAGTGTCCTTCACTTGCTTGGACTTCTTTGCTTGTAATTAGGTTGTGGGTATCAGTCTATTTCCCCTTGTCGGCTACTGGTGGCGGATATTGATCATGATGTCGCTCTTAGTGGTAACAATGTTCCTCCTAAGGTTGTCAACGGTTGCAGTCATGATGGTGTTCTTATTCATGGGTCGATATGAATTTCTTAGTGGTTGCTAAGTTCATTTGTAGTTTGCGAAGTGGCTACGTCATCTTACTTTGTGAGGGAGATTTATTATTGGTGGTGGTGATGTTTGTGGATGCAACAGTTTGCTAAATTTCCTGCTTGCAGGTAGAGGCGAATAATGCTGGCAAGCACCATTTATGTCCGCTAGAAATATAAGAATTGGGTTGCCATCCATGGTTGGCATACTTGGTACTAAGTTTGTCAGCTACATTCAAGAATCTCTTGTTTAGGAAATTAGTTTTGTGTTTCTTAGTTAATCCTATGTAAAGGTGAGTTTTGCTTGTTGTAACTGTGTGTGTTTTCAAGACCTTAACCCCTTATGTTTGGTGGATTCAGGAAAGTGAAAAAAAGGAGAAGCAAAAACATGCTGCTATTGGAGTCTTAATTCTATTTTATTGTTCCATGAATAGTATTGAGTGGTTGGTTGTTTTTCTGAAATTCCTCTGTTATCGAATACTTTTCTGTTTAGCAATAAAGTCTGTTTTATTTCCTGTTCTGTTACATCTTTGATCAATTATGTTATTTAACATTTGGCAAGTCTTCTTCATAAATGAATACACATGTTCATCTGAACTATCTTCACTTATTGACAGTCAATTCAGACTCTTATCATGATTGCTTCTTAATTGAAAGTTTCTAAAACGAGAGGAGGAATAAGATGTGATCGGCAACTTCAATGTTGGGGGGATTAGCCATTCGTTTGAGCTATGCCGTCATTCAGGGTGATCATAAGTATACTCTAATAAAGCTCTTCTACTCAAAACCTTTGAGTGTAGTAGACTGGTTAACTAGAGATAACAAGGTTTCTATTGCTTATCCTAGAATGACATCATCAGTAAGCCAAACTCTGACCTGTACTTCTTTTGGTTCCTTGGTAGATGAAAGAAAAGAGAAGTTGAAATGGTTAAACCGTTCAACGCTAAAACCTGTTAGAGGATCTAGTTAAGGGCTGATTGAGCTTGGAGAGTTCCTTGAGTGACGACGGCTTCTATTATACTTTATAGAATAAGATATATGATAGTTCATTGATACTATAGTTTGGGGAAAAGAAATTGTCCACAGCTAGTTTGAGGAATGTTTATGAGAACAGTGATTATTTTTAAATGAAGCAAATATGTCAAGATAGATGATGAACTTCTTCACCATTTCTTTGGTTGAACTTCCTGCCATTGAATGTTCCATTTTGTCGGGCAGCGAAGCATGGATTGAGGATTAGAACCATAGGAGGGTCATCCCATTCTCTGCAGACCTTTATACTTAAACCTAGCTAGAGTGGTGTTAGATCATTAGGGCCTAGGTTTTTACATTTTATCTCAAAGTCAGGATTTCATACTGGTTTGGTTTCGATTCCAACAGATTGAATATATTACATCTTCAAACCTGTCTGAACCTTTTGAGTATAATGTTTGTCCAATGTGATCTTTACCTTGATACAAACTTTAACGAGAGAGATTTGAAATCAGTTTATATTCTTTATTACTTTAATGGTCTCACATTGTGTTATTTCTTTGGTGATCATTTGAATTTTGAACCTTGCTTTGTTTATTTTTTTTGTTAGCGTTGCTATTCTAAACTGAAGTAGATTCCGAAAATTGTATACTACAAATTACTGACAGTCCACTTATTTTAAATGAATTGATAGATGGATAAGAAACAAGATAGAAAGTAAACAATGTAAAGTTTGTCCGAGGTCCCACTTGGCTTCATCTTAGTCAACGGGGTGAGGAAGCTGTCAAAGTTCCCACTTTAAATTTAGATTCTGTATAGAATATGATAAAAAGAATAATTTGGATGTCATAATTTAGATTTAAATTGATAGTTTGTGTCTATTTTTCTTTTATTAATGCAAGGGTACCTCCAACATTTTAAAAGTAAATCATGTATCATAGTTCTTCTTCTTGTGCTCCTATACTTATCCTTTTTTCTATACGCCTCACCCCTGTTTATTACCTTTATTTATTTATTTTATTTTATTTCTGTTCTTATATTCTTCTACTTCCAGACCAAAAAAAGAAAAAAAAAAAAAAAAAAAAATTTATCCTTCTCCTCCTCTCGTATGGGAAGTCGGGGACAATAGAGGGTGTCTGTATTTTTGTTTGCCATGCACGCCTTACCTATAAAATAAAAAAAACACCTATGCAACCACATGCAACAGGATCGTCAGTCTCCTGGCCAAATACATGCTAACATCATATTGGTTATGGTTGTCATCTATCTATCTATATATATATATATTTTAATTGGTAATCACACACGTTTTTGTATCTCTACAGAGGTTCGAACTTCTTACTTTCCAAGAGAAGTGAGGCTTGTTATCGTTATGTCACTAATCTATTAGTATTGTTATGTATATTTAATTTGTCTCATTGTAAAAGTAGTTAATGGGAGAGGTTTTTTTTTTTAAGAAGGGAAAAACATGAAATTCAAGATATTTGAATGAAATAACGAAAAATAAATACGAGTATAAAATGAATAAAATAAAAAGACAAACAGGTGCCATCGAGCACCAAACTCGCTCTTTTGTTTCTTATGATCCAGACAAATATGATCTGTATCATGCACTGCTTGTCTATTTTTAAATAATGCAAACCTATAAATTGGTCTGCTTTGAATGCCAAATCCAGTCGGAGGAGCACCTTGTTAACAAGATAAAACTCCCATTATCCATGCGTCTCAGTTGTCTCTATTAATTAATTAATTAATTAATAATCTTCTAATTCGTCTAAAACTATATGAAGCCTCCATTATCCATGTACCTATTATTACATGTACCAAAAAGCATTTGTAGTATATTTATTAGTGTAGATTTCAAGCTAGCAAAAACATTTCCGATCAATTATTAACATTATTTTATGTCCCTTGTTATGTATCAATTATTATCATCTCCAGTTCCACATGCCTTGTTTCCTCACGGAGCCAGCGGGCATAATAAATACCAGTTAATTTAATTTACTAGTATTTAATTATAAACAAATTAGTTGCTTATTAAATCGAGCACTTCGCCTAATCTCACAGAGCCTGAAGTTAACAACCATGTAAGCCTCGAGTGACCCTGCGGAGACTCGAATTGGTAACCATTGGGGCCAATCAAGCACATTTAACAACGCAATATAAATAAACTCAGAAGAAATCCAATTCATGACTTACCACTTAAAATTTCACTTCTTTCAGAACGTTTCGGTTTTATCGATGGTATAATAATTCACACTACAACACAATATACTATATATAGATCGAATATCATACCTATCTAAATAAACAGCCGAGTCTAAAAAATAGGGGAGAAGGCCATGTAACACAGACAGACACATATATATAAGATTCAACTACAATCAAATAATAAATAGTAAATATGGTATTCTTGCCCTAAAATCAAGTCACCAAAAATAAAAATGATAAACTATGAGAACAACAATTTTATAAAGTTGTCTTATGACAATATCCTGAATGGGAGGAAAAAAAAAAAATTGCATCGTATGGACCTTCCATATCTAACTCAATCAATGGTTTGGGAGTAATCAAAACTCAGAGGCTGCTGACAGTAGTGGGCCTGCAACAACAGTAAAATTGCGTCAATTAATTACATAAGCAAGCAATACATACATAGGCACATAGACAAACAGAAAAGCAAAGAAAAAATAAAAATGGTTCAACAAGAAGGGTTGGCAGTAGATATGATATTCCTCGTATTCCATTGCAATTGAAGGTCAAACCATCTCTAAGGCATAGAATCAGTGTCAACAACGATAACATTTCAATCTGCCGACTGGAGAACGTAAACCAGTATAATCAAATTCCCATTTCAAGACTGACTTATCCAAAATTTTCAAGCTTGAAGATTTAACACAAAATGCTCAAAACCCAACCTCTCAAGTCAAGTGTTCTTCAAATAATAAACAAAATTACAGCCTTCATACCATGATATGCCCCACATGTATCTTATAAACTACAAATATCCCAGTATGTCCAGTAGTATCCTACAGATATTGTTCACTGTATTTTAACTATAATTATTCCATTGTATTGCAAAAATTTTAAACCATACTAATTTTTATTAAAAAAATTGGGGTTAGAACAAAGCCCTAATAGATAAGGTACCAAAGGATACCTGGAAAAAAGCATATCTCAATTGATCATATGATTGTGCATACATCACGGCAGGATTTGGCAACTGCATATAAACAGGATTCCTAGATGTCTGATGCCCCATTGTGCAAAAAGGGCTCATGACAGGGGTACTGTAGCTGATAGAACCATGAGTCCTTGGCATCTGACCCATCTGAGGAAAAACGGCATCATACTGCACAAAGGGAGGCTGACAATTCTGCATATTGAAAGGCACAAAGCTTTCACTTTGATTAGCTGGTATACTCCTAACATACCTGCACCAGTTAAAAAAAATAAATTAGCTTTGGATCATTGGAGGATCTACTTATCTTAAAATATCAGGATCAATAACAAAGACTTACTAAATTACCAGATCCAGTCAAGTTGGGTACCTATGGTGACACATGACTTCAACCCATAAACAACCTGTCCGTTACATGGATTTTGAAAATAAAACTCTAGCCTGATCCATTAACAATTCATCAGTTGGAAACCAACTCATGTAACCCTTTCATTTCCAGTATTTGCAGGATTTTTTTTTTAAATATAAATTTATTCAAAATCACATTTTATATCAAAACCAGTTGTAATATTTAATAGCTAATATAAATTATAAATACTATAATTCTATAAGTATATCAAGCTAGCTTACCAAAGGGCCTTTGGCCTAGCGGTATAACCTCCCTATCCTTAAAGAGGAGGGGAGGTGTTTAAGGCTTTGAGCCCCGGTGTGGGTAAAAGGGTGTGTGTGCATGCTTTACCATTCGGAGGAAAAAAAAAAAAAAAAAACTAGCTTCTTAAAGGCAAAAACAACTTTTTTACTATGAGGAATGGCTAACTGTCCATCCACACTCGCTCTTTTCATTGGCTAATTTTAAACATTAATTATTAGTATCCTATTTTCATCAGGCATTGAAAGCATAACATTTTTAGGACTAAATTACCCACCCCTTTAACATTTCATTCTCATTCTTCTTTCTTCTCTCTTCCCCTCAATCCATATATATGTTTGTATATATAAACAGCCACACACGTATATATAATTATACATATACACGTAACTGAAGATTAGTGTTTATATATATATATATATATCATATAGACATACACAAATGTATGGTTAAAAACGTTACAGGATTTTATTATAATTCTTTTACATTGAAATGCATAGTTGTTTCATGAGCGTCAGGTTTTCTCTGCACTGGAAGAAGAATAAGAATGCAAGAGGATGCACTGGTTTGAGGTATCGAGGCATTTGGATCCAATAAATTAAAGGTTATTTTCTTTTCTTTTGATTTGAACAAGGGATTTTGTCAAATCACATCTTGAGTCCGTGACAGATATAAATATATAGGAGTATTTATATATATTTTGGCAGACAGCTGTTTATATACACACACACACACAGCTGTTTATGTTATGCTATTAATGCCCCCTTCAAAATAGGCTACTAGTATTTAATGAGTTTTAATTATCCAATGAAAAGGGGCGAGTGTGAATGGACAGTCGCCTCAGCGACTGCCATTAGCACTCCTCTTTTACTAAATAATTAAGAAAGATGAAGTACAATAAATACTTTCAATTTTCTGATTAGACCAAGTATGATGACACAGGCAGTTCTGCAGGTACTATTGAACTCTTTAAGGGATATATCAGAAGGGGCCAACCAAAAATAGTCTCAAACAGAAATTGGTACCTTCCACCTAAATAACTCAAAATATTCCAATTCAAATACAGGAATAAATGCCTACCTTTCATATCTTCGGTCATAATCTGGGTCAGTGCGATCCTTCTCCCTATCTCTGAAAATAGCAACTTGGGAAGAAGTACCACCATCTCTGACGCAGAGGATTTTCTCTGAATCAACCATGCAGTTCCTGCAACCTCCATTCTCATCTTTGCTCAAACTCAAAATTTTCCCATCTAATGAATCCTGAGACAATGTATCTTCCGACTCACGACTACTAGAGTTACTGAAAATGCGAGCTCGTGCCCTGTCATAATCTTCCTTCCTCTCTTCCACAGTTCTCACAGGATTGCGTTTGATCCCCAGTTCATTGGCTTCATCTGAGGAAGCTTTATCAAGTCTTGGCCTGCTAACAATTTTAATCCGCTTGTGTGTGTCACTGTCCGGCTGTTTAGCAGGTATTTCGGATAAACAGACAGAAGGGTATTTGCTTTCTGTCATTTTTCTCACCATAATTCTAGTTCCCAGGCCATCTAAGACATTATCTAGAACCATACTCTGCAGACCGTAGTGTTGAGCAACACGGTGCGCTGCAAGGCGAAGGTAGGAAGTAGGAAAATGCTGGAACTCAAACTGCTGTTGATCAGAATTCTGCAGAAACTTTTGAATTTCGAGTTCCATTCGCAGAACTGAAAATAATAACAAATTAGGAGAAACAAACCAAGGGAAAAGTGAATTTGAAGAAAAACATATACGATATACTGTACAACACCCTGATCCTATCTTTCTACCTAAACATTAGGAGAAACAAATTAAGAGAAAAGTTTATTTAAAGAAAAATAAATATGATATAGATTAGAAAACCCTGACACTATCTTCCTACCTAACTATCAAAAGCTATCCAATTTCAGGCTGAAATGAAGAGAGAGAACTGAGATAGGATCATCACAAAGAAACGATTCTTGAATTGGACATTAATACTGTCATACATAATAATCAAATGCCATACTCAAATTAGCCGATTATCCTTATAAAAACTTAGGACTGTTGCCCAAGGCTCCAGAGTACAAGCAGTGGTTTAGACCTAAAGGAGAGGTGATTGCGGATTTTTTTCTTATAGACTAACTTTTCAACTACCAATTGATTCAACTTGAAGTCTAATTATTAATGAAGATTCAATTCTCAAACCTAACCAGTCAAATCACAAACAAGCTAGTAAAAGCAATAAACAAAGCAAATTAGAGAAGAGTTGAGACACAAGATTTCCACGTGAAAAAACCCACAGCAGAGAAAAAATCGACCAGGTTACCAGTTCGGTCACCTCCAAATACAGACAAACCTTCAGTTACATCCAAATACAGACTAACACCAAACTTTCAGTCACCCTCAAACATCTCCATATTGTGCTTCCACTTGTCTACAACATACGCTACTCACAAATCAGCTTTTCTAGTTGATTGATAGCAACTAGCCATCTCTACTGTTATTTGTTTGGTTGAATGAAAAAAATCTGAATGAACAGCTACTTGAAGAGTTTTCAATCACCCATCAATGGTCTTTGTCTATGTAATCTCTCTATGAAATTCTCTCTGCGAATAAAGAACTCTTAGGTTTGCCCTTTTGTTCTCCTCAATATCTATGTCCTAACTTGGCCATAATTATAGCCCATATGGGAGTCCTAAACATTTTAGGTGGTCAAAACCTATTAAACTCTAAGTAGAGATAGTTTCCAAAAACAGCAGACCGACAAGTTCAATCGATCAAGCATTCAATCGAAGCCTTCTGTGAAGTGTGAACCATTAGATTGATTGACCATTAGAACAATACATTCTGGATTTTATTTCAGTTTTTTTGGGTAACACCTCATCCGATTGACACATCGATTGACGTACACTGGAAAGTAAGTCCCGATCAGTCAACCATTTGATCAACAAGCATTTTTTTTCCTTGTTATAATCCAAGTTTTTAAGCAATGCTAAAAATAAAAAATAAAAAGCCAATGTTGAAAAACTTTTTCCAAAACATTATATAAACCCGACAAAACTAAGGTCATAATATAGTCATATTACCTGCAACTAGATGTGATTCAGTACACTATAATCTCTAAAAAAAATTGTCTGCCATTTCTTTAACTGATATCCACAAACAACTTGACGACACTTTGACAGAATACAACTCAGTTTTTATTAGGAATATGCCAACACATGACTCAATTTCCTAACATATTTGTGCAAGGTTATTAGAATTTATTTAATCCACCCTTTGGTAAGTCATGATACATAAATATAATAGCGGTTGAAAGAAAATTTAAGTAATATAAATTACAAGAATATCATGTCTGCTCATTACTATGCCAACTCAATTCAAATATGTGCTTCCATCTATTTTCAAAGTCCAATTAGATACTATTCTGGAAAAGAGTGTCTACCCAGTGAACGTCACGACACAACACTTTGTGAGCAAGTAGAAGCATGGAAAAGAAACAGACGAGAGAGCAAAAATACAAAGAAAGGTTCATCAAATTATAGAAACCATGAGTGCAGGAAAATTCGTAGACCAAAAAAAAGTATATTGAACCTGTATGGATTGAACATCAAAATCCAGTCATTGTTTTTTCCCCATAAGTAAAGGAGCATTGGTGTCAAGTTACTCTCACCAATCAAACGACCTAATTTATAAAAATACAAAGGTATTTTACATACGGTTCAACTAATGTCACATAAGCCACTCAAATCCGGAACAGTGTCAATCAATAGTAGTAAAATATAACATGGCTGTTGAGATACAGACAAATGATAAATAGCAAATCTTGAGACTTGAAGCAAACAATTGTCGGTAAAAAGATCCTTCTAAGAAAAATTAGGATCTTCAATTTCTGTTATAAAATGACATTGGTTCTCAAACCAATTTCTGTAAAGTTTAAACTATGAAGATTCAGAAAATAATCATTAAGATTTAGTGCTTCTTCAAACTTTCATGAGACCTGGTTTTTAGTCACTACGATTCAATCTTGATAAAAGCTTTTTAATTGTGCTTAAATTAATTAAAACTTATTGAAAAAAAAAAAGGGGAGTCAGATGTCAGTTTCTCTAAGCAAGTAGCACATTTACACACATAAATACATGTAAAAGCATATAAATATGAAGTACACTAATTTCAATTAATACAAGAAGAGACACTAAATGGATTCAATTTTGATTTTATAAGTAACACTAAATGGATTCAAAATAACAGAAAAGACACCAGAAAAACATTCAGTGTGACAAAATTTCTATAATTGCATACATCGAAACCGAAAAAAGGGAACCCTAATTGCCTATTGAAACCCTCCATACGACACAGCTACAGATCCCAAGAAAATTAATCCCCAATAAACACTGCATCCAAATCCTAGCCCTAATTCAGTCCAGTCAATGCAACAAGTTCATACATACATAACCAATGGAGACGTTAAGAAGAATGCACCCCAGGGTCAAAAATTACAGGAAAAAGCTGAAAAACGAAATAAATCTAACACCTTTAATCGATCCTATGAATAACAAATATAGATTAAAAGAAAATAAAAGAAAAGAGAGGAAAGAAAAGAAAAGGAAGAAACTGACTGGTAAGACGATGACGAGGGTTTTGGAGAGCCTCAACCAAGAAGGGATCGACCATTGACGTATATGCCCCCTTTTCGTTCTGAGAAACGATGTCATTATCGGTCCTTGGTGGAGCTGAATCCATGGCGAATCGTAGAGCTCTCTCTCTACGTGTATAAATTACGTATATTTATTTGCAGACCCTTTCTTTCTCTCTCTAGAAGTGAGTCTGTTCTTCTTCTCTCTATCTCCTCCCGGCGGGAGGTTCAAGAAGAAGAGACTTCGGTGTTTCTAATTCTACGCATGAGAACCAATATAACAACCCCTCTTATCCCCAAACCCCAACCCAAACCAGGAGAGAGAATTTTTCTTTTTTGGTCTGAAATAATATCTTCCCTCGAGTCAGCGTTTTTGGAGAGCCAGCCTCCTGGCTATTCAGGGAATGCCACGCGTGTATCAGTCACGTGACTGTCACGCCACTACCTTATACACATAGGAAAGTATATAGTATGACGGTCTCTCGCATTTTATTTCATTTAGTAGGACTAAAACTGGATCCATCTCTCCATGAAGAGTTCGGCTCGTTAAATTGAGTTTAAAATTAATTTTAAAATTTGTATTCATTAACATAAATACATGGGTTCATCAACATGTTCATTAATATAATTTTGTTTAAATTCGAATAATTTCATTAACACTGCAAGTTAAATTTAAACAAATTTTATTATTAAATAAGTAAAGTCCGAATTTTTCAAAATAATAATAAACTAAATTTAAGTTTGTCACGATCCCGAGCCATGAGAGTTAATCCCACAAATCAAAGAGTCGAGTCCAAATACGATAAGTTCACTCAACTCAAATCATTTGTAACCCTATTCTATTACAATGAAAATAAGAGTCATAATTCATTTTACTCTACTTTTAGCTTTAAAAAAATAAATAAAATATATTTTATTATTTGTGTTTTCATTTTTTCCATTAATTTTTATCATCTTTTGGATTTATAATCAATAACTCAACAAAGTTTATGCTTATACTTGTTAAATATATTATTATTCAATTTTTTTCGTAAAATGTTTTAAAACTCACTAAATTAGGTAGCGGATTAGAAAGAGTAGACGGATTGAAATAGTATTATATATATTCCCTAGAACCAAAAGTGGAAAAAAATTAATAATAAAATATTTGTCATCGTGTTGTTTGTATTCAACAAGGATTGATTGAAACTTGAGAACCGTGGTCCAATGCAAATCGATTTAAGAATGGCAGCAAAATGCACATGATCACATCTGTATCAATAATTGTCTAATAACTACAACAATAAACACCTTATTTGACATTGACTAAAACTCTTTTTAAAAATAAATAAATAAAATTAAGAAGTCTACTTCATCTTCTAAATATAAGAACCCTTGTAGCTGCACAAAAATACAGTAATAGCATAGAAAGTCATGGACGGAAAGGATTTGAAGCTTTTGGGTACAAAGCTAAGTCCATTCAGTCACAGAATTGAGTGGGCATTGAAGTTGAAAGGCATAGAATATGAATTCATAGTAGAAGATCTCAAGAACAAGAGCTCATTGCTTCTTGACTCGAATCCGGTTCACAAGAAAGTTCCAGTGCTCATTCATGGTGGAAAACCGATATCAGAATCACTAACCATTCTTGAGTACATCGACGAGACTTGGAAACATAATCCTATCTTGCCAGAAAGTCCCATGGAGAGAGCCGACATGCGTTTCTGGGCTAAATTTGTGGATGAAAAGGTCACATTCTAATTCTTCATCGTTTTTAATGTTCAAAAAGGATCATAGTTTTAAGCCAAAAAAAAAAAAAAAAACTATATATATAAGTTCTAAGATAGTATAAACGTTGTTTGTGCAGCTGTATGGAGCGTCGCATAAGGCATTTTATTCAATCGGGGAAGATCAAGCAAAGGCACTTGATTCAATAGCTGAAGGGTTGCAATTTCTTGATGGAGAGATAAATGGGAAGAAGTTCTTTGGAGGGGAGGAAATCGGATTTCTTGATATTGTGGCAAGTGTGTTTGCATATTGGTTCAAGTTTGCAGAGGAAGCTGCTGGTATTGAGTTAGTAGACTCAACAAAATACCCTTCATTTGCTTCGTGGATTGATAACTTTGTGCAAGTTCCTGTCATAAAAGACAACCTTCCACCTCCTGGCGAATTGCGCCGTGTTTGTCATACACTGCGAATGATTTGGCTAGCCAAACTGGATGAAGAGATCGAAAGACAATAATTAAGGTATTGTGTGTACTTCTCTTCTGTTCTTGGTGTCAAAGCACTTCTAGTCCCAAAAGTGCATCAGTTAAAAATAAAGGAACATTAGTTCAAGCCAAAATGAACATAAATTTCAGCATATAATGATTTCATGATTAAAACTGTCACACAATTGTTGTCAAAATACACTAATCAAGACCATCATCATTTCACAATTTGAGCCAACATCAGAGTGCTTGCAAAATCAAGTGAGGCGATGTTGCACATCACATAATCTGACTCAACAAACCAAATAATGAATTAGAAGAAACTTCTGTTGGTATTAATCAACAAGGCAAAGCAATTTTGGTGCAACAACACAAACATCAATTGGTAATATCGAATTGAAAAATAAAATGAATTGATGAATGAGCTTGAAACTAATTGTAGTCATGGGGAAAAAGATGCTTCAAAACTGTTTCAGAAGCAGAACGTAAAAAAGATTCAAACACTTGTTTAGTTAGTTCTTAACTGATTAAAAGACTCACTGAAGATATTACATACAAAAAATTCAATGTCCTTCTCTTCACTGCAAATCATTTTTCTGCTCATGACATAGCCAAGAGAGACTTGGCAGGTGGGAGCAGAGCAACAGCGCCTCGCTGTGGATTAGAGTATTTCCTGTAGATAGCCTTCAGCTTGCTTTCTGCAGCCATCAAGTGGAAGCTAACAAGTAGTTTAGCACAATCCCTGTTCAAAACAGATTAAAAAAAAAAAGTAAAATTTTTGTACCAATCTTAAAATATACCAACACAAGTGAAAAGCAACAGAAGGGGGAAATGAAGCTAACATTAGCTGTGGCTCTGTGAAACCGGTGTGCAGCTTAAGTGTCTCATTCCAAACCGGGCTCTTGTTTAGGGTGCAACGGGCAGCGTAGACTGCTGAGGCAGCAACCATTGATGGACAGTACATTACAGTGGCATAATTCATCATACCCAATTCAGCCAGAAAATAGACCATATTCTCCATCTAATTTTATAAGGCAAACAACCCAAAAACAAAAAAAAACAAAAATCAGTAGCCAAAAAATAAAATCACATCTTGACACAGAACTCATAACAATCATCACAACCACGATATATATTATTAGGATTTAAGAAATGCTCACATCCTGATCAGGAATAGAAGCTTTGATGAACCGGACGAGGAACACATAAGGCGTAGCAACTGTCAAGTTCCATTCAAGCACGCCTAATATGCGCTTCTCCATGATCAACACCTGCTCATGAGTATAAGCTCTGTCTGAGATGCAAACAAAGTCATTGACCTGCAATAATTCTCTTATTGTTAATTATATAAGCTAGTCATTCCAAAGCAGAGGAAACATTTATGATGCATCAAGATGTTTTATGTACCTCAGGAGCCCAAATTTCTTCATATTTAGAGGCCATAAGCATTGCACCGATGCCCACTAACTGCAGTTCCTTCCGTGGCATAGTGTTCATCGAAAGGACGCGATCGATGATGTTGACTGTGAGGTAAAGGGTCTCTGGCATAAGTTCAAATTTGTGATGAACTTCTATCAACCAATCAATCAGAATTGCTCTCATCTTCTCATTTATCTCGGGTTGGGAATCAATATAGTCATGAACCCGGAACTCAGTCTGCATATCAATGTAAAATTTTAAATGAATACTAATCAGACATCAAACACAAAATAAAAACACACAGAGATAAATAAAATAAACAGGATGATATATATACCTCAACTATCTTGTAGAACTTGTACATATCTTCAACGTATTCCACAACTGCCAAGTCATTATTCACATCTGCAGCATCAATATCCACTATTTGCTCCTTTGGTTTATCAATTAGGCCACAAGCAGCCTGCAATGTGGGATTAAATTAGGAAAAGAGGCAACCAAAAATACCCAAAAAATGTTTTTCTTTTCTACATAATCTTTAGAGTTGGAGAATTAAGGGCACCTTGCTACGAGCAGTGAGGACTGAAGTAAGAGAATGGGTAATCTTTCGCGATCGCGATGACCCATCACTCGCCTTTTTCCGGTTTTCGGGCTTCTGCTTCTTGACCTCTTCTACAGTATCAGGACTTATCTCAATCACAGCCTCGGGCTTCGGTTTCACAGTAACTTTCTTCTGTGGTGCAGCTCTTTTAGCCACAGCTACGGCTCCATTGACAACAATGCCTCCTTCCACATTAACTGTGACTGGTTTCTGCAAATCCAAGGTACCAAGAACACCCATCAGAGGAACTGCAATTTTTATTTTTTATTTTTCATAGTTGGTACTCACACACACATGTCACTACTAAGGCTTAAAACCTTGACCTCCCTCTGGGAAGTAAGGCCCTAATACCGCTAGGCCTGCAATTAATTAACACCACATGATCAACTGTTAAAGAGGGCAAACCTTATTGTTTTCAGCTGCTTCAACTTGTGCCTTGGCAAGTAATTGTGCACAAAACCCCCTGAAACAGCAGAAAAAAATGATCAATTTATAGATCAAACACATAACTAAGAAAGGGTTCTATATAACACACACACACAGAGACACGAAGAGAGAGAGAGAGAGAGAGAGAGAGAGGGAGATAGACCTTGTAATGGGGCGAGAGATTTTAGGGAGTAGCTTGCCATCAATTCCTTCTCGATCAGTAACCAAATTTCCAATGTCACCCAGGGCACGGCGGTTTCTCCCTTCGGCTGCCATGTTCTTCTGCTTGATACCCCCAGCAGCAACTGCCTCACCTGTAAAACATTCGTTAAAAGTTCTCAATGAAATTCTTGAAACCCACCAGAAAATCAAAAAATCAAAACGATGAAATCAGGTTAGAATCCCAGAAACGAGACAGAACCAGAAACTTATTTAGAAATCAGAAATCAAATGAGAGATGGAACAATAATCTTTCAACCAAAAATTTATTTTGAAATCAGAAATCAAATCAGAGATGGAACAATACCCTTTCAACCAGAAACTTACTTAGAAACAATACAGAACCAGAGAGAATTAAATATAAAGAATCGTCTTGATGATGAAATACAGAGAAAATGTTAAGACATTGAAATTTCAAAGAAAGTGATAAACCCAGAAAGGCCAATCAACCAATAAGATAGTATAGGGTATAAGTTGAACAGATTAGTAAATAGAAATCATACTCAAGATAGGAGAAACTCAACAAGTATGATGATGAAATAAGTAAAAGAAGGCAAAAATCATATCTGATCTTAAAACATCATCGAAATACTATATTAATCCATTATCCATGTAACATATGGTTAAAGGAAAACAAAGAAATTTAACACCCAAGAGCCTTAAAATCTAAAAATTTCAATAACCCAAGATTAAAACGACGAGAAATAAAATATCAAACAACAGAGGCAAGAACAGCCACCAATATATATATATAGAGAGAGAGAGAGGGAGAGAGAGGAAGTTATGTAATACCTCTGTTTTGCTGTTGAACGGCGGGTCTTGAAGCCATTTGAGAACCTTGAATCTGTCCAAGACCTACTCCAAATCTCTAAAAATGACGATGAAGAACGTTCCCTCTTCTGGGTCTGTAGTCCTCACCGCCTCTCTCTCTCTCTCTCTCCTCTCTTTCTCTCTCTACAGCTCTATTTCTCTGTGATGGATAGCACGAATAAGAAAAGGGGACTGAGACACACCCCATTTTGAAGCTGGGGAAGCGACGCTTCTCTCAACGGTCTTATTTTTTTGAAATTTCAACCGTTGGATTGGTTGCTGATCCAACGGCTTGGATTTGGTGTCTAAATTCGCTGGAGCGCTCTTCATTCTTCATTTTAACCGTTGGAACTATAGAAGTTTAATTTATTACGGGTAATTTTACTGTTATGACCTTTATTATGCCAACGCAGATCCCAATAGAAATGCACAAAACATTTCGTACTTAAAAAAAATTATTAAATGGTTAGGACCATTAGTTTCGGTCCAATCACCAAGCGACAAATATACGTAAACAAATATTTGTCCCATACTAAAAATTATTTATTGTAGTCGTTGAAACGATTCTCATTTTCTGTCAAAGATTTAATCTTTATACATTAAAATACTCTAATGACATAATAAGTACCTTAATTGCTTAGGATGGATCTCAAATTGGCTAAATGATGACCTAAATAATGGTATGACTAAACCCAAATATAATATGGGACATATAGGCATATTCAGATGTCTGGTATGAACCAAGTGGATATCGTGGCATCTTTTCAAACCAGCTATTTCATTTATGAAATTGCTCCTTTTAAGAAACCTCCTAAAATCATATTTTCTATGTGATCATGTCAAAGCCGGAATTTATTTTTCAAATAAAAATTCCTAAATGCCCCTAGATCAGACCTTGATAGTCGGGATTTTGATGTGTGTGCCACGTGGTGGACGTGTATTTCGAGAATTTAGTTATCTGTGATAGAGATTTGGATCCGATGTTTGATTATTATGGTTGTTCAAAAGAAACTTCGACCAAAGTATACATCAACTAGGTAGTTCCCCTTTAGAACTTCCATTGAATGTATGGCCCTGATCAAAATCTCCCTAAAATCACGTATTCTAAGTGACCATGTCAAGAACGAAATTTATATCCTAAAGGAAAACCCCATAATGCCCCTAAATCAACTCAAAACTATCATTTTCTTTCAAAGATTTAATCTTTATACATTAAAATGGTCTAGTGACATAATAGGTACCTTGTATGATACAATTGACTGTTACAAATATTCTACAAAGCATATATATCAGTTTTTTATTTTGGTAAAGTGTTTGTAACTGTAGGTTACACCACGTCATCATTATAACGCTTACAATGAATGATTTATTGTCCCAAACTAAAATAAAAGAAATTCTTGCTTGGTTAAAAAAAAAAAAAAAGTCTCTCTTAAGAATAAAAAAGTATATATAAATTTCTTTCCATGAGAAAAAAAAAATTCTAAAATAAATAAATGAAATAATTCATACTTCCACATTTTCTTACCTTTAGATTATTCTTAGTTTCTTCCCCACACATTCATTATTATACATATAGTTTTTTAGTTACTCTTATTATCCATTTTAACATGTACATTTTAGCTACTTGAATTGTTACAATCTTATTGTCATAATTTTATTTGAAAGGACCAAATGACCAATAAATCCTATAGATTGCGTTGCTTTGTTATTTTTATGGTGATAATAAAAATATCACAAAGTATTTTTATGGTATTTTTAGTTTTCAATTGTTTTTTTTCTTCAATTTATGTCTCAAGACAATTATTTACATAAAATTGAAATTCGGTTCATACTAATATAGTATTACAAGTAGGGACATGGGTATTATGACCACAAGTAGTTGTACTTTTATTTTGATATTTGTACTCTTTCAATAAAAGATAAAAAGAAAAAAGAAAAAAAGAAAAAAGAATAAAGAATGATTCGAATTTTTCAAGGTAATTCCAATTCAAGACCTATTTTTATAGAACTTAGAAGGCACACACCAATTGAGACATTCTTGGAAATTTGAGCACATAAAATTTATTTGTGGTGGTATGTTTTTAAAAATCAAACGGCATTATGATTATCAATCTTAATTGATTGGAGTGTACTTGCCAATTCTATGATACGTGGTTTTTAATTTTAATTAATATGGACAAATACAACCAACTATAGATGAAAGAGGATTTCTATTTGTTTTCCCATAAGATAAGAGAAAGTTAAACAATCAAAATTAGGGTAGGATAGAATATTAGAAATGATATTAAAAAGTTAAATATTACAAATTTACATATGAGATGACATGTAATAAAAATAAAAAATCTAACAAATTAAACATCAACTTGAGACTGTTTCACAGCCGCTTTTGTTTATTTCAGACATAAATAATTTTTTGTTGCAAAGTGTGTTCAATAGGGATTAAAAACATGATTGATAACATAAAAATTGTTATAAATTTAATAAAAACAAAAACATATTTAATAAAATAAAAATGTTGCATGATTAAGAAACAAAATAAGTAATTAAAAAAAGGTCATCTAAATTTTATTTTATATATATATATATAGTTTTTTATACTGTTTGCTGTTACAGTATTTACTATGGACCTACGGTGGTGTTACCAATATATTTTACTTAATTAGGCAAAAATGGTTGTCAAACATTGCACCAAGTTGACCACTTTCACGATTCAACTATCATCCACCACTTTTAAAACACAGAAAAATTGGGCTGGTATGATATATCACCCAATCTCTTAGTTAACCAAACCAATTAACTGAACCAACCTTTCAATTTATGAGTAATGAAATGCATGAATCAATAAAATAAATCAAGCTTCGACTGTACTTAACCTGTTTTTGTTTCATGCATGATAGCTTAGAAAACTCAAGATTGATTTATTAATTTTGATTATTGATACTTTTAAATGGTTGGCTCTCTCTGGTACTTAATATTGATGGAAGCAACTTTTTATTTATGGCCTTGTTTTATTAATTGATTCACAGATTTAATTAGTGGGAGAGAAAATGAAAGAAAAATAGATTTAATTTTTGGCATTTGAGATATTAGGCCTTTCAAATCATCTAACCAACAATAATCCTTTTTAATTCCATGTCTAAGGGCTTGATTGACAAGCTTTCTATAGTCTCAAAACGGGTTTATAAGTCCAGAAAGTCCTTTGTGAATAATAAAAAACATTTAGTAAAATTTTTAAGAACGAACTTTTAAAAAGTATCAGTGGTTTAAAAGTTCGATTGACCAAAGCCAATAAAACATACTTTCTAATCGACTTCTAGCAAGTTATACAATTTTTTAAGTAATAAATATCAAATTTCTATATTGTCCATTATTTAACCTATTTCTATTTCTATTTCTGAATTCCATTACAAACTTTTCTCTTTCTCTTTCTGTATCATCTTCTTCTTAGTTCATTCTCTACCCAATAATTTAAATAAAATAAAAAAATATTGAGCAAAATTTCATAGATCTTTACTAAAAAAATATTGTTGAAAAACGATTCAACAAAGGAAGAATAAAAGACACTTAAATGAATCATCTTTCATCAACATTCTCTCTTGTACAAATTTTTGTATTATATTTTATTATGTAATTTAAATCAAAAATATAATACCATAATTACATCGAAAATTACATCTTCGATATGATAATGTTGAGTTTTAAATGTAATGATGTTGCTTTTTTGAGTTAATTATGTAACAAAGACTCCGCGCGCGTGTATTTTTTTTTTCAAGTAAAATATTATTTTTTTATTTTTTTTGGTTTTGACAAAGATTTAATTTGAGATTAATATCAAGTACATTGTTTTGAATAAATTATTGTTAAAAATATTTTAGGCTAAATACTTAAGTCCGGTTTGGTTTGTGAGGTATCGGGATAGATAAGAACAAGGACACCCTTATCCCTTGCAATCTCATTTTAAAGATCAAATCAATAAAGGGCAGTGGAGCAATCATTTGGTTAACCCACTACAAAAGTGTCCCAATCCTACTTTTGACTTTTAGGGAGAGAAAATATAGCATATCAACTATATGTGGCTGGAGTCCCATTGTTGTGAGCAAAGTTGGAAAATCTATGGATATTGTTTATTTTTATTCTTTATCAAATTAAAAGTGAGGATGGATTATATTTTAATTATTGTGTCTTTTAATATTCATTTATACTACTTTTCCTTGGTTGGTTATTAAAGAGTGATGTAAGTTTTTAAAAAATTTAAGAAAAATTAATTAAATTGTACCATCTTTTCAAATAAATTTTACGGACTTTATTTAGGAAATGAATGACAGACTTATTATTTTAAGTATTAAAATTAAAAATTGAAGTGAGCCTTTAGATTTTGCGTGAAGTGTCAATATCAACTATCATGCTTATAAAATTTTTATATTTCACAGCATATGGAGTTAAATATATGTCATTTGTCGACATAACACATTCCATACGTTTGAAATTATGCAATATATATTGGAAACATTATTAGAAGTAAAGATTTAATCCTATTTTTGTTGCAAAGAAAAAAAATGTAATATGTAGTGAAATTGAAATGACACAAAATTTCTACTCTATTGTTTATTAATGAATATAGAATGACACAAGAATAAATTTATACGAAGACCGGGCATTTCAAGTTGTCATTTTGAATTTGAAAGCTTTTTAGCTTCCAAATTCAAAATATGAGAGAGAGAGAGAGATACACGCAATCCAACCTAGAAAGTAAACAGAATATATTCCCATTACAGCGTCAAACTTCAGCACCTATTGGAAACCATATCAACCATTATTTTATTCAGCAATAACCAAAAGAGCTCACTAAATCAAAATTTTAAGGGCAAAGTACACAAACCCCACTCCACTGGTAGCTATTTTTAGTAAATTATTCTTGTTTATTTTTTTTATCAAAAAATTCCTCTTGTAATATTTTTCAATAAATCTCTCTTATTTAATTTTTTACCTAAAAATTCCCTCAACTATTTGAAGGGGGTAAAATAGTTGATGTCTGAAGGAGGTAAAATAGTTAATATTTGGACCAAAATGTAATAATGTAATATAAAAACCACCACTTCTAATAAACAAAAATATAAAATTTGTACAACAAATCTTCATAATCAGAGAGAAATGAGCAATCTAAAAATCTACTACAGTAAGAAAATTTTCAGAATTATTCATTTACATATGGAGCTGAATATATAAAATAAAAAAATAAAAAAAAATAGCCCCAACAGAGATCATATCCACGAGATATCATACTTTGCGTCAAAGTATTTTCATTCTTTTATTGACTCACCATTTAAAAAATAAATAAAAATGAATATTCCGTCTTTATTGGGGCTATTTTTTTTATATGTTGTGTTCCATATGAAAATAAATAGTTTTGAAAATTTTCTTGTAAATAACCTGCGTATTTTATAAAAAATAAAATAAAATAAAATAAGATTATTGCAATAGATGTTTAGATTGTTTATTTCTCTCTCTGATTATGAGGTTTTGTTAAACAAATCATATATTTATGGAATCCTTGTTTTATAAGCTTTCCTTGCATATATTATTTGCAATATTTGGATATACAATTTGTGAGATATGAATTTTTGAAGTTTGAAAAAATTAAGATTTAAATAAAATGACATTTTAGGCCAAATATCAACTGTTTTACTTCCTTAAATAGTTGAGGGGGGTTCTTTGGTAAAAAAATTATACAAAGGAGATTTATTGGAAATGACTACAAGTTGAGGAGGGTTCCTTGGTAAAAAATTAGACGAGAAGGATTTACTGAAAAATGTTACAAGTCGAGGGAGATTTTATGTGTTTTGCTCAAATTTTAATTATAGTGAAATTAGTATCATAGGACAAATTGAAAACCCATCATTCACTAAGCTTATTTAGCATGTGTTGACTAGAAAGTCACAAAGGACCTTTGAAATGGAAGACCAAAATATACAATAGCATTTGTGAACCCTCCAAACTTTCTGGATGACAAAAGGGTTTCCTCGTCAAGAAAATAACACCAACCTACTTGAAAAATGAACTGGATTGATGCCACCGTCAATAACAACTGAAGTGCTATTTTTTATGCTTCCAAAACTTGTTCAATAAAAAGTAACATCTCCTCTACAATCTGTCCCAACAATATTACAGTATAACATAATAACAGCTAGGTTTCAGTCAGCTAACGATCGACTCATTGCCTTAAAAAAGAACATTTAGTAGTTTTACAACATGTGTGTGATGTGATCTGGTGAAAATGCACTTATTTTGTGCAACTTTATGACTTCCAATGTAACTATGAAAAAGGAGAAAAATAATGTTTCTGCAGGGTTTATCAAATGGATGGATGCAAATTAGGGTTTTCTACAATAAATACCGCATAAGTCATACCCGCCTCAAGTTCCAGTGAAGAAGTCTGTACTTAAATCTGGACAGAAATTTCAAATGCGTGAACCTTCCAATATCAGTAGTGCCATTGTTGATGCTCAGGCAGGTTAAGCCACAGCAAGCCGGATATTTACTTCATAATGTTGAAGAAACTTCAAAGTTATTGGAACCAAGTCTACAAAATTATAGAAGCTAGCGACGTCCACTTGCCCCATGCCAATTGTTCCTCCCAGGTCGGATGTGTGCATTTTTATGGCCAAGCCCCTGCTTAGGGAGATCATGCAACTCCATAACCTGTATCATCCGTTGCCTCTTGGCTGTTTAACAAAAATAAAATAAAATTACAAAGCATCATCAGATAAAATTGAAACTAGTTAAATGTCTTTGAATCTTTTAAATTGATGGAGACAAGCTCTTGAATCTCAATGTCACATCTTTTCTATTCAGAGCCATTTCAAAGCCAATTGTGTTCAAGATATTCCTCTATGATGCTCGGGTTTTGGCAAAAGAAGGAGACTTTAAAAATCTGAAATTTGTTTAGTACCCAACAGGATCTAAATTGACAAAAACCAAAACTTAATTCGTTTAAGTTTATAGAAAGACACACATACCATTTTCAGCTTGCTGGTACCGCTCTCCAAGCCTCCTCTTTGTTGCTTCAAGTTTCATCCTGACAGCATCTTCATCCGAACGCTGCAATTTCTAATCAAACAAGTAACAACAGTCAGATAAAATCAAATCACGAAGATGAAAAGAACATGAATTTTAGGTACTACTGATACCCACATCTTGCTGAGCAGCCAATGGCTTCTTCTGGATTGCAACTTTGTCTGATTTTTGCTGGAATTTTGTCTCATTATTGACCTTCTGCACAACATTCGGTTTTGCTGGTCTCCCCGGCCCAGATTCAGTGTTTGAGTGCTTATGTGGTTTCACAATAGCTGTTTGTTTCCTCATTACAGCTTCTTGTTTCTTCACTTGTTCACCCTTGTTGTCCTTGGCAGGAACCTTCGATTCATTGGGAAGCGGCTGCTTCCGCCTTGGAACATTTTGGCTCTCCATCGATGGTTTTCTGCCATTTTCACGGTTCTTCTTGAATTCCCCACCGTTTCGAGGATCTGAAACAACATCCCCATTCAGAGTCATGAATCTCAAAGAAGTGGGGAATTCAAATAGAAACCTGAATAGCAAAAGCTATACAAGAAAAGCACAAGGGATGACAAGTTCAACTCACTTCCATCATCATCCATACAGTCGAAGAACTTTGCAGCCAAGAGTTGAGGAACACAAACATAAACAAAATCCAATCAGTTAATAGCCACATAAATAACACAAAATAAATAAAAAATAACTGAATTGATTTCCTAAGTAAGAAGAAGAAAATGATATAGATACCTGAGAGAGCTCCATTGTAGTAGTCGGACCAGCCAGGAAAAATCCTTCATCCAGTGGAGGTGAAGGGAGCCCTTCTTCTTCATCAACAACAGATGGGTTCACAGACTCTGGGGTACCCTCTGCACCTATAAGTGAACAATTAACATACCTCTTTTGAACTTGGTTTTAACAGAGAATGCAAAGACACAATATAGTACATATATTTATTAAGTATAAATTATTGACAATATATAAAATAAACCTACCTGCAATAGCTGTTGTAGCATTGACCCACTCATCAACCATATCCTTCCACATGCTGCATTTTACAACAATTAAATTAAATTTTCAGGGGATATGTTTTTGCTAAACAGAAACAATTGATAGAAAAATTCAGAGGTACATCTAACTATAGCTTATTATAAAGGAAATGAACTGAATTCACCATAATCAATCAGGAAAAAACAGGCAGAAGAACCAAATGAGCAATTAATTTCTATATGAACGACATTGAATTGAGAAAAAATTTCACTTATGCATATGCTTCTGGTGAAACATTGGTAAGGAGTCAACTCATCCATATAGCAGAACTAAAGAATGCAACACGGTGAGGTTCATATTATGCAAAGAATTAGCTGACGGATGTGCAAACAAACCTATTATCTACACTAAATTTATAAGACAACAGAAGTGGGAGTAATTCTAGAAATCTATTGAATCTCTGTCAACAAACATGTCATAGTAAAAAAAATAAGGCTTGTGGCTAGAAATTTTGCACTTCTTAATATATTACACAGCTTATGAGCAGATGCAGAAAAAAAACAGATAGAGCAAATAGAATAATCAGCACTACAAAATTTAGAATCAGAAGAAACTAAAATTTGGGTGTTGTAAAGTGGTATAATTTTCTGTTGATAGCATGAAAAACATTATTAGTTTTTTTCAGAAAGTGGCAATAATTACACATTTATTTCCTCTTTTGACCACAATTAGAACATATGGACAGTATTAAAGAGGCAGAAAGAACTTCATACTCAATGAGCGTCCGTGCAAGATCCCGAATCTGCCTCAACCCATGCTTTCGAAGACCATTAACAGCCTTTCCAATCTCTGTAGACTGAGGTTCAAAGAATTATATGCCCCCATTTCAGTAGAAAACTTAAAACAACATTAAAGAGATGGTAACTGCCCCTAATTAAATGGCAAACAAAATTAGTGACTGACAAAAGTTTCAGTTCAAACCTTCAAAGTATCCACAGACAAGGCCATTAGTTGAAGCCGCCTCAGTGAATCGCATAATACCGAATCAGACTGTCAGAAAAACCACCACCAATCAAAGACCAGATAACAAAAAGAAATTACTCAAAACTAAAATCAAGCAATCTCCCAATACACAGCAAAATTCTTCAAAATCCATCTTAAAATCAATAGAACTACAGGCTCTAATAATGGATCAACAACCAAGGTCTCAAAATTTCCAAACTGTTCTCAAAAACAGATAAACTTTAAGTAGTGGTAGAGATGCTACTATGAAAGCAAAGAACAATATCCTAATTAACAGAAAAAATTCTTCAAAACCAATTTCAGAAAGCAGCAGAAGTTTGCAATTTATCAAAATTAATTACCATCAAAAGTGTGAAAACTTTGATTTCAGTGTACAAAATACAAAATTGAGACTAGTAAGACAAAATGCTAATTGGTAACAAACTAATTGAACATATACTAAAAGAAATAATTGAGACAAACCTCATCTTGACTGTTATGAAGAATTTCTTTGATCCTCAAGACCTCCCCAACAATCTGACCTTCTTCTTCAATCTCATCAGTCAATGCCTCAGCTTCTCCAAAGCTGTAATTGCTAACATGATTCATGTTCATATCAACATGATCATCTCTATGACTATTCTTCACCTTGCTCTCCTTACAACCACCAGCCTCAAATTTAAACCTATCTGTATCAGACCCACTTTTACAACCTTCATCTTCATCATCATCATCAACAACATCTCCTGGCACCGCCAACTCAATTCGATCGCACCCATAACACCGACCCAATTTACATGAAAATAAAATCTCTGCAATTTGATCTCTTCTCAATCTAAGCTCCTTTGGACAATCCGAAGCTGCCACCATAATAGCGTGCTCGATTATGGCGAATATATCAGAATTTGCAGTGCGAAAATAGTCTCTCCACTTATCAAGACTTCCAGAATTCATCGCCATGACTGAAAATAGAGCCTCCGAATTGAATTCGGACAAACCCAGATCGAGAAAATCGAGTTTCAGTCAATAAAACAAATCAGAATTTGGCTTTCTTGTGCCTTTGAAAACACCCAGAAATCAAAATCTGGATTTCGATCAAAGTTGGATGGTAAAATGATTATAAAAAAATGGTCAAACCTCTGGTTTTTTTTAATCAGTTTTGACCAAAATTGTTGATAGGTATTCTGATAATCGACGAACAAATCGATTACGTCACATACAAAACTTAAGATATGGTTGTAACAGATGATCGGAAATCAATATCTTCTAGATTATAATAGAACGCTAAACCTATACCGGAAAATCAACAATATATCCTAAGCAAATTTATTCGTTATTCTGGCAAAATTTACAAAACCAATATTTGACTAATTATCGAGTCTTCGAATTTTCCCGTCGAATCAATTAAAAATCTAAAGAAAGCTATACTGCAATTGTGAGAAATTGAAGAAGAAGAAAATAAAATGAAACTATTACAGTTGTTTTCTCTCTCTAAAAGGAATACCGTGTATTGCGATAAGACGAGAAACTTTTTTTGGTTAGAAAAACAACGGCAGATAGATAATCAACACAAAGAACTGGTTTTCACACGAGGTTCAACTCCGAACGGTTTTAAGAAACCCGTTTTGAATATCAACGTGGAGGTAAAAGCTAGGAGCCTAGAATGCAGAATCTGACTAGAAATATATTTAGAGCACTAAATTAATTACAGTTACACGGTGCACTGGTTCACACTTGACTAGGGGTGTTTTGGCCGTATCATTATCGGACACACATGGCTCAAACACATTAGATAATTAAAACTATTTAAATTTTAAAAATATATATTTTAGTTAGACATGGTTGAGAAACCACAAAGATACGTTTCGATCCGCGGATTAATTTTGTAATTTTTTTAAAAAATTTAGATTAAATATAATTTAAAATATATTATGAAATATTAAAAATATAATATAAAATATTAAAAATTAAAATAACAAATATCTAACTCTAATTTCTAATTAATGATTTAATTTATAGTTATATAGATAATAAATAAAAATTATTATTTTTATATATTATTTTTAACTTATGCATGCTGCATCCATATCCTCTATTTTAAAATTTGTCAAATCATATACATATTTTTTCTTAATGTGTCCCGTATCCGTATTAAAGAGATTAGTTTGTGTTCTTTATTTTTTTTAACAGGCCATCAGTTCCAAATTCCACCATAAATGTGAATACCAATTGTTTCTTCATATCAAGAATTAAATGCCTAATATCTAGGAATATATTATAAAAGAGTTACATGTACAATATCTAAATAACAAATAGATATGTTTGATTTTTAAATTACAATAATTCTTCTTATATTTTGAAGAATTCAATACATTCACAATTTTTACTTTTTACAGGATTTTTTTTGCACAAAAACGTGCTAGTTGCAATTAGTTCCGACTGATTAAGCTTTTATTTGCATAAAAAGTGCTAAATTGATTTATAGAAAATAGATTCTCTCTATTTAATTTTTTCCTCCAAACACATTTAAATCATCATTTTACAATTTTAAACTTATCACTTGTGCAACTATTAACGATGTCCCATGTGCAATTAAATTTTAACAAAAGTGATGGTATGACATATTTTCTTCTTTTATTATTATTAGAGATGATATTTTCATACTTTATTCTCATGAGAGATAGGTGTATTGGTTTTGTAAATTTATTTTCTGAACATATACTTTATTTTTAAATTAAAATTTTAAATTAAATTATTTTTGTATATTTTTTATTTTAAATTTTAAAAATCAAAAAACTGAATCAAATATACCTTTAATTTTTTTTAAGTTTTTTATTTTTATTTTTAAGTAGTGAAGTTTTGGATTTAGACTTTGACTTGGTTAGTTGGTTACAACTCAAAAACGTACAGAAAAGGCCAGAGAAGAAAATAAATAATAATAATAAATAAATTAGAGTGAGGCAAAGGAGATTGGGAATTACTGATGATGTTCCGGAGGCGAGTTTTGTGTATACTCGGCGACTCGTGTGTTTTGCAACAAAATAGCGGGCGGTGAAGTGACGTGTCGGTGAGGGAAGATAAAAAATAAAAAAATAAAAAAATAAAAAAAGGTTAGTCAATCATTCATTGACATGTAAGAGAGAGACACACACACAACTACACAAGTGGCATATTCCAAAAGTGAGATGTAATGTGTACCTTTTTAAAGGAAAATCATTTCTTACATCTTAAAACTAGGTTCAACAACTTCACAACTTGGTTTTAGTTCAAGAACCATCAAGAACACCCACAGCTTATGTTAGTGTGTGTGTATATATACTCAGAATTATTCACTTGTTTTATGATGTGCAGAAAAATATATGCACATCTCATATATTAATTGTTAAATTTTATTGAGCAATTAAAAAGATAATTTATTTTTTCATATTCAACAGTTAAGATTTAATTCATGTATAAATTTTTTGCATACCAGTAAACAGGTAAACAGTCCTCTATATATATATATATATATATGTACACATATGAAAATTAAAAACATATTAATTTGGTTGGTTGTGTTTAGAAGTCTAAGTGAAAATAAAAAAAGATTTAGTAGAAGGAAAATGAATGGAAAAAGATTGGGATGAGTGGGATGAGACATGATTAAGAAATGATGTTGACATTCCTTCTTTAGTTTTGATGGATGAAAATTAATGTCATTATTATTTTGTTAATATATTTTTAAGATGTGGGATGTTGATATTCTTTCTTTTGTATTGTTGGAAGGAAATAAATGGCATAATTATTTTATTAATGTATTTTTAAATATATAAATTAATATATTAGAATGAGAGTAAGAATGCTTGTAAAACTTTATAAATATATTTATTTTTCTCTTTATTTAAATTTTTTTTTTTTTGGACTTTTGAATGGAAACAAAATGGTGGACAAAAAATGGATGTTTGTCTCATACCTTCCATCCTTCATGGTTCTCTTTGTTCTGCCAAACAATAGAAGACTACTCCATCACTCATATCTTCCCTTCTTCTTCATTTACCAAATAATAAATGGTTGCTCCCTTCCTACTCTTTTTCCTTCTTTTCCTTCCATCTTACAAAATGTAATGCTATTTATATTTTTTTTTATCTTAAAAAAAAAAAATTAGAGAGTTATTCTTTTTTTGAACGGTCAATATTATTGACTATTCATAAGAACATATGTAGAATTCACACATGTCATGATGTCATGGATGACATCACGTTGGGAAATACACATCCCACTACTTTATCCACATTTAAAATGTGTATATTATTTATTTTTCATAGTTATTTGGTAGATGAAGAACAAAAGCCATTAGCGTACAATGGGCTTCCAAACTGATTTGGTAGATGAAGTAGAATTGTTGAACTAATAATTGAGAAGGCGAATTCGAAGTGGAAGAAGTAGTATGATTGAAAAAGTTGGACCAACAAATACGTACATAACAACATTAAAAGGTGTCATTTATTATGTTGATGTGGTATCATAAGGTTCACAATTTTAGGCCGTGCACCAATATAGTCGTCACTTTCAACACAGCCCACAGCTAAGGTTGGTGGTGGATGTTGTTGTTACTCCAATATATATATATATATATATATATATATATATATATATGCATTTATGAAACAAAATGAATCTCATCGTTATGAGTGGGCTGCTTAGTTGACTACTTGTATCAATTACTCCATTATTCTTTAGATACCAACTTTAACAATCAAAAGTTTCTTATAATGTCAAATTCAAGTCGGTAAACAAAAGTGGCGCTTGTCTCTCTCTCTCTCCCTATATACAATATATATTATATACACGCATATATATAATAAACACACAATTACACACACAGACACGCACACGAAGAATTTTGTTTAGTGGCGCAAAAAGCATGTGATGACTCATAAGGGATTGGATTGGTATTCCGGATTGTTGCGGTGGTGGGACACACTGTAAACTTGCCAAATTCACAATTGTTTGTTAGGTTTACACGTGGTTGTCTGACTCACACGCAAATGTGCCCACATCCTTCATATTTTCTAGATTGACATGAAAATTAAAGTCAAATGACCCAAATTTAAAAACAAGAAGTAAAAAACATGAAATATTGTTGGGTCAAATATAATTAGGGTGCAAAAGTCTAAAGGTTTGAACGTCTTCTAGTGTTATTGTTGGTCGTACTTACATCAGCGAAAAACTGAAGACTAGAGAGAATTCTAGTCCTCTATAAAGGTTTGGATTCAATGCAGTCATATTCGAATCCATAAATCAAAATAATACTGAAATTTGATTTCGCACTAAATCCATTTCTAAGTTTAAATTATTGAATTTGAGAATAATAGGATTCACAAATTAAATTAATTTTTAATTTTAAATCAGGTGAAAAAAAAAACTCCTTATTTTAATTGGACGGAATTTTTTTTTTTTCATATTTAATAAACCAAAACACGTCCTTGCTACTTTTACTTTTGACAAAATCAATTTTAAGGTTATAATGTAATTTTCATATTAGCCTATCATTCTCACTAAACTATTTCATTTTCTCATGAAAGAATATCTCATGAAAAAAAGATACATTTTCCGGCTTGAAGGATGACAATTATGTATTGTGTGAGTAGGTGTGACTACTCTTTTCTCTGTAATTATTATCATCGTCATTATCTTTATTTTAATTCAATATAAATAGAGTCAGATCACATAAACACTCTGTGACACTATTTTTCGCATGTCAATGTGGTGGTGCAGATTACATGCTAGTGGTGGCTAGTGGTTGGGCAGGTTGCATATGATGAAAGGAGATCCACATTTTGCTACTTGTTTAGGATGAGCACAAAACAAAAGAGAGGTCGGTTATGAGAAAAACTATGGAGTTGCACCATCTCAGATCGTCCGTGTAACACGTAATAATGAATGGTCGGATGTGTACGCAACAAAGTTTTTCTCATATGACCAGTATGGTACCAAAAATGACTAGTCAATTTGGTCTTCTTTGCACTCAATTCTTAATGTGGGACTCCCTGTACCCTCCCAAGATGGACCTACACTTACATAACAGTTCCCTCAACCCACATGATGGTATATGAATTCCCGATAATACCCCCAAACTGGCTCTTATACAATTTAATTTTTAGGGTTGCTTCAAAAGATAGTACTAGACAGCTTGTGAAATTCCTCTCACCCACTTGAAAAAGTTCAATGTAACAAACAGGTCGCTCTCCTCAACTAAAACCAAATATGTTGCTGCCACCAGAGTTGTCTCTGCAGAATTTTGGCATATTTGCACAACAACTATCCACACCAATTTGTTACAAAATCGTTTTTCATGCCAATACAAACTCTATTTGACCCATCACCGCAGACAGCAAATCCAGCCCATTTCCATCATATATCCACGAATATATATATATATGTGAGTGTGTGTGCGTGTGTGTGCGTGTAAACATTACACATATTATATACATTACACTTGTACGCATAAATACATGATCTACAACTTGGGCTGGGCAGTGTTCGTATAAACTAAGTAATCTTGTGAGTATAACATTACTCTTGTTCTTCTAAACAAGGACAAAACCTGGATCAGAATCCTTTGAAAAGTAACTAAACCGGGAAAAAAATATAAAAAAATAAAATAACTCCATCGGACAAAAAGGAAATCTTTTGATCTCATTTTTGACATTTTTTTTGTTCTGTGACACATGTAAAGAAATGGTTCCAGCATTCAAAAAGTGAACCTATCTAATACATACCCTACATATTTGTATTGATGGGTCGATGCACATGTACATACATACTACATGGCAAAAAACTACAGAATGTGTAGATACATGTATGAGCAAATGCAACATGCATGCATGCATACTTTTACATGTACATGATGTAAAAGTAAGAGTACCTCACAAGGACATCAGGGTACGGAGATCATCTATGCTAATCTCCTTCCGATCTTTTGAGCCCCTTCTACCAAAAGCCTCCCTTGCCAGTTTCTTCTTTTTGTCTTGCAGTTCCAATATCCGCTCGTCAATGCTGTTTCGAGCTATCATCCTCACAATCTTGACATCCTCTTTCTGCCCAATCCGGTGGACACGATCCATAGCCTGTTCCTCCACTGCTGGATTCCACCACGGCTCTAACAAGTAGACCCTAGAAGCAGCTGTAAGATTTATACCAGCACCTGCAGCTTTCAGACTTGCAAGCAAAATTGTAGGCCCTTCTGGTGCTGGGACTCCAAATTCTTCAATTACTCGTGCTCTTCTTTTCGCATTCATGGACCCATCTAAGCGCAAGATCCTAAAACCAGCAGCTGTAAGGGGCTCTTCAAGTAAAATCAACATTTTTCTGAACTGTGAGAATATAACTGATTTTGTATTTGGATTTTGATCCCTAGAAGCTGACAGGAGTTTCAGGAGGGCTAACACTTTCGATGATGTCTTGGAAGAGGAAACTACAGTATTGTCTGTGTCAGAAGATTCTGGTGGGGATGAAAAGAGGTCAGATTCTGACAATGGACGGCGGCACAGTGGACAGCAGGGTTTCATGCGCTTTAGGGTCTTTAAAATGCAGGATCGGCAAAAGATGTGAGCACAACATGTAATAACAATATCAGTCGGTGGAGAAATACAAATTGGACAGTCAAAATCTTCCCCATCTTGTAGCACTGAAACCATCTTTTTCAGCAATTCTGGATTGTTGGATACATCTGATTGTATTCAATTTAAGGATTATAAGTACTCATCATAATTAAATTACATCAAAACACCAAAAGAATTTAGAAAAGAAAGCGAATACAAAATGAGTAAAAACACCGAACACACTACTCAATATAAGCATAATTTGAATAAGTTTGAATGGGGAGCATCATTTCAATTATGGGGAAGAATAATGCCTGAGATAAAACATAACAGGGTCAAGGGAACAATAAAAAGAAAAATAAAAAAATTAACTGTGGTCATGGAAATCTAATGTGGCCACATATATACAAATATTTCAGTTTCTCATTGAAGTTAGATACTTATCCATATTTTCTCGCATATATACCAAGAAGCAATGGGAACGTCTGTCCAAATAAACCAAACTAGGTGGAAGAGAGAGAGAGAGAGAGCCCAGACTCCTTGAGGTCAAAGATGTACTAGGTACATCGCAACAACTAAGGGATTAACCATTACGGATAGAAATTTCTATGCACTAAAGTGGCCATGCAATGCAATAAGATGGCGCCAAAATAGCCAGCGCCCCTAGAAAGTCTTCCAGTGGTCCAATACGGTATGTCATGTCATACTGTGCATATGTCATTTGGGTGTAGTGTTCTTACTCTTCAAGCCAGTTCAAGATATGCGCAAGCCTCAAAGTGAACTTAACTCGACACACCTTAACTTCAGCCACCAAGCCATGTAATCCGAGAATTCCAGAGGGCTATCCTTTGTAATTTGTAAGTGGGTTATGATGACCAGCCATGCACTAAACCTGTAGAAGCCTCCTAAGTCCCACTTCAACTCAACCAATGCAAGATGTGAGGTTACCCCGACAAACCCTTAACTTCAGCCACCCAGTCAAGTACTTCCAAGGATTCCATAGGACTATCGTTTGCAAGCAGGTCATGGCAATTGACGATTAGCCCTGAACTGAACTTATAGACATTTACTCAGTTCTACTCCAACTCAGCCCATGCACGAGGCACGTCAGGGTTTTATTATTCTTCAAATGATGCTAACCAATAAAGAAGTCCTCACAGTATTCTTCAAAAAGACTTGTCTATGGTGAGGAGGTCCTCGTGGTAATTTTCAAGTCTTCAATGAGACTTTTTTTTTTGGAGAGAAACTCCTCTCTATGATCTTCAAAAGTGCCTATAAAGAAGGTAGCGAGTATTACTTGAGGAGAGCTCTTTGTAATGCATATGCCGAATCAAAATTTAACCGTAGAGAAGAAGGTAGCGAGTATTACCTGAGGAGAGGTCTTTGTAATGCATATGCCGAATCAAAATTTAAGCGTAGAGAAGAAGCCTTCACAAATGTGCATGTTCAAAAGGATGGGGCCAATTGGAGATTACAATTCCTATAGAAAAGGCTTGGACCGCATATAGCTTTAAGATGATTGCTATAATATTTCTTACAATTCAAAAAAAGAAAAAGAAAAAAAATTGTAGGAGACTAGTGACTGGCCCTAATTTTTTTTTTCTCTCTTCTACATTTCCTTATTTTCTTGCAAGGCACAATATATCCCACTTTTGGGCGCCAAGTAATGATGGACAGCACTTCAAACTTGGAATAACATTCTTTACAGTTGGGAATATAGAGAGGCTACAAAGCTTGTTTTTGGTTTTCCAAGGAGAATTGAAATTGCCTTCATTAAAGAAGTATTATGTTGCAAGAATTTCAGAGACGCCGCAGCTGGAAACTCTGAATAGCAAGATCTTTAGGTTCAAGAGATAAATTGAAGAACCAAAAAACAAAAACAAAAAAAAATGATTGGGTTGATTAGGACTAGGAAGGATGAAGTTATGGATATGAAAATAATGAAACAGGGATTATTCTGGGGCCATAAACAGTCACCCATTAAAAGTAAACGAGGTTTTAGTATCTGTGGTTGTATTACTAAGGTTCAAACATTTTATAATGAGAAGTCTAGAAATCTCACCTTTTTATAGTCTAGAAATCTCAAATAGGTTCCCTTAAGATTCAACCCTTAAGGCTAGGTTGTACCACAAACCACCAAGCTTCTCATATAACTCAAAGTCTACCAAATTGAATGTGCATTTGCATATAGGAAAAAAGGGAAGTAGAAACTTACATAACTAGGGTCCTATAAAATAGAAAAATTACAAATTTTATATATAAAAGAAATTTTCGACATCTACTAGAGACAAGAAATGATCACACACAACAACAACAACCAAGCTTTTCCCAATTACTTGGGAAAAACACAATTTGACCAAAAACATGAACCCATGCACCAGTACCATACACAGCCAATATCCAATAAAGCTAGATATAACCAAAATATCCAAAACTCCTAAAACATAATATAAAATACAAACAAAAGTTATCAGCAGTGTACTAACATAGAGCAAACATCAACTATAACCCAATTTACATGCTACCTCAGGAAAACATAATTATGACCCAACATATTACCATAAAGACTTCCCTTAGGATCAAACAGGACTTCTTAATTTTCCTGCAGCCCACATCTTCTATTTTAGGCTTCCAAACCTATCATATTTGTTTAGCCACTCAATAAATATGGCATCACAATCTCTTAATAAAAAGAGAACCCAACAAACAAGCCAAAAAAAAAAAAAAAGTATTGATCTAAACACGAGCATATAAACTACCTTTAAACCCTGGCCTGTTCTCCCCCACTGACTTTTTGAGTTTGCCTCGTTTCAGGATCGTATGCGTTATATTTTTTTCACACTATCTCAATAATAAGTTAAATACGAAAAACTTTATGTGTAAAAGGAGAGAAATTTAACTAATATAAGAACAAGAGAAATAACGTCCTCCTCAAGAAGAATGAATCAAATCACCTAAAACAATATATCTTAAGAAATAGTAGACATGTAAGGAATGTAGGGTATTGAGAACAAAAATACAAGATATAAAGTTGTACACACAAGTTAAAAAAAGAGATTATATATATTTATATCTGAAATCCTCATTGAATTCTACTGAGCCAAATTTTTGTTCCATGATAATTCAGAAGATACGAGAGAGAGAGAGAGAGAGAGAGAGAACTAATAGATATTATTAGAAGAACTGCCATGAGACCTCTCTAAGAATATTATAAAATTTTAAAAGATGACAAATTCATAAAAATACCTTCAATATTGTTAGGTGGAAGTAGTGATCTGATATCTGATGGGCACAAGGCTAAATCTGTACAGATCTGGCGAAGTCGTAAAATTATGCTAAGTACAGTTGAATAATTGCTCATTACTCTATCAGCATAGATGTAATCACGGACAACACTTCTGGCTTCTCCTTCCATCTGATCATATAGCTCTCGTTCTTCCACAGAAAGTTCCACAAAACAAGTCTCTATACTTTTATTTGGCAACCCTATTACAGCCTTGTCCTTTGTTCTCCTCAAAGAAATAGTTGCCATAAGAACCTGAAAAGATACAGGCAGAATGACCACCAAATGTTATCATACCAATAAAGAACTGCAGAACATATATATATATATATATATATACACATAGAGAGAGAGAGAGAGAGAGAGACGGAGAGAGAAATAACATAGGTGACAAAATGAAATTAATCATTCATCTCCAAAATATCTGTTCTGCATTACAAATTTACAACGTGAATATCAAAGACCATTCTACATGAAGGTAATATGTTTGTATATTCCACCAAAGATGCTTTTAAAGCCTTCAACTACTCTCTGATAACCTTAATAAGCATCATTGCAATCCTGAATCCCGTTAAGAATATTAATCAGATTATCTTGTTGTTGTTAATATAATACTGACTAATCAGACTAAGTTTTCTCATTGCCTCTAATATGTTACCCCATCCTCAACTTCTTATCTACAATGCAATTTTTTCTAGATAAAGAATCCTCGTAGTATACTTACTAATGCATGCAACAGAGGGTCTTCCATTTCTTAATATCCAACTACAAGAAATCCTTTTCATTCATAAAGTTAGCTGGAAAGAACTTAATAAACTTATCAAAAAAGAACTTGATTGAATAGCCTTGAAAAGTACCAAGCAGAGCGATAAATCTGTATACAAGTGTTCTTCCTGCTGTTTCAGTACCAGTACATGTGTTAAAATTTTGAAACGAAGTAAAGATGCTTTTCAACTGTACACAATTTGAATTTTCAACAGAAAGCGTCAAGGGGCCTACAGAACTCAAATCAACACAACACTGCAGCAGCTCAGGAACTCAAATCAACTCAACTATATGCAGTTTCTTATGAAGCATTGATGAAAAAAGTAGTTAAAATTAAAACGGAGATTGGAAATTATATTGCTTCAATTTCAGTAGCAAAGATGGTGAATGTGAAGCTGAGTTTATTATTGTAGATGTGTGGAGGTAAAATACATGTACACACTATCCAATATGGTCCAAAAAATCAAGACACAGATTCATATACATAAATACATTTCTTTATAGTCTATCACTACTTTTTTACCTTAGCAGCATCTATTGTAAACCTCTATGTAGCGTGGACGAGGACACAATACAATACGGATACGGCAACATGTCAAATCTTGAAAAAATTGGACACGGATATGGCGTGGACACGGCTGATATATATAAATAATTTTATCAAACAAGACCGTTACAGTGTGTTGCATAATTTAGAGGAAAGAGCTATGTGACTATTGGAAAGAGCTATGTGAACATCCTAATATTATATATGTAATTACTCTCCCGCCTTGACATTATAAATGTTGTCTTCATATATTTAGAAGTGCCATTACATGTTATGACATGTATATAGTGTCAATTTTATTTTAAAAGAAAGAGGTTGGACACTTTGAACTGTATTTGTTTCGTTTCAAGATTGTATAAGTTTGTATTCTAGAAGACTTGTATTTGAGAGTGTAGAGTGTGTTAGTCAAGTGTTCGAAATATGCAAGCCAAGTGGCCGGACTGTCTCAATTAAGTGTCCAAATTAATAAAAATCATGTCTCAATTATTAACATGTCCATTAAGTATCGGACACTTGTCCATGAAATGTCGTGTCCGACACAATCACGGCACCTTTGTAGAAGTGTCCGTGCTTCTTAACTAAACCTTGTTACCATTTTGCATGTTACAAAGATAAAAGAATACAGTTAAAGAAGTTGTCTAGCATACAGGTTTTTATAAAACTATTATATTTAAAGGAGTTTATGGTATACAGGAAGTAAAAAAAAAAGGTTCTAAATTGACATTAGCTCTCTTACCTAAAGAGGTAGAGTGAGGAGAAGGAAGTAGATGCAAACAATGAAGAGACATTTAAGTGTTCCACTATTGGGACCTGGTATGACAACAACGCTCACTCCCTCTCTCAGGTGTTCCATTTTCTTCTTCTTTGGACATAGACACGTGTCCATGTCACCATTTGTCCTTCCTGTAGTAGGGAAGTGTCCCCAAAATAGGGATAGCAATTTGCCCCACCTCAAACTAGGGGCACTAATGGGATGGATTTGGGGCAATTTCAAATGGGGTCGAGGGGAGGACTGGGGAGAGAGAGAAAACATATCCAAGTGAAAATGCAATGTATATCCAGGTTACAAGGATATGATAATAAACCTTTAATGCACACAAGAAATGAATCTATTCTTTTCAATTTTTTGCACTAGATAAACTCAAGCACTGAGATCTTAAAAATACAGACTATTGTAGACAAAATTGTTCAATGAGAAAGGAGAAGCATTTAGTAGAACAAGATAAAGATAATTTCCAAGTTTGTAAAGTAGAAAATTCAGTAGATATAATATCAAATTTTGAATCTGAAGATATGTTCCCATTATAGGGTAAATTTTTCTTACCTGCAGCCGCGAGAGCCCATTCTCATTTCCATGAGCAATTGGGCGATGTACCAAGCTATTCCAATAGCTTTTAATTGAGAATGGCTCAAACCGCAAAAATGTCATAAGAGAGAACAAATCCAAAGACCCATTTTGTATGGGTGTACCTGTAACAACCCACCTTCTCTTGGCATTGAGGTTACTTACAGCACGGCTTTGTTGAGCATTGACGTTCTTAATTACATGTGCCTCATCCAAAATGACTCGCCACCACTCTATCTTCTTCAACGGTGATTCTGACCCACCATCTTCACTAGAGAGAGTACTGTAAGTCGTCAAAACTATATCATACTTCTGAAGTTCGTTGGCATCTTTGGTCCGTTCTCCATAATACATATACACCTTCAACTTTCCAGGATTAGTGTGCTCCACTAATTGTGTTATCCAAGTCGAAAATACAGAAGGGGGGCAAACAATCAACGTTGTTTTAGGACCTAAAGCACTAGAAGAACTATCAAATCCACCCACTAATTTTCCTTTCACCGTTACATCTAAATGGGCGTTCTCTGTTTTCTGTTTTTTGCGTGAATTGGTAACCTTTTTGCTGACTCTCCCCCTCTTTGATTTCTTACCCCCTGAAACAACCAATCTCTCATTCTCTTCATCGATTTCTTCTCCCTTTTCCATAGTTACACTATTAGTATCACTTGTAAAAGTAGCATTGCCACATTTATCAAAAGCAATCAAGGAAAGCAAGGTGAGAGTTTTACCCAATCCCATATCATCAGCGAATATTCCACCACGTAATGGATCAGGCCGGTCACCGGTTTGATAATTTGTCAACACATTGACAAAAGCGCCATCTTTCTCTTCCCAAAAAGGCGGCAATTCGCAGGAATTCTCTCTATGAAACAACCATCCCAAGCCTTCCTTTTGGTGCAAGAAAAGCTCCGATTTGATAATATCTTTAGGCGGTTCCAATGCTTCCATAGCCCCCTTTTTATTCACATTTTCATCAACCAATTTGAATATCTCATCCAAACTCTTTCCATCCTTGGCGTTCGTCTTCTCCTTCACAGCAACAGCCTCCGACAGAGTAAACGACGCATTGTCTTCCGAAATCAAATTCAACCCACCTCGCGAAATGGCCGACTTCACTCTCGAAAAGGCCTCAATCCGGGCAAAAATGTGAACCTGACAAGGGAGCCGAAACCGATTCCCCCTCCGGGGCGTGTTGGGGACAATGCCCTCGACGGCGATCAAATTGGCATCGATCAACGGTGCCAGAACCCTCGCCGCCGCCCGCTCGATGTGACCCACTTGAACCGTCCTCGTATTGAGCACCTTGATTGCGTTTTGATCGTATTGGTTCAACGGTTCGCGAACCAAACCAACCATCTCTCGTCCACTGATCGTGCCTGAATAGTACTGTAATCCAACGATGTTGACGATAACGAATCCAACCATGTAGGTCTCGGAGGATTGAGAGATAGTACCGGACAATTCCTGAGTTTCCTCGTCCCCAACCTCCACGAATCCAATCGGCAAATATGGCCACTGATCCAGAATCATGAAGAGACTCACTGGGTCGTCTTCTGTATTCATTTCTAGGGTTTTGATCAAAAACAAGAATTGGGATTTCTCCTGTTTCTCACTCTGCCGTTTTCTTGGTATAATTTTGATTTTTGAAAAGGGAAAGGCCGGTCTAGAGAGAGAAGGTAGTGAGAGAAAGTGTGGAGTGGTGTGCTGAGTGAGTGTAACGGTAGATAGACTTGGCAGAGTCTCAGCACTCACCGTTTCCAAGCCACGCAGCTACACTTTTGCCATTTGGGCTTTGAATGGTGTGAAAAGGGACAGTTTTTTGGTTGCGTGAGTTTTAAATGGGCCCAAATTTTTCAGGATTCTGTTGGGCAAAGTATGGTACTCCCATAACTAGTAATTTCAGAAAATTCTTAAAATCTGAATTTAGATTTTGTGAATTTTCTGAGTTTCTTTTTAAAAATACGATGAAGTGAATATAGCTTTTTCTGCACGAAATTTACATGTACCAGTAATTTGGGTGGATCAGCATTGATAAATGGGTTAACCCTACTCACAGGCATGGTCCACCAAGCTGCAAGACAACGAGGAGGAGTCACTCTTAATTGGTTATGATTCTTAAAATTTATATTAACTAATTAATTATATGTCTCTTATCATTATGAGCATTTAAAATTTAAAATTTAAAATTAATATTACTTTTTTTTTTTTTTTTTTTTAGGGCTACAAAAAAACACAGACAGAAAAACTAGAAATCAACCTCAATGGCTTGAATCAAACTAGGAGGCAAAACATCCCACTGAAGATCACTACACTTAGACCTGAGAGCCCATTTGCCAATGAAGTGAGCAACTCTGTTGCAAATTCTAGGAGTCCAGAGAAGCTTCCAAGAGTGCAAATGAGGCAACAAACAAGCAATATCCTCTACGATAACAGAGGAGAAACCATCCACCGACTGGAGCTGCATAATGCGCTAATTATTACCTTCAATATCAACATTTGTGTGGCCCCACGAAGATAGAAGTTTCAGACTTTCCCTTAAAGTGAGAGCTTCTGCCGCTGCAGGCGATCCCACGTTCTCAAAAAAGAAAGAGGCGCACCGAACCAGTCTCCCTTTGTCATCCCTAAGAATGGCACCACCCCCCGCGAGATGGGAGATGGAATTGAAAACGGCATCAATGTTTAGCTTTAATCTACCCAAAATAGGGGATTGCCAAGAAGATAGACGGGGGGACGAGAAAGATTGGGGACTGAAAATGGAAGCGTCTTGATGGAGGACTACCCAGAACTCACGGAAGTTGAATAAAGCTCGATCAATGATGTAGTGGGGAGACCAATTTTTGCTATTGAAGTGCCAATCATTTCTCCCTTTCCATAACTACCACATGATAACCGAGACAAGACTTAGACAACTTTCCAAGGCCTGATGAACGTGCCATAAGTTCAGAAGATATAACCAGTTGTGTTGCCATGAACAAGAACTAGAGTCTGAAAAAGTCAACATGAGAGGACTGCTTTTCCAAACCACCTAGGCAATGGGGCATTTGCAAAGCATATGAGAAATTGTCTCTTCTTCTATCCCACAGACACGACAAATCGCATCGGAGACAATCTCTTTAGACTGGAGGTTCTTCAAAACTGCCAAACAACACTGCCATATGAAAAACTTGATCTTTTCTTTGGTTCTGATTTTCCAAATGTCCTTCCACGCGTCATTAAAAGCATGAGGGGTATTATTACTAGGATTAGTGAAAAATACCTGTGATCTGTTTTAAATTTTTAAAGACAAAAAATAGGCACTTCGAACACTAACGTTACATATGTCTCTTAAGTTGACTTGTATATGAATGTAAACACATGTTTATATATATATATATATATATATATATATATATATATATTTTAATTGATATATATATATATATATATGGTTAAATACGACAAGAAACACTTTCACTGTATACAAAAGGTGCAAAAAAAACTCCCTATTGTTGTCCTCGTTTTTTTTTTTTGGCAAAAAATCCTCTACTATTTTTCGGGGTGCAAATTGCCCCCTAATTAGCTACTCTGACCATTTTTTTTTTTAATAAAAATTTTAAAATGCCCTTCTAGTCCAATGAAAGCCATCATGGGCGAACACCATTTCCAGCCAAACAATGCGTGCCTTCAATTTTTTTTTTTTTTGAGTGTTTCAATTGAAAACCCATTTCTGATTGAAAACCCATTTAACATTATTATTATTATTTTAGTTAATCACGGACTGTCAGTTAAGCTCAATCATGATCAGTGAATAGGCATTCTATAATTATAGCTGTCATTTACAAGGATATCTGATTTTCAGGGAGTCGTTAAGTTTTTACAAAAGCATGATTCCTATTATCTGGTATTAAAAAAAAATCTGTGTATTTTTAGTTTGTTATGTTAAATATGTGTCAACCTTGTGATCATGGTCAACAAAGTATGATATTTTCACTTGGCTTGCAACTTTTGTTGATTAGGAAGCCCATATGTTCTTTAAATTTGCTAACTCCCGGGTATTAGAAAAGAAAAACCTTTGAATGTAGTGTAATGGCAATGCATATTATGCCAGATGGGAAACTACACTTGCATAAAGTTTTTATTAGGAGTTATAAATAATAAAATGGCCTATTTTAAAAGTTTATTTTTGGTTTTGGTTAAATAAAGTAAAATAATTAAATATGCATCAATAATTATGGTTTAGATCCAAAATGTTCTCCAAACACTTACTCTAAAATACAAAAAATTATTCTCCTAAAATCAATTATTTTCTTTAAATAATTTATTTACTTGAAAATTTTTAAAAAATAAGATATTTCATTTAACTTTGAACCATATTGTTACAACTTTCATATATATATACACACACGAGAACTTATACAAATAATAAAAAAGATTCAAAATAGTAAAAAATGAGGCAATCAAATGTTAGTCCCCAAAAAGAAAAATATAATTAAACTCAAGAATATATAAATCGTCTTTGTTGTGGTGCATGCCTTGAGATGATCATTAATTTTTTGGCTCAATTAATTACACTTGTTTTATAAATAAAAAATATATATTGTTGGTGTACCATTTATACTGAAGCAACCATTTAGTTTTTTCATGATCTCCCTCTACCCTCTATCGCGTGTTTGTGCTGTATGTGTAGATATGTATATATAGGAAAGTTTTCATATTTACAAGTTTATAGTGGTGTGAATTAGGAGATATGGTTAAAATTATACATATATATATATGTGTGTGTGTGTGTGTGTGTGTGTGTGTGTGTGTGTGTGATGAATTTCCACTTACTGAAATAAAAAATTCTATACATAATGAATTTTCACTAAATTTTTTGTATATTTCTAAATTAACATTTGCATGTTTGAACCGAAATAGATTAGGACATACCTTAAATTGTTTTGCACAAATATATATATATAATGTTATTTTTTTATTTTATTTATTTTGGTAATTAATACACCATATGCAAAAATGCGAAGTTGAAAGTCAACTAAAAAATCTTGTTTTTCTAAATTTTCTAAATTAAAGAATTATTTGATTTAGAAAGGATATTTTGGTATTTTGAAATTAGAGTTTCGAGGGTATTTTGGATATAAATAATAGCTATTTATGCTTATGTAATTATTTTATCTAACTCGATCAAATTAAAAAATTAACTTTAAAAATAGATCAATTTGTCCTAAATTTATTAAGTGTAGTTTTCCCTACACCTTTCTTGTAAATTGTTTCGGTTATGGAAAAAGGTAACATTTCTTCACATATATTTTGAACCATAGTAAATTCTAAGCGTACTCTTAAATGGGTATTCGATCAGAAATGAGTTTGCCGGAGATGAGTTTTCAATCATCCTTCATCACAAAAATCGTAAATCATAAATGGGTTTTCAAGTGAAACACTTAAACACAAAAAATTATTGGCGGGCCAGAAATGGTGTTCGCCGGCTATGGCTTTCACCGGACTAGGAGGGCATTTTGAAATTTTTATAAAAAAATGGGTCAAAATGGCTAATTATGGGGCAATTTACACCCAGAAAAATAGTAGTGGATTTTTTGCACAAAAAAAAAATAATAATAAAATAAAATAAAATAAAATAAATAAAAAATAAAATAGTAGGGTATTTTTTGCACCTTATGCATATCATATGCATATCATGAGGGTGTTTCTTGTACTTAACCCGTATATATATATATATCAGTAACATTATCATAATTGATTATGATTATTTATTTTTTTATTTTTTAAAATTGTTTGATGGGAATGGATTCTTTTATTTATTTCTTTTTTTAATTGTCTTTTAGTTATATACGGAGAGTGTGTGTGTGTATATATATATATATACGGATTCGTAATAAAGAGAGAAAAAAATACGGATCTTCTTCTTGGGAGATCTCTTCCCTGATCCATCCAAAACTAATCTGAAAGCTAATATTAAGACACTCATTTGCCACATCTCCTTCTCCCTTTTTTTCTCTTTCCTCAATCTTTCTCTCCATCTTAGATACAAGACCAAATTTTTCTCTTCCTTTTTCAGTAAACCAAATTTTTCTCTTCCTTTTTCAGTAACTTTCATGTAATTGACCTACCCAAAACTTATTTTTCTCTCAAATCGTAAACTTTTTATCTCAGACCTGAACCAAACCATGCTTGCGCGTGAAGGATTCTTGTTATTCCAGCGGATGCATTTGTAGTCGGCGTGAAGGATTCTTGTTATTCCGACGAATGCATTTGTAGTTGCAAGCCCATCCATGCTTATATTGACTCTGGATGTTTGAATCTTTTTTCGATATTGCTCCTGATTTTGTATCATCTCCAAAACCAACAATTGAGGTTTTAGATTTTGCTCAATTCACCAGAAAATAATCATAAATATATGTTGAGTTAAAAAAAAAAAAAAAAAAATCAGAACAAATTAATAAACTAAAAATTCAATCAAGGAATCCATTTAAGGTTTTAGATTTGGCAAAGGTAATGGTGTCAAGTGATCTAAGATGACGATCTTAGATCAGTCGTTCCACGAGGAAGACAGAGAAGACCATCTTTAGTTCGGTCCAATCCCAACTCCAATAGCCAAACATCGTTATTATTTATATATATTTTTTGTTTTCAAAATTAATCATTTTTTTTTCTTTTATTTATATACGTGTATATATTAACTTTAACACAAGTTGAAGAAGTCAACGAATTCAGGCAAACAAAATTTGAATATGAAAGTTATTGTGAAAAGGAAAGAGAAAATATTTAGAAAGGGGGGTTGAGAGGAGAAAGAAAGAGGGAAAAGGAGACGTAGCAAATGACGTATGTTAATATTAGTCTTTAAATTAGTTTTGAAGGGAGCAGTAGAGAGATATCCTAAGGAGAGGAGAATTAATTATTTTATTATTTTTTTCTTTTATTTATATATGTGTATATATTAACTTTAGCACAAGTTGAAGAAGCCAGCAAGAGAGGAGAATTAATTTTTTTTTCTTCTTTTATTTATATCTGTGCATATATTAACTTTAGCACAAGTTGAAGAAGCCGGCAAATTCTGGCAAGCAAAATTTAGGTATGAAAGTTACTAAAAAGAAAAGAGAAAAATTTGGTCTCAATATCTGAGATTTTGAGAGAGATTGAGAGAAAGTGAGAAAGGGAGACTTGGCACATGACTGTTTTAATATTAGCCATCAAATTAGTTTTGGAGAGAATAGTAGAGAGATATCCTAAGGAAAGAAGATAAAATGGTTGGATTAGCAAAGATTTGATGATATATAAAGGAAAGTGTGTATATATATATATATATATATATACACATAGGCGTAAAAAAAAATTTAGGTGTTTATATATATATATATATATATGCACTATTCAAGTAAGGAGAGAAAAAAAGTATTAAAAGAGCACTTTTGTCCTATAAATTTATATTTTTAATGTCAAATAATGGTTTGAGATATCTAATTAATTAGATTGTAATTAATTAGTCCTCTTACCACGAGAGAAGTTATTTTGGTACTGGGGTAAGCTAATACCCGCGGCCAATCACAATATCTCATTTTTTATTGTCAAGGTAAATGAGAAATTGTAATTGATCGAAAGTATTTAACAACTGTAATTTTTGGGATAATGTTAAAGTGCACTTGATATTTTTTTTTTAAGTATTTACGCCTTTAAAAATGATATTTTATTGTAATATTTAACTATAAATAAATGTTGAAAAAAATATTAAAGTGCATCTCAACTGTATTCACTTGACATGAAATAAAAATGATATAAATCAACCAAACTATATTATTAGAATTTGAAAATTCATACTTAATAAAATTCATTCTTAATTTCTTATTAAACTTTAGAAACAACCCAAATCTTATATTATTTATTATTTTGGTTCTTTAACTAAAATTCAATTACTAATTTATTTTACCTTAAACATTTAAAGCAACTGCGTTTAAGTTAGGTGAATATTCTACTTTAATTTTTAAAGCAACTGCGCTTAAGTGAATATCCTACTATAAATATTAAATCATCTATGCAACGTGTGACATTAAAAATATGTAATTTATTTACTTTTTTTATTTTATTTTATATATTTTGGGTTCGGGCTCTAAAATTTAAGCCCAATCACCGCCTATAGTCCCAAATTCCTTGCCTACACCGTAAAATTTTTGAATGGGACTCAAATTTCTCGGGTTAGGCTCATCCAAGTCCCAGTCCTATTCCCAAGTAGGGTATATAGTATTTATTAATTGCTATATATATATATATATATATATATGTAATTTACTGAGAAGAAATGAAAAATTTAGCATTTCATATGATCTTTAATTCAATTTTGTTCCCTTCTATATCTTTAGTTATATGATTAATACATAGTGACATGAACCTGACTCATTACCTTTACACATAGATAAGAACCAAAAGATAATTTTAAATTAAATGTCTACCTTTTTGTATGAGTATTATTCTTTATAACATTACCAATTTAACCTTTTTGCGAATTAAAAAAAAAAAAAAGTAAGCAATCACATCCGGTACATATTTGATAATTCATTCATTATCAATATAATAAAAAATATTAAAATATATCCTCTTAAAAGGTTAAGTGGAGTAATATTTAATTTTGTCTTATTTTCTTCTTCTTCCATGCCTTTATTCATAGGCTTAATGACATGTGCCCTCTTGATTGAATTTCAAATAAAATAATTAAATTTTGTGTTAGAGTTTTATAGAAACTCTTTAAATATATCTTTTTTTTTTTTTTTTTTTATGTGATAGACTTTTATTGAAAATAAAATAGGCAATTTATGGTAAAGTTTTATATAAATTATTTTATTTTCTTCAAATATATCATTTATCTAATTAGATTTCTTTTTATTATATCTATTAATAAATAATTTTTTATATTAATAATACTCGTATAATTAGATTTTATTTTATTAAAAACTTATAATAAATAGATAAATAGGTAATTTGTGTTAGAGTTTTATAGAAACTCTTTAAATATATCTTTGTATACTGTGATAGAGTTTTATTGAAAATAAAAATAGGTAATTTGTGGTAGACTTATTCTTGTCTAATTAGATTTTATTTTATGTTAAAGAAACTATTTTAATAATAGTATAGATTTATTAGGTAATTTATAATTTGAATTTTATTAGGTAATTTGTAATTTGAATTTTATTAAGAAATTTTTAGAGTTTTATATCAATTAATAAATATTTTTTATATTAATAAATAAATACTGAAACACTTTACACATTTAATAATAGTATAGATATATGATTTATTAAGAAGAAATGAACAATTTAGCATTTCATATGATCTTTAATTCAATTTTGTTCCCTTCTGTGTCTTTAGTTATATGATTAATACATAGTGACATGAACCTGACTCATTACCTTTACACATAGATACGGACCATAAAAGATAATTTTAAATTAAATGTCTACCAATTTGTAGAGTAGTATTTTTTACAACATTATCAATTTAACCTTTTTACGAATTTAAAAATAAAAAATAAACAATCACATCCGGTACATATTTGATAATTTATTCACTACCAATATAATAAAAAATATTAAAATATATCCTCTTAAAAAGTTAAATGGAGTAATATTTAACTTCATTCTTTCCCTATGTTTTTCTTATTCTTCCATAATCCTTCTCACTTGGATATATATATATATATATATATATAAATCCTTATGAGTTTTCACTTTAATCAATATAAAAAATAATGAAGTTATATTAAATATGCATTAAATAGTTACTGCAGATATGGGTAAGTTTCAAGTGAATGACACTTCACTTATTACCCAAACACTGAACATTCAAAATTATAAATAAAAAGTTCTCAATTTATAATTAGCACTTGAAAATTTGAACACCTAATTTTCAAATTTATTAAATACCACTTTAATGTTAAAAAAAAAAAAAAAAAAAAAAAAAAAAAAAAATCCTTATCTAGAATTGATTAACCTGGATCTTAACCGCATTTATATGGTCATTTCATCAAAAAAAAAATTGATGAGATGAATTTTATCTCAGTTAGGAGTCCCAATTGAGATAAAACTTGAGACATGAAACTGTTTACACTGTTCAACAACTGGCTCATCTTATTTTTCAATCGGGAATTAGGTTCCCGTAGAGAATATAATGAATTCCAACTAGCATATTTATGGTAAGGAGACTAAATCCAGTTCTAAAATTCATGATTTCCATGCACAGGCAAGCGATCTCATGGTCTAATATGATGAGACACTTACTAAAACTATGATTGGGACCACGAAGCGTTGTAAAAAGGCACCAGTGCTCTCAAACCCTACCTAACCCGTTTAGTGCCCCCAAGCACCCGGCGACGCATCATTCAAATTTCTGCCCTATCAACTTTCGATGGTAAGATAGTGACCTACTATGGTAGTGACGGAGAATTAAGATTCGATTCTGGAGAGGGAGTCTGAGAAACGGCTACCATATCCGAGGAAGGCAGCAGGCGGGCAAATTACCCAATCCTGACACGGGGAGGACATAAATTGTTTTGAACACTGAACAAACTGCTCTTAATAATAATTCAGATTTTAAATAGCCTAGAAATCGGCCCTTCTTGGTTTGCAACTCGGAGAACAATTTTCTGTTTTCAAAAAAGTGAAAACAAAAAACTGTACAAAAAATTCTGTTTGGTTCAATTTTCTGAAAACTCAATTATAAAAAAAATCGTTTTCAGAGAACTTTCTTTTATTGTTCTCTGATCTCTGAATTTTTAAGAACTGTTTTCAGAATTACAAACCAAACATGCCCCAATTTTTTGTAAATTTGTTCCTCAAAACAATTGGAATCCTTAATAATAATATAGCATGTTTCTTATGGAGCACACAGATTAAACTAGAGCTGTCTGATCGCTAAAGCAAGGTATAAATCTTCCATTAAAGGTACAGCTTAAACCCAATCAAATTCTCAACGAAGTATTCTTCAACATGGTGGGAAGTAAAGACATCAGTCATGCAGTGTTCCCAGTATATCGTCGTCCCGGTACAAATGATACCTGAAAAGTTTCAAGAACTATTTACATCACCATCAAAACTTACATAGTAGTCAGCAATTAGCTTAACTAAAAGATCTGAAAAAACGAATTGATGATTGCCATGGGGACTCAGCAGCAGATGTCTGTGATGGATGCTCGTGATGTCTAAATTGTTAACAATAAATCATGAAAAAACAAAAAGCACAAGAACAAAAGGAATGTTCTGATTTAGGTTGTCAACATAATTAATGTTTTCTTCTTCAATGGAACACAGAAATTTTAAGACCGGTAAATTCGAGCCAAACTAGTCGAGCTGATTTGATTCTAAGTTTCACCTCACAATAACACATTTTTTTTCAACCCAGTGTTTTAGCACTATTAACCATGAAAAAGATGAACAAACAGCCACAAAAAACATTCATTTCACCTTCACAACATTTAACACTAATGTTGCATTTGGGAACACTGAATCAATGCTTTAGATTTGGGATTGGAGGAATTTTAGTTCAAAGTTTTAACTAAATTTCTTCCAAATCCAAGCGGCCGATTAGTGCTCCCAACATAGCACAAATGTATTTCAAAATTCCATCTAAACATCTAAAGAAAAATGCTCAACTTATTGTCATATAAAAGGTCAAACCTAAAACATGGTTGCCAAAAAGCCCAAGGGAGTCGGGAGCTTAAGCGAAGGCTCTTATTTCATCTACTACAATTATATTTGCAGCTTTTAGACCACTTTCAACGTATTGACTAGGGGTGGCAAAATGGGTCATGACCCACCAACCAGCCCATATCTGTCCGCTTTAAAATGGATATGGTTGAACCATTTTAAATTATGAGTCAAAATGAGTGACCTATATTCAACCCATTTTTATAAAGGATTAAACGGGTTGAATATGGGTCACCCATTTTGACCCGTGTTTCATCCATTATATAAGAAACTCAGTTTCACATCCTCTATTTGACTCAAATTCACATCTTCTTCCTTTCTAAAATTCTCACACACAATACCAAATTCTCTCTCTAAAATTCTCTCTAAGATTCCCTCGCATCATCCTCTCTCTCTCTCTAAAATTCTTTGGAGTACTATAGTATTACTTTGCATCCACAATACATTGTATCGTGTATTATATCTGTTTTGCTTTCCTACTCAAGGGATTCTATGGGAAGGCGTGTTAGAGTTGCATCAATATTTTTTTTTGGTTTATCTACTGCATCAAAAAAAATAAATAAAAAAAAATAAAATAAATAAAAATAACATTTAACTTCATGCATGTCTAGTCATAAAATAAAATAATATAAATTTAAAGAATTTTCAAAATAAATTGGAAGATTTACAATTATCCATACATATTTTTACAAGCTTTTATACATATAAAATCAAGAACTAAAATAATGAGATTATTCAAAACAATAACTTTTTTTTTTCCTAAAACTGGTTGGTAGGTTATGACGGGTTGACCCACAAGCGGGTTGAATATGGGTCACAACCCAAACCCGACCTAAACCGCCCGTTTGCCACCCCTAGTATTGACATTGTAAACTGAGTGAACGCAACTAAAACAGTTTTTGAGTATTCACTAGATAGGAAAAACAACAGCTCTGAACGAGCAGATCAAGGTTTGAGGCAGAGTTCAATAGTTATGATAAGCATGTTTTTAAAATGGGTAGATTTTCCAACACAAATTGCCAACGCTAAAAAAAAAATAGGAAGAGGGAAGTAATTGGGAGAGTGAGAGAGAGATGAAGGCTGGAGCTCAATTAGCTCGGGCTTAATGTTCGCTCCTATCTAGGACTTCAAAGATTATAGTTATGAGAAACTGTTTTTTAATGAGTCTGGTAATCCAGTCTATCTGCTTATAAGATTATATGATTTTACTTACTTTTTTATAGAAGTATTACTTAAGTATGTGCTTTGTTTGCCATCATCATTGTCATCATTACTATTATTGGGGAGATGGCAAGATTAGAAGATATATGGATGCACATTTATAAATGTTAAACGAAAAAGCTTGGCGTGGTAAGGTCCCAAGCAACCATTAGCTGGTGAAAGGACCCTAGTTACCGCCCAGGCATCACTCTGATCAAATCGTATATTAGAAATACTGAATGCAAAAACAACATGATAATGCCCTTGCCTAGGCAGTAACTTGTCTGAGTCCCTGCATAAAATAAAACAGCATTGGATGCAACAATAGCTTCTTTAATATTCAACTCAACTGTACTAGATATTTTAAAATTGCATTCCAAGAAAGTTCAGCAGAGTCAGAATCGTCATGCAAGTAGTGGTAGTAGAACAAACAATAAGCTGGCATGGAAATCCATTATAAAATATAAAAATAAGACGCATCGTTGTTTATTAGAAAACCAGCTTTTTAGTGTTTGTGTGTCAGTGAATGTACAGGTAAAGAAAGGTAGGGGATGTGGGGATAATTAAATCCTTTTGCAAACTTGAGCCAATTATCAAATACCACATTTGCAATCTTCTTCATTTATCGGTCACAAATTGAGCAATCTGATATGACAGTAAGCAAGATTTGCGTGATCCAAAACATAACCGCACAAGGTGCAAAAAAGGTGTTCTATTCTTGTTATGGTTGAGAAAAATTAATTAGTAAGTTCTTTTTTATTTAAATTACTTAATCAATCAAACACACAAAAGCAAATAAGAGACACAAGGATTAATGTGAAAACCCCCAATGGGAAAAACCACAAGGACACCATCCAAATGCCAATGTTAAAACCAGTTAGAGAACCTTGTGCCGGAATCACCAGCTATTAATTTACCTTTGACTCAAGAGTATTGCCACCAGGTTCACATGAAATCACGTACAGCTGCGCTAGATCATTGGGTGCCGCGACAAAGATAACCGTAAGTACAACTATTCAGCCGTAATCCACCTTCCTTTTAACCAATCATCAACATTTAGTCCGCAAAGTGAACCAAATACGGTTCAGTGGTTCACTACGGGAAGAATAACTCCAACAAATATATAAGCATTTTGCAATACAATTGGCTGCTAGTTCTTCTTGAATGATCTCCACTAGAGCTCCAAGCAAACATGAATGCGCACACATTTTCTAAGGGTGACAAAATGATGATGGACAAGAGAGCAACCTTAAATAACTAAAATCCTACAGAATTCAGAGGCTGAAAATTAAAACCTCCAGGGCTGAAATTTGGAGGTTTGATAATAGGAATGTAGGAAAATCAAGGAGAAAAGAAATAGAATAACAGCAGCCTATTGGAATCACACCAACAGGTCTAGGCATTACACCTAGAGAAGGCTTCACACCCTCATATTTTGTGAATCACTCAGCCAAGAAATTTCATAGGTATTTTATCCATTCATTCACTGTCACCAAGTTTACCTCCTAACCTTTTTATAGCATTCTTTAAGTGTAACTCATGACCCTTGGATTACCCCCATAATTGAGGTAATCAATATTTGGCTCTATAACATAATAAAAGTAATCACCCTATAATTGAGGTAATCAATATTTGGCTCTATAGCATAATAAAAGTAATCACCCCATAATTACGGTAATCAACATTTGACTCTTGGATTACTCCATAATTAAGGCAACCAATACTAACTAGCAGAACAGAAGTAAATAAAAGTTTACTACAACTCCCAATTATTTAAGCCTCCATGTGGACCCACATCATCTAGCCTATGCCAGTTCAAGTCTTAGAATCATCCTTTTTGCGCCTTTTATACACCCTTATACAATGCTGCCATTTTTTTTTTTTTTGATAAGTAAAATGTATTAGAAAGCGTTCAAAAGGGGAACGCGTCCCAAGAGCTGTAAAAAAGCCAGAAACAAGAAAAAGGGAAAGACCTATGGTCCCAAAGAACCCATAAAGTTCACAATTTCATCTATAGATGAATAATTTCTCCCCCAACCCCAACAAAAAAGAGAAAAGATAATGGAAAACTTCAACGCCCCAATGGAAGATTCCATAACTTGGAAAAACTCAACCCCGACGAGTTAAAGGCATGAAATTGCTCATAGAGAGATCAGGAGGTAGGTGTTGCAACTTGCTATCGGGAATCCATTTATCAAGGAACTTTTGATAACCACCTCCTCTTATTGAAACAAGTTGGTGATCAATAGTATATTCGATTTCCACCTTTAAACTTGGGCCTGGTGGAAGGTGAGTAATAGGAGCATCAAGAAATGGATTATCAACAAGACAACTAAGCAAGTCATCCAAGTTGTAATTAATAACCACGGTTTGACCATCAGTTTGCGGGTGAAAAGGACAAGAAAATTTTATCCTTCTATTCAGCAGCTAAAATAATTTGCGCCAAAACCAACTCGCAAACTTCACATCTCGATCAGAAAAAATGGTGTCGTGCGACCCATGAAGTCGAACAACTTCTTGAAAAAAACATTCCGCAATGTGGACAGCATTGGAAGTCTTAGAACGCAGAAGGATATGCCCCAGTTTTGAAAAACTATCCAATACAATATTTATTATAAAAAAAAAAAACCTCCAACTCTTTGAAAATATCTCAAAAGGGGAGCAAAAGAGCTAAATTCTCTAGGTATCTCATGTATAAAGACACTACAATCTTTATACATTTGAAACCCTGATCCCACTTTAACAATAATTAAAATAATTTTCAGATCAAGAAAAACGTTGAAAAAACTCAAAGCAGGACAGCTCCTAGGCCAAAAGGGATCATCCCTTAAGCTGTCCAGATTCCAGAACAAAGGTGATGGATCCAGTGACGGAGTCAGGATTTCAAGTGAGGGGGGGCACACTGCCAAACAAAAAAAAAACAATACGGAGTACACACACACACACACACATATATATATAACAACTATAAAATTCAAAAAGACAAAGAAGAAGAAAATTATTAAAATATAAAAGGAAAGAAAAATGAAAGAACTTTAATAGGAAATAGTTAAAAAGTTTCAATTGAGGAAGAAAAATTTGACTTTTTCTACTAAGGAAATTTAAGGAATGTGAAGAGTAAAAGAAAAAATAAGAATATAATTTTAGGAACTACAAATTTGAGGGGGGGCACTATATAAATTTTTTCATACATATGGAATTTTTTTTTAAAATTACCACATATATTATAGGTTGCTGACCAACTCAGGGGGGGCACGTGCCCCCCCTAGGCCTTCATTGGCTCCGTCCCTGGATGGATCATCTTGCCTCGTCACTTGAGGTGATCAATCTTCCAAGGGTGGTTATTAAACCTCTAGGGACTGTATATTAAACCTCTAGGGACTGTATTGACCTAGATTGATTCAAAGCCTCATGATATAAGTCCAAACATGTTGTAGTCAGTTTAAAACACATTTTTACAATTCAAAAAGATTAGAACTCATCTTATTTGTGATTCAAGGGTCTACTAAATAAAGATTATCAATTTAAGTCCTAAGGTCAAAGTTTTCTTTATCCAACCAAGTCAATCAAGACAGTAGTCATAAGCCAAACAAAACCATCACATTAACAGAAAATCACAAACCGCACATAGACTGGCCTAAACCAAAAGAATCAACTTGACCAATTACAGAACATTTTTAATAACAGAAGTTACCAACACAGATTCTAATTCTTGTAATACAATTTATGCTAATGGCACAAAGAAAGATTGATCACATTAACGTAAGCTGGAAAAGACAAATAACGAAAATAGTAAGAATTTTGAGTAGGACTGTAGGAGAGCCTAAAAAACAAAAAATCTTTTACTTACTCTTTATCGCCAAGCTTCACCTCAGTTCCTCCATACTCGGGTAATAGAACAGTATCTCCTTCCTTCACACTGACAGGAATCAGCTTTCCCTCCCTAGTAAGAACTCCAGGACCAACCGCGACAACTTTTCCAGAATTTATCTGAATCATCAAGTACAAGAAATATTAAAAATACAAAGCCAAACTGACAAATGGATTACAAGCCCCTGTACTCCAACATAATAATTGAAAGCATTTAAAACTTTATATTGAAAAAGAAAGAGAGAGAGAGAGAGAGAGGGAGCGAGAGTTAATATCGAGTAAATGAGAATAAATTGCACTGCATTTGGTTGGCCGAGGAAAAGCAGGAAAGTAAGAAATTAAGGGACTGTTTTTGGTACATTTTTTTAAAAAATCTCTTTTTCTGAAAATGAAAAACGCAAGAAGGGCGGAAAATTTTCAACAACAGTTTAGGGGAACATTTGTTATTAAAGGGAACTTTTTTAATTTTCTGAACTTTAGAAATTCAACTCCATTACATATTATAGAATGTTTCAGAAACACCCATTGTAAAATTTTACCTAGTTTTCATTTCCGATATTGAAAAAACAATGACACGTCGACATTGAATACATAAAAATGATAACAAAACCCACTTAAACGAAATGGATTCAATAACAGGCCCTAAAAAACATTCCAACTTGCATCATTTCATTATTGGAAACCCAAACAACATAAAGGTCAACAACTCATGAGCGGAAAATTTTAAAAACACATTTTATAAAAGTAAAACCATTACTATATGATATCCTGGTATAATTCAACTAATCACATAATTATAACTGTATAATCTCTATTGAAATGATGTTATACTGAAGTTTCAGAAAGAAAACATGAGCAAAGTGAAACAATAACTCAACTCAGCAAAGCTTTTTTCCCAACTACTTTGAGTCAGCTACATGAATCTTATTTTTCCATTATGATCTACCCAAGCCCATAACCTTGGTTAAACCACATGTTATTATATCCTTCCTTGCTAACTCTACTCGCATTAACTTTAGTCTTCCCCTTCCTCTAGCATTTCCCTCAATGTGGATCATATCACTCTTACTAATTGACGAAATAAATGTCTTTTTTGCACATGACTAAATCATTTTAATCAATTTTGCCTCATTTTATCTACAATTGGTTCTACTACAACCATCTCGTGAATGTGTCCATTTCTAATTTTATCATTTACTATCTTCCCACCCATCAATCTCAGCAATCGTATTTTCGCTAGACTCGCTTTATGTATATGTTGTTTCTTAGTTGCCAACATTTTGTCCCATAAAGAACAATTGGTCTAATAGGTTGTTTATGAACTTTCCTTTCAATCTTATAGGGATACGCTAATTGAAAAATACTGGATGCACTCTTCCATTTTATCAAAATACTAGATGCACACTATGAATTAAGTTTTATTCCTACTTATATTAAACCCCCTTAGTTATAGAGTTACCCTCCAAACCTCCACTTTAACACTTAATCCACTAGTTTTATCAACTAAAACAATATCAACAGCAAATAACATACACCTTGATATCTCACCTTGAATGTGTCTCGTCAGTTTAACAATAATTAAGAGAAAAAGATACGGACTTAATGCTGACCCTTGATGTACGCCTACAAAAATTGAAAATATTGGTTGTTTCCCCCGTGGTAGTCCTAACAATAGTCACACATTCGTCATACATGCTTTTATTGAGTCAATATATTTCGTGATTTTTTTCCCTAAAATTCTCCATATTAGTTCTATACGTGCCTGCTTTATCATAGGATTTCTCAAAATCAATAAAAACTATATAAAGTTCTCTCTTCATCTCTCTAAATCTTTACATTAGTCTCCTCAATAAGTAAATAGCCTCACATGAATTTAAATTGATTTTCCAACACTACAATTTTCTGTCTTAGCAATTTAATACCACGATCATAATTACTCCCTCTGTCCCATAAAAATATGTCCCTTTTTGGGAATCTAACTTTTAAGAGTGTAGTTTTTTATGTTTTTTTTATCATAGTGGTAGGGAATGAATTTCTAAACATACCCTTCTATAGTGGGTCCACATGCTTTTATAACTTCAAGGCAATGAGGGTAAATTAGGAATATTAAAAACAGTACATTGGATTTTGAATTAGGAAAATTATTTTGGGACAGCCAAAAATGGAAAGGTGGACACTTTTTGTGGGAAGGATGGAGCACAATTTTGTATTTCCCCTTTATCTTTATATATAAGTATTAGAATAATTCTGCTCCCACCCATTTTTTTTGTTTTTTTTGATAAGTTGCTCCCACCCATTAGGCATTCTCTTAGTTGTTACTATCTTATTATATAATTTAGTTAGTCAAGACACCTTTACATCCCCTAAACACTTCCAAACCATAGTAGGGCACTTGGCCTTAATGCCCTTCCTAATTTTATCGTTTTTAATGCATTTTTATACTCACGCAGCTCACGCTCCTTGATCCTACATAAAATATGTTATCAATAAGGTTATTATATTATTCTAAGCCTAAACTCCTTATGTGATTTTTATTTAACAATTTCTCAAAGTAACTTTTTCATCTTTCTTTAATTTTGACATCTTTTACTAAAACCCTTAAATCTTCCTTTTTTATGTTAAAGATTACAAAAATGTACCATGTACTATCTCATATTCTCCGACATCTTTTCTACATGCCCATTAAAGTATCCTCCTATATATAATTTCTCTCCTTCGAGTATCCCTTGAATAACTTCATCCATATGATCCCAAAAGTGTGGTTTAATGTGTTCATCTAATCCTACTTAGTGTGCACGAGGGCTAATTATATTAACTATATTGCCTCCCAACACAATTTTTACTAATATTATCATATCACTGATCTCAGGGACGCTTTGATGTCCAATCTCTTTATGAATGCCTTACTGATGATTTAGGGCCTGAGTTCCCATGGAGGCTGTTTGGCGTTCCAATGACCCTCTTAAGGTGGGTTTTTTTTGGTGTGGACTGCTGTTTTGGGGAGGATCTTGACGCTGGATAACCTAAGAAGAAGAAGATAGGTGGTCGTCAACTGGTGTTGCATGTGTAAGAGAGGTGAGGACACTGTTGATCACCTTTTGTTGCATTGCCCAGTGCCTTGGGATTGCTGGAGTTTATTTTTGGCCTTGTTTGGGTGTTGTGGATTGTGCTTCGCTCCTCGCGAGGGCTGGTTAAGGCTTGGAGAGGGTGTATAGTGGGTGCCCAAGCTCGTGATTTTTGGAGGGCAGCGCCCTTGTGTGTTTGGTGGTGCTTATGGCTTGAACGTAACAGGAGATCGTTTGAGGGAACGGAATCTTCTTATTGGAGTGCTAACTTTTCTATTCTTAGCTCTCTCTTTTTGGGGGTCTTGGGAGAAATTGTAAATCTATGGGGGAGATAGTTAATTTTTTGAACTCTTTGAAAGTTTAGGTGCCCTATTTGGCTTTGTGTAGCTTTCTATTGCATCTTTGCTTATCAAAAAAAAAAAAAAGTAGCAACTATGACTTCTTTTATATTCTTTTTCCTACTCCATTTCTATGTCTATTTTTTTTTGGTGAAATAAACTTTATATCCTGTGTGTGTTCTCAATTTCTCTAACTTTTTCTCCTACCCAATTAGATTATTGTAGCTACTATGTTAACTCTCCTTCTAATTATATTGTCTACCAACTCCATTCCTTTATCCTTAGCTAAATTCTCCAGAAAAATGCACGAACCCTTGTCTTCTTTTTACTGCATTCGAGCAATGCGCCTATCCATTTTTTGAAGTACCCGAAAGCTAATGCAATGTGTCACTTATGGGGAATGCCCCAACATTTACTTGTATTTTTCTAGGATTCAGGTTCATAATGCACCTGACAAGAGTTTTACAGTATCTGTCACACTACCTAACGCAACCCTTCTTTTCTAGGCTTGGGACCGGCTAGGTACTAAACATCACACAGGCAGAGTAAAACAAGTAAAACCCAGATCAAAATTTCCAAAAGAAACACAACCAATAACAACTAATCACCAATCAAATTGTTCCGCTCAAGGTTAATTTCACTGATCTATCGTATTCAATGTCGACATTCTCATACAAGCGTACAATAGAAGTGAAATAAAACCGATTCAAACAATACCAGAAATTAAAATTCACATATTCAAAGAGGATGCCAAAACACACATTTATTAACAGAAGTATTACCAACTTTCCGCAAGAAAACATGAGCGAAACAGTAAAAAAGTGGTAACCAATCAAAGTGTTTATTTGAAGGTTATTTTGTCAAATCCAGAGACTCTCACTGGTTTATGGTATTCAATGTTGGTACTCCCATACAAACATGACATTCACGAAACAAAACTGATTTTTAAACAATACCCAGCAAGAAATGAAATTCATTTATTCAAGAAAAAAAGGATAAACTACAAAAAAAAATTAACAGTTTCTAAAGAGGGAAGTTTTATCAACATTCTTCGGCGGCAAGAGAATGGAGGGATTTTTAGCGAAATAACCTACCTTTGAGGTCTTCTCTGGGAGTAAGATTCCAAAATTAGTCTTCGACGGAGGAATGATTTTCTCAACCAAAACGCGATTCAGAAAAGGGATCAAACGCTTCGCCATCTGAAAAAAACAGAAGAAACCAAACGCGAAAAGAGAATCAAAACCTTTTGCTGAGGACTTCGAGGTTTCGGTTGTATTGGTAGGGTTTAAGAAAGGATTGTCTATTTCGCCACTAAATGACATAAAAGCCCTTCGCTTTTATTTTTTTTTTGGCAAATGAGCTTTTTTAATTCTATTTATTTCCCAAAAAAAATAAAAAAATAAAAAAGATTTTATATAAAAAATAAACAAAGCCTAGGCTCCTTTTCTGTATAAAATATTGTTGATGTGATATATTTTACACAAAAAAAATATCTTACACATTAAAAATATTTTAAGCCTTAAAATTCGTAAGTCATTTTATCTTATTTAATCGTTCACTTTTTCTTATCTCTTCTCTCTTAACTCTTTAAAAACCAATTGTATCTCTTATCTCTCTGAAAAATAATATGTTACAGTTGTTATTGTTGTTCCTTAATTGATATTTTGAAAATCCTAAATAATTTTTCAAAATTCACCCTATTCAAAATCCTAAACACAAGTACATGTTTGTAAAAACACCCAGATTTAAGTTTTATTTCAAACCACAAAAGAATAGCAGGATCATAGCATCATAAAAATCGATTTGTTGAGTTACTAAGTGTGCATAAATATGGCTTGTTAAAATTCAGTAATCGAGTCTCTTTGACAAGGAATTGATGGCACTTGAAGATAAATTGGAAAGGAATAGAAAGGTAAAATAGGGAGAAATTTTTTATTTTTTAAACATTGTTGTAAAGCTGCATATGGCTTAATTGGTAAAACGTCTACCTCTCCAGACTGGTGCGTCTGTATTCTCATCTTCCCTCCCACTAGTCTGCCAAAAAAAAAAAAAAATTGTTGTTGTTGTAGAATAAAGAAGATATGAAACAATTTCTATAAAGGAGAGGGAGTAATTGGGATGAGTGAGAATGTATTTAGTGGGCTGGACCGTTGAAAGTTAAGTCTAGAAGTAATCAAATAAGATTTAAAAAAATAATTTTTTATCAATACAAAAGGAGCCATTTGATGACCTATTTGTTTTGCTGTAAAATATTTTTCATATTTTTTGGCGTTGGGTTGTATAAAATATCTAGTAAAACTTTTTGACTATAAAATGTTTTATACCTTTTTAAGTAAAAATGTTTTACGACTTTAAAATCCAATTTTTTTACTAATTAATGCAACCAAACACCAAAAAAATAAGAAAAATAATTTTTAACAAATATTTTAAATCAAAAGAAACAAAGACTAAGGTTCCTTTTGTTTTGACTTAAATATTTTTTTTGTAAAATATTTTACACAAACTTTTAAATAAAAACGTGTTATGCCTTTAAAATTCGCAAGTCATTTTACCCTTTGTTCGCTCTCTCTCTCTCTGTGAAAACCGATTGTATCTCTTACTCTTTTGAAATCTAGTAGACTGTTATTGCTATAATTCCTATTCTCGAATTATTATTACAAAAATCCAAAATAACTTTTCAAAATTTACCCTATTCAAGATCTTAAATGTAAGAACATATTTAGGGTTTAATCCAACAATCGATTTAAATTTTACGTCAAACTCAAGGAAAAATATCATGATTTTAACAAATGTAAAAATCGATTGGTTGAGCTACGAAGTGAGAGGAAATGTGGTTGGTTAAAATCCAGCAATTAGGGATCTTTGACAAGGAATCAACATCACCTGAAGATTGGGAGAGAAAATAATTTTTTAAGCGCTGCTGTACAAAAAATAAGAGAAGGTATAATTTCCAGAGAGGGATTTATAAAAGGGTAACCTGTTTTTTTTTTTTTCGGAAAATTATAAAAGGGTAACCTTGGGATGGGTGGATGTATGTATGTAGTGTGCCGGTTGGCCCTCGAGTTGGACCTTGGAAGTTAGTTTTGAAGTAATTAAGTACGATTTTAAAAAAATTGCAAAAAACTATATTGGAATTCAAGCCCAACACCAGAAAATAAAAATAAAAAAACGTTTGACGGATAAAATATTTTGATATTTTGAGTCAACACAAAGAGGAGTCATAGACTGATGTGTTTGTTTTGACGTAAAATATTTTAAAAATATATATTTATTATTTTTTTGGTGTTTGATTGTATTAAATACTTAGTAAAAAAATTTCCTGTAAAATGTTTTACACCTTTTTAAGTAAAAATGTTTTTAAGTCTTTAAAATTCATAAATTTTACTAATTGTTATATGTAAAAAAATTCCAAAAAATAAGAAAAATATTTCACATCAAAAGAAATAGAGCCTCAGGCTCCTTTTGTTTTGATATAAAATAGTTCTTTTGTAAAATATTGTCAATGTTAAATATTTACACGTAAAATGTTTTACACCTTTTTAAGTAAAAATGTTTTACTCCTTTAAAAATCCATAGTATCTCTTACCTTGCTTAGTTGTTCCTTCTCTCGCTCTCTAAAAATCCATAGTATCTCTTACCTTTCTCAAAAACCGACAGAATGCTGTAGCTACCATTCTCGTTTTATAGGGTCTAATCCAAATAGCCAACAATAGATCTAAATTTGATCCAAATAGCCAACGATTGATCTAAATTTTATTTGAAGCCCCAAAACGAATATCAAGATTATAGTAATGTGAAAATCGATTGGTTGAGCTATGAAGTGAGAAGAAATATGGCCTTTTAAAATTCAATAATTGGGGTTCTTTGATAGAGAATCGATGTCACTTTGAAGATATATTGAAGAGAAATAAAAAGATTAAAAAGGGAGAGAAATCCATTTTTTAAGCGCTACTGTGCAAGAAAGAATATATGGTATAATTTACAGAGAGAAGATTTATATGCTTGGGATGAGGGATGTATGTAGTGGGTTGGGTCCTTCGAAGTTTTTTTTTGGATAAGTAACCAAATATTATTTTTTTTAAAAAAATTAGATTTATTTTTTTTATTTTTTTTGGAATTCAAGCCAAACACTAGAAAAAATTTAAAAAATCATTTTACATGTAAAATATTTGTACTGCAAAATAAAAATAGTCTTGGGCTGTGATTGTTTTGTAAAATATTTTACTGTAAGAACTTTTAGCAATTATTTTATATAACCAAACACCAAAAAATAAGAAAAATACTTACATCAGAATAATAAAAAAGTCTAAGGGCTCATTTTGTTTTGGCATAAAAAAATATATATTTTATACGTAAAATGTTTTACACTTTTTAACTAAAAATATTTTACGTCTTTAAAATTCGCCAAGTTATTCGACCTTGTTTAGTCACTCACTCTTTCTATAGGGCTACTATTCTCGTTCTCAAACTGTATTTCTGGAAGACCCTAAAGGGAAGTTGAGATCATAGAATAAATATAGCCAAATGTAAACTTAGGAGCACTGGTCGGTAGAAATTAACGACTATCACCCTAAGCTTATGAGCACTCGTCAGCTTAAGATTATCCAAATTCAACCTTAAAACTTAAAACTTAAAACTTAAAACTATGCCTACACCCATTTATCCCCATCACCAGCAAACCTTTACCTAGCACTTGCAGACAAAAGTAACCATGTGTCACTTTCCCATTTCTACATAGGTTGTATTCTCACAAAATCAGGAAAGAGAATCTCTAAGTGGGTCCACAAACAAAAACAAAAAATTAAAAAAAAAATTCCGACAAATGGAAGGAAAAAATGTATAGCACTTCTTTTGCATGTGCCATTATAAGACCATATACATTTATATAAATTAAATTCATTGCAAAAAGTGAAGAGAATCTTGTTAGAGCCTCTCAGCTCACCCCGCTGTTGTTTGATTTCCATTTTCTTTTTGCTTTTCCTTCCTATCGTTTCTTTTTCCTCAGATGCTGTTTGGTCATTCCCCTTTCATAGAGAGTGAGTTTTCCCCTTCGCTGTAAGATACCTCCCTTTCTCTCTCTATATATATCGATGACTCTCTTTCTATATCTATATACCTCTGCAAGTGTGTAAGAAGAGGTTTCCCTTTCCCATCATCAAAAGACTATAAAAAGCTTCTCAAAAGAACACAGCTTTTATTTCTTTGTCTGCCATTAATTTCTCCATAAATAAAACACATCACTTCTGTCCTCCCCCCTACCTCTCTCTCTCTAACCTCTCCCTGTTTCCACTCTTTCTCTCTCTCTTAAACTCGCCGGAAATCAGCTCATCCACACTCTCTCTGTTAGCTATAATTGCAGAAAGAGACTGTGAGAATGGGTTAACTCATACTCTGCCCCTCTGTTTTTCTTGTGTATTATTGAACTAGTAGTGTTGGTTGTTCTCTAAACTGCACTTTCCTGTGAAAAACAGAAGGGAAAGTGACGGAAAATCTCAGTTTCCCTTCCATTTTTCAGTGAATCCGCATCTGGGTTTTCTTTTTGATTCAACCAATTTTCTGATCTGGGTATTGCTCAAAACCTCCCAAAAACCCTTTTCAAAACAAGAAAAGATGATCAAACTCATAGACCTGTACCATGTTCTCACAGCTGTCGTTCCACTCTATGTAGCCATGATCTTAGCCTATGGTTCGGTGAAATGGTGGAAAATCTTCAGCCCTGATCAGTGTTCAGGCATCAACCGATTTGTAGCACTCTTTGCAGTGCCTCTTCTTTCCTTCCACTTCATCTCACAAAACAACCCATATGCGATGAACTACAGGTTCATAGCAGCAGACACTCTTCAGAAAATCATAGTCCTTGTTGTCCTAGCCATCTGGTCAAGGACCAGCTCAAGAGGCTCTCTTGAATGGTCCATCACACTGTTTTCTCTCTCTACACTCCCCAACACTCTTGTCATGGGGATCCCTTTGTTGAAGGGCATGTATGGGGACGACTCAGGAACCCTAATGGTTCAAATAGTTGTCCTCCAATGCATCATATGGTACACTCTGATGTTGTTCTTGTTTGAGTACAGAGGAGCTAGGCTTCTCATTGCTGAACAGTTTCCAGACACTGCTGGTTCTATCATATCATTCAGAGTTGATTCTGATATCATCTCTTTGGATGGTAAAGAGCCATTGCAGACTGAGGCTGAGGTCGGGGAAGATGGAAAGCTTCATGTCACTGTGAGAAAATCCACCAGCTCTCGATCTGAAATCTTCTCTAGGAGGTCCCATGGGCCTAATTCTGGTGTTTCTTTGACACCCAGACCTTCCAACTTGACGAATGCAGAGATTTACTCTCTACAATCGTCGAGAAACCCTACACCGAGGGGCTCAAGCTTTAACCACACTGATTTCTATTCAATGGTGAATGGGAAGAATGTGAGCAATGTGAGTCCTAGGCAGTCCAATTTTGGGAACATGGGTGTTGACGAGGAGAGTGGAATTGGTGGTGGGTTGGGGAATCATTTGAGGGCTAATGGGGTTTATGGGCAGGGGAGTTCAGGGTACCCTGCACCTCCAAGTGCTGGAATTTTCTCTCCGGTGGCCGGGCCGGGGGTGAAGAAGAAGGCGAATGGGACAGAGGGTGGGAAAGATCTTCATATGTTTGTTTGGAGCTCGAGTGCTTCGCCGGTGTCCGAAGGAGGCATTCACGTCTTCAGGGGAGGTGAATATGGGAATGATCTTAGTGGAGTGGCTAACCCAAAAGGTTTGAACAACTTTGAAACTGTTAAATCATGAGTTTGATTGTTTTGGTTGTTACTTGTCATCTTAAGTGTTTTTTTTTCAATTATATATGATTGTGTTAAATCACATACATGTTTTTCTGCTTTTTTGTGCTACTATATTTGTCTTGTTGAATCTGCTTTTGGATTTTAGTTTCTTTTATCTGTTTATAGGTGAGTGGGTTTTGTTTGTCTTTACCCAAACCACTCCCTTAATCCTCCCCCTAGTGTGGGCTTCTTGAATTTAATGCCAGATTCCTTATACATTTAGTCTTATTCTATTTGTCTTCTATGGTGATATGTATGCTTCCATTATTGTCATAATGTCATTTCTTATGTCTGTTAATATAGTTAATGATCCAATTTATGTATGGTGTTTAGATTATGATGAATTTGGTAGAGATGATCAGTTCAGTTTTGGAAACAAACTGGCTTCTAATGTGGCTGACCGGGGAGGGCCGGTTCTCTCCAAGCTTGGTTCGAGCTCCACGGCTGAGCTGAACCCCAAGGCTGGTGGTCTCGGGGAATCCAAGGCGAATGCCATGCCGCCTGCCAGTGTCATGACTAGACTCATTCTGATAATGGTGTGGAGAAAACTCATTAGGAATCCAAATACTTATTCCAGCCTTTTTGGCATCACCTGGTCTTTGGTTTCATACAAGTATGCAAAATCAAAATCACTCTATCGAATTAAAGCATCCCATTCTATACTAAAATCAAAGCGTCTCATCATTAATATAATTATATTTTCAGGTGGAACATTGTCATGCCTGCAATAGTAGCCAAATCAATATCCATTCTATCAGATGCTGGTCTTGGAATGGCCATGTTTAGTCTTGGTATGTTCATATCAAACCCTATAAAATAATTGGCTGAGGGAAACTAGAGGAGGAGTGGATTTGCAGTTCTTAAAATAATGCTCGTGTGGGATTGCAGGTTTGTTCATGGCGTTACAGCCAAAAATCATCGCTTGTGGGAACTCAATTGCTACCTTCTCCATGGCTGTTCGGTTCCTCACAGGACCTGCAGTCATGGCTGCTGCCTCAATTGCCGTTGGACTGCGCGGTGTTCTGCTGCACATTGCAATTGTTCAGGTAAAAGGAGTAGATACATAAGAATCACATGCCATTACTAAATCTTCCTTTGCATGTTTTTCTTTGTTAAGTGGGTGATTTTGATACATATTGTTGCTTAAATTTTCAGGCAGCTCTTCCACAAGGAATTGTCCCTTTTGTCTTTGCTAAGGAATATAATGTTCATCCTGACATATTAAGCACTGGGTTTGGCACAACATTCCTATCTTATTTCATTTTTTGTTGAATGCATATTCGATAAATATAAGTGTATAAATAGTTAGTATGTATCATTTTCCATATACTTGCATTAGTTCCAAGTTTTCATGCATGTCACTCATTCATACATTGAGCATGCTAGTGATCCTGTTGAGCTTCTGTTATGTGTGAATATATGCATCATGTAGAAGTGCCTGGGATTTAGTTAGGGCAAAGTCCCGATTACCTAAAAAAAAAAAAAAAAAAAGATTACGCATGCATTAATGCTACATTGTTGTCACTACTATGAATTTTTTTAAAAAATTATTTTATTTATTTATTTATTGATTGATTGCAGGGTGATATTTGGGATGTTAATTGCTCTACCTATTACTCTAGTTTACTACATTTTGCTGGGGCTTTGAAGGTGAAAGCAGTACAGCTACAGAGGCTAGATTATTTACAACAAATCTGACCCTTTTTTGGCTTCTAACAGAACATAGAATCTCGGAAGAAAAAAGAGATATATGATAGAGAGAAAGAAGTGGGTGACAGTTCCTAGCCTCTTGACAAAAAGGCTGATAGAAAGGAGAAGAAATCAGAATTGAGAAAATGATCAGTGGCAACAGCAGCTAGAATTTGTGTTTCTTTTTCTGAACCTTGTGCTATTTTGCATGCTTTTTGTTCTTTTGATGAAAAAAGTGAAGCTAGCTAGCTTTTTTTTTTATTTTTTTTTTTTATCTGGTATATACTACTATTCTTTCACCTTTTTCAACTTTCAAGAGGTGAAATATATTTTTACCTAAATGGAATTTCCCCATTAAAAAGAGAAAACTAAAATGGAATCTCTATGCACACAAACTTTCAAAATCAAAGCAACCAAATTAGTGGCTGTTGTGTTCATTTGTTTTCAGCCTTTTAGGGTTTGGTAACAAAGCATGAATCCTTTTAGTCAGTCTTTAATCTTGCTACTTTTTATGTTGGAATTTATATGTGTAGAATAATGTGGTACGATGATTGATGGCGCGGGGGTTTGGTTGTACTGGTATGCATAAATTTGAAAGAAAAAAAAAAATCTAATTCTAAGGGAATCAGAAGATACTTTTCAGAAAAATTCAATGTATATATTTTTTTGACAATGAATCAGAATTTTTCTTAATTTCATACTTAATCTAAAAAAATCATGAAATATAATAATAATAAATTGTAGTTCAATATTTACATTTATTTTTATAACTAAATTGGACAGGTTTTTGAAAGGATGGGTTCTTGCCTCTCTTTGTAAATCTGTCTCTAAATAGATTGAAATAAGTCCATTTATGAGTTTTCCTAAAGCATATATTATGGTCTATTTTTCTGCAAATGTGTCAACAATGCAGTGTTTGGCAATTTGTGCAACACTGTTCCTCTATTCAGATTGTACACTGACATTTTTTTTGTTATTGTCCCAGTCTAGGTATATAAATAACGGAGAGCTGTATAGATTTCATTGACTACCTTCATTATTGCCTCATTAGATCAGCAGTTCATACATTTACTTAAAAAAAAAAGAGGCAAGCATATCATCTTGGAGAGAACTAATGACCATTTTGATAAGAAAGTAAAAAAAAATACTTGGGGTATGGTAGATCGGGTCTTTCTATGCTTTGAATGTGATGAGGTCTATTACCTCATCCATGATTCAACGATTTTCAGTGTTTAGGATATTATACTCTTAGAATATTTAATATTTTTTTCATATTAAGTTTGATCTCTTGAGAGTATTGGATTGATATCTTCACAATAAAATTTAAAAAAAAATTTAATTCAAATTTTTTGAAATGATGCCCCAACCGTAATACAAGTAACATTTAAAGTACAAATTCATATTTAGTCCGAAAAATGATTTTAAAATACCAGAGTGATTTACCAACTCTTAAGTAACTTCATATTTTTGGTACATGTGATGGGATTTCTTTCATCTGATATCACTAACTAGGTTTGGCAAAACAATTACTTTCCATCATTTCAATTTACCAAAAGTCATCCGCATTTTCAGGTAAAGCATGGTCTTTAATCTTTGAGCAGACAATTACAAATACATATATAGAGAGAGAGAGAGAATGTGTGTGTAAAAAAGTAGAATTTGATATGAAACAATTCTGCTTTTCACTCACGACCCACAAAAGTTGTCGAGTATAGTGATTAAGGCTTTTTAATTAGTCTAATTAATCGACCCCAATCTCAATCAAAGCAGACAACTTTTGATTAAATTATTCTATAAAAAAAAGACAACTTTTGGTTTTGGTTAGTAAAATTAAGGGCTTTTACAATTGCTTTTCCCATTATTTATTGAACCAAGAAACATGACCGTACCATTAAAAGCAAATAAGCTTGTGAAGGGAATGATTAAAACCAGCTAGTCCTCCTTTTTTTTGGTGGTGACCTTTCTAAGTTCTAACTATGTGCATCACATGCGATTCTTAGTCACTATCCACCCTTTAAAGTTTTTGTTTGGTTTTTGCCTTTTGTTTCTTGGTAAAAGTAGAAGCCTACTTTGGATGTTGGATGATCCACACCTCACGTTTAAGTTTTATAATGTTTGTTGTAGTTGGAAAATCACATGAAAGATTGTACTTATAATGTGTGTGTCTACACAAACAAAATTATTCATAATACATATATGTATGTTTATGTATGCGTGAAATCTAGATAAATGATTTCATATAAGGAGTAAATATCACTAAAGTGGAAAGCCATTGTACACACTTACATTGCGTCCAAGGACTTTTCGATTAAAATTTTTAGTTATAGCATCGAAGAAATTATTAGATTATCCTGAACCATTGATACTTGATAAACTATTTAATTTTATACTATAGGGGTGAAAAAATAACAGCACAAGAGTGTATTAATATATTACACAGAAATCTTAAGATTAACTTGTTGATCTAAAAAGAAAATAATGTATCATATACTATAGTATAATTTATTTAAATATTATTTGTAAATATAATATTTATTATAATAATCTATATATATATATTTATATAGTTTAATATCAAGAAAATAAAACTATAAAAGAACCTGATAAAGTCGAGGCTAGAATTTAATTCTATAGCCTTAAGACAGATACGCCCCGCTACGGTGCTAACGGACTCTTCGGCGTCTATCTCCCAGGATACAACGACTTTCCTTCCTTTGGTAGTAGCACTTCAAACCAATGGAATAGGCGAACCGGCTCGGTGTAGTACTCTCTGATGAACTCAGACTCGGAGACCAGGATTGAACCCTAACTCGGAGACCAAGATTGAACCTAAACTTGGAAACCAAGGTTCGAACCCAATCCAAACCAGTTTAGGTTGAACCCAAACCAGTGGCTGAACCAAACAAAGAAGAATTAGAAGAAGAAATTCAGAAGAAGAGAAGAGATTTCTGAAATTGGTGTGTATTGAAATGAACCCAATGATGGGTATTTATAGGCTTGTTGGTGCCTATTCTGAATGGGTGCAACCATTGTTGACCAATCAGAATTAAAAAACTATTGGTGGTTTTTAATTTGTAAGGGGTGCAACTCTTGGTTCAAAATTTAAAACTGAATCCTTTTAATTCTGATCCAGCCCAGCCCTTTAATTTCGTCCAGTCCAGCAAGCAAATAATCCAACTCGGCCATTAATTCAGCCCAGTAAACAGGCCCATTTTGATAAGTCCAGCAACAAAATAAAATTACAACCACACAGGCCCATCCCAACTTTGGGTAAAAAGTTAAACCCATTTCACAATCAAGCCCCGCCCTAGCTCGGACCGGGCGGGCGGCGCGCGTGTGGTAGTTGGTTCGGATCCAGGCTAGCCTAGGTCCTCCCCCTCTTAAAAACTTGGGTGCCCTTGGGCCCAAACCCAAATCCCATACTAGACATATATATACTCAAGGTTGCTTTGCTACTTTTTCGATGTGGGACAAGCATTTCCCACTTTATTCACACCCATTTAGGCTTTATAAATCACTTACTTTTGAGCCAATTTCTCATTCACCCGGAAACGGATTTGAGAAAATAAATATACCACGTTCATCTCCTCGCAGAGAGGAACGCGCTCATCAATAGATTCGTAAAAAATTCTTAGCGGAATCTTTTTAAAAATCCTTCCAAAGTTTGCGTTTTCTAATGCCGTTTCCAACATAACTTTTATTAGATTAGTCTATCAAGTGTTAAATGGATAAGGATTATCTCATAATTTTTCATAGTCTTCGGCAAATGTATTATCATTCTTATAAAGCAAAGAATATTGATAGTTGGGTAGGTTTTTTTATTTTCATTATTCTATATAGGGTTAAGTGCCAAAAATTTTCATGTAATATAGGTTATGTGCATGATAAGTCCTTATTTCCTTTTTGAAAAAGTGCATTTCAGTCCATAATATTAAAAAAAATGTACAAATAAGTCCCTCTGATCACTTTAAACAAAAAATAAATCTAAAAATCTGATTTTACCTTTTTGTGGTTCTATTTTGCCTTTCACATAATGTGCATAATACCCCTCCCCCCAACTCATTTCCTCATGAATGCTCTCTCTCTCTCTCTCTCTCCATAACTACTGCTTTTCCTTTTTATTTTTTTGTTCCATTGGTGAGATTCATGTTGACAAATGTTTTACAAAAGGTTGTATGCATAACCCTCTTATTTATTTGAGTTTGAGACCAACTGCGTAAAAATAATAATAATAATAAATAAAATAAAATAAAAACATGTATGATAAATAGAAAAAAAAAAAAAAAATGACCTTAAATAATTTGCATTTTGTTGCTTCCTAGATTTGGTAGGCACATTAAATCAAGGTAATGGTTATATTTATGTTAGCTTTTGTTAATTTTCCAAGGGTAAATTATATGTAATTTAATTATTTCTTTTATCAAGTGGAATTAGATTCAACTCAATTTGGATTAAAAACTCTTCGCTCATCATAGAATTATTAAGCTGTTGTAAAGCTAGATATTCACATTGGGAATCCATAGTTAAAAATCAAATGTGACCACAAAGTATATGTTTCTTTTAATTAAACTGTCATAATTCATGTTTAAATAACACCTTATAACTATTTCCTAATCACGTTAAATATATTAAAAGTCTTAATCTGAAATTAGCAAATAAGATTTTGTAACTTGATGGCATATTTAATACTAATTCAGGAGATATCACATGTTGTTAGAATGTATATTTACGGTGTATAATAACTGTTATGTTTACTTACAAATTGGTGACAAAAATCTTTAAACCAAAATAATATAAAAAAATTAGTGAAAAGAATGGGAAAGGGATTAAAGTACTAATATTTCTACAAGAATGACGTATTCGTATCAGATCAGATACGTATTGAATATCAATACTTACAGATTCGTGTTCGATACTTTTAAAATGTATCCATATTTTTAATATATATATTTATATATTTATTTATTTATTTATTTATTTTTAACACGTATCCAATACTTCGACTACGTATACGATACTTCTCAAATATTTCATAATACATTTTTAATAAGTTTTAAACATTAAATGTAACTTATATATATATAATTGATGAGAAAAAAATCAAATTTTATTAAGTAATGACTATAGATTGTCATTATATTAATGACTATATTTAGATTCATAATATTTTTAAAAATTTGAATAAAACTTATTTTTATATATATAAAAAAATATATAGTTTTTCAGCTTAATTTACAAAATATATAATTTTTTTATCCCAAACAAATAAACTGTAAGTATTTATAAAACACGAGGTTTATTTTATTTTTATCCCAAACAAGCATACTCTTACACAAATTGGATAAAATGATCAGTTTACATGGCCTGTTTTTATACTTATTAACTTATTCTATTGAAATGAGGGTATTATTGTTATTTTAAGTCTCCGGGAGTTATTTGCACCAAATATTGCATAGAGGTGTTTTGCAGACAATTTTGCACTATATCAATAATAAAGGGAGGTTTTTTGCACTCTATATATATATATATATATATATATGTATATATATTGAATGCTGACACACACATATCACAAATTTTTTGAGGGAGGTGAGGATCCATTTAAAATTAATAATAAAAAAGAAAAAGAAAAAAAGAAATTCAGGAGCACCAGCCAAGCTATACCATTAAGAATTCAATTTTGGGCTGAGGTTGTTAAAAACCATGGTCCAGGCTTTAAAGCACAAAACCTGGAGCTGAAGCCCATAGATACTATCTTTTTGGACCCATATTGGAGGAGTCTCCAGACCCAATGCCTTAATTTTGCTGTTTGATCCCCACCCACCACTTTCCACCATCCTTGCGTCATCCAGTTTGGCCGTAAACTCTAGGTTCACTAATTCTTTGTCTGGTTTAGTGATTTTTTAGTTTAAAAAATTTGAGTTCATTTTCAAGTTAGAGTTTAAAAGCATTATTAATAAGATAAAATTATTATCTATCAAAAGGCCTAATAATTTTTTTTTATTTTTTATTTATTTTTTAGTTTAAAAAATTTGAGTTCATTCTCAAGTTAGAGTTTAAAAGCATTGTTAATAAGATAAAATTATTATCTATCAAAAGGCCTAATAATTTTTTTTTATGTAGAACTAATTTGAGTTCATTCTCAAATAATGTTTGTATTGAGAAATTTGGAGGGACAGTGACAAAAAAGAAAATAAAGGATAGTGTAAATTGGGTTGGCTAAAATGAGAGAAAATAAAGGATGGGGAAAGATAGTTATCTCTCATTTTCTATCCCTCAAAAAATGAGAATAGGGAGAGAAATGATAGTGTTTGAGTAATAATTTGGAAACTGCGCGCCCTCAACAATTAAAAGGAGAAAATTATTATTCCACTCATATCCCATCTATTTTAAAGGACATGATAATATCATTTCTCTTCTTTTCTCCCCTCTATCATATCCAAATAAGAATACTATTATTTCATTTCATTTCTATCTATCCAAACATGAATAGAAATTATTATTATCGTTTCTTTTCTTTTCTCTCCTAACTAATATTGTCTTATTTATGAAAAAAAAACAAATACTAATACTGTCATTTCATTTCTTTTCTCTCCTACCTATTCAAACACACAAGTTTTCGTTTGGACTGTCGAAGGGCTGGCTGACCCACGCATATAAATTACCCCCAATTTATTATATTTTATGTTAAAAGTCTAATCTGACTATACTTTTAATTTGTTGTATTTATTAGTTTTTAGTGATGATTTTTCTTATTCTATTTTTTTCCCATAATTTTAATAGAAAAATTTATTTGGACTTAATTTTAGCTTATATATATATATATATATATATATTATTTTATAAATTTAAAGTTATTTATTGTTCATTCATGAATGTGCATAATTCTTGCTTAGTCACAATTTTTTATTTTTATTATTTTTATTTTTATTATTTTTTTTTTTAGAGATATGTTCATGAATCTAATGAGAGAAGTTAAAAAATGTTGTAAGTTCAACTGAATTTTTAAGTAAATAATAATTTAATCGTGATATCTCATGAATTATCATGTTTAAGATTCTAAGTTCACTTGATACAAATAATTAAGAAGTGTGTGAATGTTGTTAATATATATATATTTAACGAGCTTAAGAATGTTGTTAAAGGCATCAAGTCCAATTGTAACTATTCATGTACTTACCTCCATTTAAAACTGCGTGGATAGACACTCTTCCATGTGAGATATCGGGTAATGAGCTATCGCGCTTTAGAAAAACATAGGAATGATTCCGTGGCTAATTATATGACTCATGAGAGAGGAGAAGGTATTGGATGCAGCGTGACGCGTGTTGTACATGTACAATTTGAATGAGCTAGTGTATTATGCCCCCGACGCACCAAATATCTCTTCTATGAAAGAATGTCTGTTCAGAATTGCTCAAACAATTTTAGATAGCAAACCACTTTTATTTTTGGTCTAAAACGACACCAAATGATAGTGTATCGGGCTTATCTGAACCATATGTGTTGTGCACGCGTATTATACATATATGACTCAAATGAGCCGGTGCACTAAATATCTATTCCATGAGAGAGTGCTTATTCACAATTGCTCAAGCGACTTTAAACAGCAAATCACTTTTATTTTTGGTCTAAAACGACACCAAATGGCCATGGACCGGGCTTATTTGAGTCGCATGTGTCGTGCATGCATGGACATGTGTTGTATATGTATCACTCGATGAGTAAGTACACTCGGCAAACCGAATATCTATTCCATGAGAGAGTGTCTCTATTCACAATTGCTCAAACAACTTTTAATAACAAATCACTTTATTTTTGGTCTAAAATGACACCAAATAATATTTAGAAACCAAATTCGACAATTATTGAATTTAATTTATACGAGAAGGATGGTGAATTTTATCGTATGACGTTATGATGACATCGTATGATGAGCCACCAACGCAGATAAATCAAATTCGGTAAACTGTCAAATTCGAACATTAAATTATTATTTAATGACATTTGATTTTTTGCTTCAAAACAACACCAATGATATTTTTAAGGAAAATATTAAATTAAAATTTTCTAAGTAATTAATACAAAAAGGACTGGTTAATACATAGATGCCATTATTTGGGGGGGATTTGGAACCTTGTAAGTTGTAAATGAGTCCACTTTGTGCATTAATCATATACATATACATACATATACATATACATATACATATACATATACATATATATATATATGTATAATTTCGTTAACATTGCGAAATATGAAAAGGCATTACAATATTATCACTGAAAAGGCCAATTAATCGAGAGATAAAAGAAAGGCCAATTAATCGAGAAAAAATTGCGACACTTTTATGTCCGAAACGACTACAAAACTCGCAGCAAACCCTAGCTAAAAAATAAACCACCAAAACATGCAACCAGGAAATTTGCCGGAAGGTTCAGAATTCCACCGGTTCTTTGCCGGAGAAACTGTGATGGACGTTGGAAAGTACGGATTTCAACAGAATTGTGAATTTCCGGCGGTCCAAAGCTTTTGTAGTTCCTCATTTTACCCTTGGGAGTCGTCCGGAATTACGGATACGCCAGAAGCCCGAGCTCTCGCTGCCTCAAAGAATCATAAAGAGGCAGAGAAGCGTCGTAGAGAGAGAATCAATTCGCATCTTGATAGACTAAGAAGCCTTCTCCCCTGCAATTCCAGAGTACTCTCTCTACATATACATATACACACACCTTATATTTTACACTAGCAATGAAAATCTTGACTTGAGTCTATTTTGATGTTTCATTGGTCTAAATTTTTGAAGTTACATGATTTCATGTGTATGCTTTTACAGAAAAATCAAGAATTACAAATATATATATATTCATGGATGTGTATATGTATCTATATGTATATATCGAAGCTGTATGAATAAGACAGAGAATCACTCATTCTGCTAATTTTTGGAATTTGAATTTTGGAGCATCTTAGTTCAAATCTTAAGTTAACTTTCCTCTGATTCTAATTCCAAAATTTAGATTCTATGCTGTCAAATGCAACATGAAAAATTCAATGTCTGAATTATATAGATTGAAAGGTGTTTTTTTGAAGCATTTGGATTCAAATTCTGAGTCTGTAAAGCTGAAAAAGAAAAGAATAAAACCTTTATGGTTTCTAGGCATCTCTCTATATATAGTAGCTTTCAAAATTTTGACTGAGCTGAGTTGTGATGCTTCATTTGTTAAAATTTCTTAAATTACAAGATTTCATGTGTAAAGATCTTTAATTTGACAGAAAATCGAGATTATATCTGTATGTTTACATGTAATATACATATATATTTAATTAAGTTGTTGTGAAACTGTGAGAATAATAGAAATTACAGAGAATCACTCAATAGCTTTCTTTTTTGGATTCAGTTTCTGAATTGTAGATTCAAAGGTGTTTTTTTGAAGCTTTTGAACCCAAATATTCTGAGCAGAGTAAGCTGACAAAGAAAGAGAACAAAAACCTTTGTGGTTTCTAGGTTTTTTTTAAAAAAATAAAAATAAAAATTTGGGAAAGTTATGAAACTTTTTCTAAATTAGGGTTCTAAGTTTCTATTCCATTATTTTGTCCTTTTTAGACAGACAAAGCTACACTGCTGGCAAAGGTGATCCAACGAGTGAAAGAGTTAAAGAAGCAGAGCTCAGAGACCATTCAACTTGAAACCTTCCCTTCCGAGACGGACGAAATCACAGTCTCCTCCTCCGGTGATTGTCTGAGTGACGGAAGATTATTGATTAGAGCATCCTGGTGCTGTGAAGACCGATCTGATCTCATTCCTGAGCTAATTCAAACACTGAAATCGCTCCGTCTGAATCCTCTCCGAGCAGAGATGGTGACCCTTGGAGGGAGAATCAGGAACATTTTGATCGTCGCCGGAGATAAAGAAAACAGTGACGAATTGGTTCATTTCTTAAAAGATGCATTAAAATCAGTAGTCCAGCCTTTGGGTTCTGATTTTGGTGGGCAGACTAAAAGGCGACGAGTTCTTAGGTCAGGACCCTCCCTCTCACAATTTTAGCTCCATTTTCATATGTGGGTTGGTTTGTGTTGTATTTGTGTTGTTCAATGAATAATTCAAAATGCAATAATATTTGTTGTGGGCATTGGCTGATTGTAAAAATCAAATGCTTCTTTGAGTTTTTCTTAAGCATTAGAATCTCATGAATCATTGAACCTGAATAGTTAAGCTTCTTTGGGTCGGAACATGCAGTGATTTTAGGTTATTTGAATGGAAAAGTAGAGAATTTGAATGGTGAAGTTAGGAGTACGTTATTAGGGTTTCAGAGAGGTTTTAGTTTTCTCAATGAAAGTCAGATTTGAGGTGTTGTAGAAGTGGAGTTATTGTGGTTTGGAGACACTGTTGGGGAGACAATAAAGTTGTATGAATGACAGGAACTTTTGGTTAATTTGTTGGTTAAATTGGTTTTGTGAACTGAGAATTTGGAAATATGCAAAGACACACAAGAAAAACACTCTCCCAGAGTCGATATGTAATATTTAAAGGGTAAAAAATGCAATCTTTACTGGAAAAAAAAAAAAAAAAAAACCAAGGTCAATGGAATAGGCAAAAATTGCCATGTGAATATGGTAAGTAGTTCAGGAGTGGAACACATCAGAGTTTATTATTTTTTGAGTGGAGAAAACCTAGCTAGCACTTTTCATGCCATAATTGTATGTTAAAGCCATTTTTTTTTTTTTGTTAATCACGTACCTGCTTGTTTTGTTTGTTTACAACGTGAGAACACACTATCATAGTAATTTGGTCAAAAATACACGTCAAAGTTATGCGATATACACTGTGAAAGTGAGACCTTTTTCCAAGGGAAGAAAAAGATAAGCATTAAATTGTAAAATAGCCAAGATGATTATTTTGACCCAGCAAAAAGTGTTCAATTAAAAAGGTAATCATGTAACTTATTATCTGTTCTTTTTCCATTGTTCGATCCAGTTATAACTTTCTTATATTCTTATCTCTGCATAATTGAGTTTGTTTAAGATTGTCGGGTGGTGTCATTATCTAAACAAAAGACTAGCTAGAGATTTTTAACATGGATCTTCCCCGCAAATAATAGTAACCATAAAAAAGAAAATTGGAAAATGAGAAGGAGAAACACATATATGAGTGATTTCTGCAGTTGTTAAAACTTTAACTACATCAATCTACGAATTTGGGTCATCTCCTGTGTCGCCCCATTATGTGATTTGTCTTGTACCTTTATATCACTTGTGCAATCATTTATATAGCTTATACAATAACTACGCTTCATTAGTATTGAACTATGTTACATTTTGTCGTGAGAACGTAAATATAGTACGCTATTTAACCATTTAGGAGGAGTGGACAGGATATATCCCTCTTGTTCATCCGTCTATACCATTTGGTTTCAAAGGAATGCTAAAGCAATGCCAATCATGTAGGTGATAAGAGAATCTATAAGAAGCAGACTTCTCTTAATCAAAAACTTAATGTTGTGTTTGGAGTATCGAATTAGTCTCGGACTTAAAATTGAAAGAAATTTGGTTAAAACACGATGGAGATGGTTGATGCACGCTTTTGTTTTGCTGAGTTTGTTTGGTAATAGATGTCTTGTGATCCATCGCCTTGTTATTTAGTTTAGTTTCTTGCTCTACTCTTTTAACATGCCTTGTTTGCATACATACGTGCTTTGTTTAGGTATGTACGTTCCTTGTTTTGCCATTCCTGTTGTAATGTTGTTTCTTTGTTTGCTCCCTCTTTAGTAGCTTGTTTGTACATACTCTCTTTGTTAACACAGCTTACCCTTCCTATCTTAAAATAAGTACGTAGTAGTTCCGAACTCATTTTAGTTGCTTGAAAATGCTGCATTGGAGTCATTTATGACATCATCTCCATTACACACGTACATCAGCAAAAAAAGCATATCTAACATGGATCTCTTAGTGCTAACCACGTTAGAAATGAGTGTGTAACACACGTCATTTGGGAAAAAGAAAATAGACAATTAATTAAGCATGACTTGACATCTATTACCTATAAAGAGAATTAAGGAAAATTTAAAAAACGTAAAGGGTCACAAATAATGACACCATTTAGTCTTTGAATGAAATAGATGTTACGTCGTGACTCATGGCAGTAGAAATTAGTCCCCATTGTCATTATAAAATTAAAAAAAAAATATTTTAAAATATTCTTAAATCAATACCAATTCACACACTGACATATTATATCCAGGGTAAAACTCAAAGTATTCAAGGCAAGTAAGAGAATACCATAGCTTTATTACAGTGAGAGAGAGAGAGAGAGAGAGGGGGTGTGGAATCTTGGGGAGAGTGGTTGGAGGAGGCTGACAAAAATGGACAATGTTGTACATCCCTATCCCATATTGATTGAGACTAGAGGGGGGCAGTGACATGTATGCATGTATGCACATGTGTGTATAATTATATATATATATATATATATATATATATGGAGAGAGAGAGAGAGAGAGAGAGAGAGAGAAGGGGGTTTGGTGTGGGTTGAATAAGTTGTTGGGGGAGGCGAAAAGTGGAGTCACGCGGGGATGGTATATGTCGGGGAAGGGGAAGGGGAAGGGACGTGGTCTGGCGTCTGCCTCCTGGCGTGCTGGTTGTCGAGCGCTGCGCCGCTGCTGCTACTCACCACTTTTCTCAGTTGCATTATTAAAATATTGCGTGCACACGCAGCAATCATTACGAGTTTCTTTTTGCTGCCCCATCCGAATGTTTGGCAGTTGGCACCATATCTGTGATGTGAATTCTTACTCCCCCCCCCAATCAAACCTAGTGAGCTTTAATAATGTTGCTACTATTATCTAGGACACGACTTCCACTAGTTTTATCACAAATTATCATGCCAATTTCAGCCCCATCTCTATTTTTATTTTTATTTTTATTTTTATTTTTATTTAAAAAAAAAAACAAATTTAAAAGTTTTATCTTTCATTTTGAAAAAGAGGAAGTAATAATACTAGTTAATTCCAAAGTTTGGGAGGACTAAAAAATATGACCATCAAATATTTGATACACTAAGTATAGTTTTCTATCCTTACTAATTAGTTGAAACTTTCGTTTCCAAAAACATACATATTTTTTCAAATGAAGTAAGTTCTATTTTAAAATTCACATGAAAATTGTTTCATTTCAATTTGAAGATGTCGGAATTTAATTTGGATACTAATATAGTTGTGATGGCTCAATCTCTAACGCTAATGCTCGTGAAGCTGCGAGTTTGCTCAATTACCCATTCCCATTCATGCACCATCATCTATTGTGTTGCTCCTTTTTTTTGTTATTGAATTAAATGAAATTAAAGAAAAAAAAAAATCATTGTTACTGAGCACTGTGGAGAGTATTGAAAAGGAATAAAAAGAAAAAAGAAAAAAGAAAAAAGAAAAAAATCATCATTCTGACTAAGCAGTGTTGGCCCATAACACTTGAAGAACGGAAACTGGGCCAACTAGCTGTATACTGCTGGGCTTATTCCAGGCCTGCCATTCGTAACAGTTTAAATCTCTCTCTCCAGCCCATGAAAACCTTCTGAACAACTTAACAGTTTTGTCGTGCATTAGCTAACTACTTTAACTACTTGGTATATGATGAATGTGTACAGTGTACTTGCCCAATATATATATATGAATGTATTTATTTATTTATTTTTTTTCTCTTGGCAAACTAAGGGGGAAGGGAGAGTCGGACACGACACTCAGCTCCCTCTATCAATTAGGCCACTAAGTAATATCCAAATGTATTAACTTCTCATACTCCCAATATTTATGGAGCAAGCCTATGGAGTCTATAAGAATAAGTAATTGTTCTTTGGAAGGTCCTCCATTTATAAAGTTTCTGCAAATAAGTGAACGGTAGAAGATAAACCAAGTTTGAAATTTTAGAATCGAGTTAAAGTGGGACGGGCTTGGGCCTCTCTCTCTCATATATGGGCTTGTCTTTTCCATTTGATTTTGATAAATGCTTCTTCGACTTTGAATTTGTTTTCCTAGTAACTAACTCAATAATTAGCCTAGGAAAATATATTTTTAAATAAAGAGCTTAGCAAAGGTGGATGCAGTTTGGTTGAAGTTGTAGTAACAGAGTAATTCTATTGTATTCTGATCCCACACCTCAATTATTAGATCATCATTTGATTGAGTTTCTTTCTTCATGCTCTCTTTGGAAGGCATCAGTTTAATGAGTAGCCTTTTCAGATAAATTACATTAACATTCCTGTTAAATTACATTTATCTCCCTGGAAATTTGTACTTAAATAACATGGACTTCTCGTATGTAAATAGTCAACACGGTTAATGATGAAAAATGCTGATCAGAAATTTTTTTAAGTTGCAAATTTGAATTCTATACTTGAAAGACAAGTTTACTGCAATAAAATATATAAGGACAAAAATATAATTATAAACTTAACAAATTTGATATGGAAAGTCAATGTAATTTGATAGACAAGAAGGGATAATTTAATCTAAATAAAATTACAGAATAGCTTTGATTAAAGTCACAGGATCCCAAAGAATAGTTGATGCTGTAATTTTTAGGGTTACTTACAATGACACCTCCCGAGATTTGCCATAATGATAACCATATACAAGTTGAGCCTTTTTTTAACAATAATAACCCTCAAAAATTGATAAAGGTAACAAAGACACCCCAATAATGGCATGCTACATCTGAATTGACAAATTTACCTTTAGACTTATAAATTGACCAAATTGAGTAATGAAATTACATTTCTAACCTTTATCAATAAAATTAAAAAAAGAGAAGAAAAACTATTTTTTTTCCTTCTCTCCAATATCGTCCGTTATACACACTTTAATCACTCATGGATGTTGCCGCCGCCACCAAAACCTATATACTTCTTTTGTGGTGATGGTGGCAACGGTGGTGGTGAGGGATTTAGGGACGAAGAGGGCTACGATTTGGTGGTGGGTTACATTTATCTCCCTTGAAATTTGATATGGAAAGTCAATGTAATTTGATAGACAAGAAGGGATAATTTAATCTAAATAAAATTACAGAATAGCTTTGATTAAAGTCACAGGATCCCAAAGAATAGTTGATGCTGTAATTTTTAGGGTTACTTACAATGACACCTCCCGAGGTTTGCCATAATGACAACCATATACAAGTTGAGCATTTTTTTAACAATAACACCCCTCAAAAATTGATAAAGGTAATAAAGACACTCCAATGATGGCATGCCACATCTGAATTGACAAATTTACCTTTTGACTTATAAATTGACCAAATTGAGTAATGAAATTACCTTTCTAACCTTTATCAATAAAATTAAAAAAAGAAAAGAAAAACTATTTTCTTTCCTTCTCTCCAATATCATCCATTATACACACTTTAATTACTCATGGATGTTGCCGCCGCCACCAAAACCTATACACTTCTTTTGTAGTGATGGTGGCAACGGTGGTGGTGAGGGATTTAGAGACGAAAAGGGCTACGATTTGGTGGTGGGTTCGAGGGAGAGACCGTGAGTTTGGTGGTGGGTTTTTAGGGTTAGGGTTTGGCCGTGGTTGTTCTTGTTTCACCATGAAGTTTGTCGCACCTGAAACTCACTAGAACTTCACTGGTTTGGACGGTGATGATTATAAGTTCACTGTAGCTCTTCACTGGATTGACGCACGCTGTATATTTATGGTATCGATTTAGTCCGCTGAAGCTTTTAGGCCAAGATGATGGATCTCGGTTAGAAGATGGATGATGTTATGTACTGATGTTCTGAAGCTCGCCGGGAATGATATTGATTGAGATTTTGATTAAAAAGATGTTAGGCCGGTTCCTCATGTGCCTAAGAAGTAATCCGGCGAAACACCACCACCCACCTTCGTCACCATCCGCCGCTGATGGAGCCATCATCGGCGGCGGCGGCGAAGGGGGAAACAATCGAGACAGACAAGCTGAATCGTTCTTCCCGCCGATCTCCGAGATCCGCAATGTGGAGCCAGTACCAGGAAGCAGATCGAGGACAAAAGTGTGGAACTCCGACAACTCGTCGGTAATCGGTAATGCAATCTCAGCGACTCCGCTGACTCTATCGTCCAGATGAAAGCCTTATGCGTGTCCATATCCGCCATCCTCCACTCCCTCTTCGTGGAAACCCCCAAATTCACCATCTTTCCACTCCCTCTTATGTGAATGCCCTTTTATTTATTTTTGTGGTATTATTATTTTTTTTCCCTATTTTTGTATCATAAAAATACCTTTGGTGTTGGTGGAGGACGGTGGGGATGGAAGTGAAGTTGGGGTTGGTGGTCGGTGGTGGTGTGGTGTGGTGTGTTGTCTGGATTCAAGATATACATATATATTTATATATATAATATACTATATATTTATATATATATATATAGAGAGAAAGAGAAGGGCTTCTGATGAAAGAAGAGAGATGAGAGAGATTGGTAAGGTTTAATGATGGGTAAAAGTGTCATTTAAGAATTTTAATATTTTATAATAAAATATTTAAGGGTAATATTGACATTTCACATCTTTTAAGGGATTGTTTGGATTCATTTTTTGACAGGGGGTGTCATTGTTAAAAAAAGGCTCAATTTGAATATGGTTGTCATTATGACAAACCTCAGGGGGTGTCATTGTAATTAACCCTAATTTTTATTTGGGCCCAAACTCCTTGCAGAGACTGGAGGGCCTATACTTGACCCAATTACGAAGCCCAATGGTGTTTTATATATATTTATAATGTACCACAGATTTTGAGGGACATTATATGTATCCCTCAGTCCATAAACTGGTCCATCTTTTCTTTTAAGAATGATTCAAATCAGATGTCTATTATGCAAATCAAGAGTTAAGTTATCATTTTCCACATCTGTGAATGTATCGTGTCTATTGACTAATTTAGAAGAAGGGTTGGTTATCTTTGGAAATGTATATATTTTTCATTTCCACATCTGTGAATATGTGGAAAATTGAGTCTATTTAGAAGAAGGGTATCTTTGGAAATGTATAATTTTCATTCAAAATGTAAATATTTTAATAAGTTGGAACCTAAGAGATAAATTATCTTGCCGTGGAAGAGGGAGCTTTTAGCTTTAACCTTATGCCAAAAGTGTAGTTAAAGTTAATTGTAACAAATGAATGCTAAAACAACCCATTGAGCATATGTTAAATGAAATGAATTTCGGAATAAATTTCATGTATCCGAATTATAAAAATAATGTACAAGCACAAAGGAATGAATATAATAAGAAAGAAGAGATGAATTCAATGATGAGAGAACACCAAATAAATAGTGGTCACTTTCCTCATCTCTCCACCTTTTATATCCTGTGGTCTGCCTATTCAGAAAGTGAAAACTCTCCATGTGGTAGGTCAGCTAACAATATCATGGTGAGCACCAAATTCACAATAAATTTGTCAAAATATAGTTAGCTAGTCAATAATAGTGACACTTTCTCAACCCCATTACAATCAAATTTAAACAAGTTTTGAAGTTCTTTTCTCAACCACACTTATGCTATATAACAATACGAGAAAGATCAAAACGTCCTAAAAAAATAAACAGTACTCAAAGATATTTTGACATGTAGTACTCTTTTCAATGAAAACTATCTACTTTTTTTATAATGGAGAAGTTGAGAATTTTCACGAGGATGGTATCATGTGTACACTTTCTCCTAAACCGTCACAGAAATCCTTTTCAGGACCATTGGATTCTCGTTACTAATGGGTGTTAACAATCTTTGACCAAAATGTTTAACTAATTAATTTGTCTTTTTAGTGAAGAAATCCTTGCATGGAGTGGCTTGGAAACATCTGTACTCCATGTTCTTTCATGTTCATGTCCAAATTTTCAATTCATACCAACTACTTTGTGTGTGTGTGTGTGTGGAAGAATATATATGCAATCTTTTATTCTTTGAACCCTATCTCTTTATTTATTAGCTTTATTCCATTAGAAAAAGATGGGGTGGAGAGGAGAAGGGTATCAAAGAATAAGAATTTTTATTGCCTTGCACAAAGCCAGCTCCACTGTGCAAAAAATGTGGAATCAATTTACCACTTCTTTCAACTTTCTCTATTTATTTAGAGTTTTATTTTATCTCTCTATATATATAGTGGCCCCAAACAGGCCTACTAATAATAATTTAATTTTTTTATTTTTTAAAAGTTTTTTTTTTTTTAGTGATTTAGAGGTTTGTTCATTCAAGAAACTTGTCATTACATAGCAAGCAATGCCACCAACTATATTTAATTCTAATTTTCTAATTTGTTTGTCTCTAGGTTAGTGATCTTGTTTTATTATAAGGCCGCATAGCTTTTCCACTACAATAGTGACCACCACCATGTCTAATCTTCTAATCAACCTGTTTGACTTTAAATGAACTACTTTTATTATAATGGGCCTTCCGATTAAAAACCATATAATTAAATACCAGGCACTAGCTTATCCACTTCTTTAAGTAATAATTAATTAATTAAGAAAGATTCTTAAATTGTACTCCTAAAAAAAGGGTTATAAACAAAAAAAATTATAAACCGGACTGATGTATTGATCGATACGACGAATCATGCTTTGTACAAATTATAATAAAAGTTCATAATAAATTATATATATAATTAAAATCAGACCATTGTTTGAATCATGAATTAAACATATAGATGAATTTCATGCATGAACTAAGCATTTTTTTTTTTTCTTTCTATTTTAACACATTTTTAAAAATAATAATAATAATGCTAGTTCGGTTGCATGGACTTGTCACTTGTGCCTTGGAATTGAAAAATGAAAAAATAAAAAAAAACCTAAATAATGACTTGCATAAAAATAAAAAAATAAAAATCTTAAAATGCATAAATACTAGATTGTGATTTTTATTTATTTTTTTGAGCGAGTACTGTTACCATTTTGATGGTGAAACATTGAGGAGTATTGTTGTGTGTAATGTTTAAGATTGGTGGTTCATTAGGAATCTAGGATGCCTTTCTTGCCGGCTTTAAAAGTAGATATAGAGTAAGGTACCAGATGTCTGTAGCCAAACAAAAAAAATTAAATAATAATAATAATCAACCCAAATTGGCAGTGACTGTTTAAAACTTTATAAATTTTAAACAGTCAACAACACTTTCTCTTAGCTGAAGCAATGAATATTTTGATGTTAATTTCCAATATGTAAAATGTGTAGGCCACATAAACCACTCTATGAAAATTATAGTTATATCTATTGATTGCTCACTATCACAATGTATATTTTGAGGGGAAAAAAACAAAATTAAATAAAAAAAACACTGATTCAATTTATTAGTGGGTATTGGGTTGAGATCATTGACAATTAGTTAGCCTGCATTAATATTTTGACCATTCGGCCTAGAATTATTATTATTATTATTATTATTATTTTCTTCTTAATCAGTGATTGAGTTGTTATTATGAAGATGTTAATAAGTTTTTGCGCTTTCATTCATTAAAAATTTTATTTTTGTAATGACCCAATACCAAAACGTGACATGTAGAAAAATGATTGAAGTGCTGTAGGAGCCTTTTATTTAAAAAATATTTAAAAAAAATGCCATTGTCAAATGTTTAGTTGTTGAATCTAATGTTAGTAGCTGCTATTACGGCAACAAATTGATACAAAACGAAATAAATTTCTCACCCTTTCACACACGAAATGACGTCACTATGATGAATGAGGGAGATGCCTTTTGTTTTGCTAATCAAAATACATGCTCAAAAGTTAAAAGTAGGTAAATTGTTGTTACATAATGTGAAGTGAAGAAACAATTTACTCTTTGCGTGGATGACAATAAATAAATATATACTGAAATTAGTATATGTTTTCAATGATTCACTTACGTAACTATACCGTGTGGGAAATCAAGACAAAGCACAAAAAAACAGTCAAGAAATAATCCAAAAAAAAAAATAATTCACCGCTAAAGATGAAAAAATTTATAAATTATCTCGAACCCTAACTTTCAATACATCATTTCTATCTCTCTATTTCAGAATTTTTTTCATTTAATTAGTAATATAAATTATAAATCGGATCTAAATTCACCAAAAACCGAGTCATTTTGTTGTTGTTGTTGTTGTTTGGGTCACTGTTCCTAAAATCATGGGTCAAAACTCTGGATAGATCCAACTCGATGTGGTTTTAGTACAAAAGGGTCGCGAGGGGTAAACATGGCTACGTTTGGTGTGCAGGGGATGGGAATGAGAATAAGAATGAGAATGAGAATGAGAATAGAATAGAACTGAACAGTATTCACTTTCTATGTTTGGTGTAACACAGTGAATCATTATAGAATGGAATGATTATTATCATTCTATTGTTTGGTTGATCATCATTAAGTTTGGAATTAAATGATTTTTGTCAAAAATACCATTTTCATTGGCTTACATTATTTTAATAAAATCAATTTAATTAATATTCTGTAATGTTATAAGATGCCCAATACTGCCATGGAAAAAAATAAAGAAAACCCTTAAAATAAAATGAGATATTATTTTTGACTCAGGCGATCGTTAATTTTTATTTTATATTATCATTACTCCATATATAAATGTTCGAAGAGAGAAAGATGGAGAAATTATACAAACATTTCAAAAAAAAAAAAAATTAAAATTAGAAGAAGAAGAAGAAAAAAAGAAGAAGAAGTGATATACTCAGAAGATAAAAGAGATTAATATTTGGGATTTGGATCCTCTAAGTTAAATATTCTCTAAGTTATGGTAAGTTGAATTCGCTACAGAATGATACGTAACATTAAAAACCTATCTACTGCCGGTGTTAAACCACGTTAACTAATTTAAAGAAATTTTGAAAACTGCACCGTTTTGAGATAAGTAAAATTTTCCAAAGTTTAAAAACTGCATCGTTTTGAATTAAGAAAAATTTACTATGCTCTAACGATGTTTAACATTGTTATCTCTCCCTTATTTTTTCCAAAAAAAAAAGATCATTCATCTCCCTCTTTATTCATATCTGAAACAAGTCGAGTCTCTATTTCTCTTTTAAGTAGTAACAAATTTTAGATTTTTTTTTTTTTTTTTCCTAATTGGTACTCACACAATCCAGGTTCCAAAGGGATTGTTTGTACAAAATTTTTAGATTTTTTTATCATTTTATTTTTTGATTTGGGTAATACAATAAAAAAGTAATGGATCCGTTAAAACACAATTCAACTCAACCATAGGCATGATTAATATCACTGCAAATAGTATTTTGGAGCAGTAGCATAGATCAAGATATCGTGCATTTATATCATCATCATTCTACATATCGTATTAAGATTTTTTTTTGCTGAAAAAAAGATTTAAACCATGCATTCAGCAATAGCAGATACGCGACTTATTTCAGATATGAATAAAGCACTTATTTCATATATGAATAAAGCAGGGAAAGAGGGAGGATCTTTTTTTTAAAAAGATGAGGGAGAGATAACGATGTTAAACGTAGTTAGAATATAGTGAATTTTCCTTAATTCAAAACAGTGCAGTTTTTAAGTTTATTTAAATTAGTTAATTTGATTTTACACCAGTAGATAGATTTTTAATGTTACGTATCATTCCGTAGGGAATTCAACTTACGATAACTTAGAGAATATTTAATTTAGAGGATCCAAAATACTATTTGTAGTGATATTAATCATGCCTATGGTTGAGTTGAATTGTGCTTTAACGGATCCATTACCTTTTTATTGTGTTACCCAAATCAAAAAATAAAATGATAAAAAAATCTAAAAATTTTGTACAAACAATCCCTTTGGAACCTGGATTGTGTGAGTACCAATTAGGAAAAAAAAAAAAAAAAAAATCTAAAATTTGTTACTACTTAAAAGAGAAATGAACTTGGATCCTCTAAATTAAATATTCTCTAAGTTATCGTAAGTTGAATTCCCTACAACGTAACATTAAAAATCTATCTACTGGTGTAAAATCAAATTAACTAATTTAAAGAAACATTAACTAATTTAAAGAAACTTAAAAACTGCACTATTTTGAATTAAGGAAAATTCACTATATTTTAACATCGTTATCTCTCCCTCATCTTTTTTAAAAAAAAGATCCTCCCTCTTTCCCTGCTTTATTCATATATGAAATAAGTGCTTTATTCATATCTGAAATAAGTCGCGTCTCTGCTACTGCTGAATGCATGATTTATATGTAGAATGATGACAATATAAATGCACGATATCTTGATCTACGCTACTGCTCCAAAATACTATTTGTAGTGATATTAATCATGCCTATGGTTGAGTTGAATTGTGCTTTAACAGATCCATTACCTTTTTATTGTATTACCCAAATCAAAAAATAAAATGATAAAAAAATCTAAAATTTTGTACAAACAATCCTTTTGGAACCTGGATTGTGTGAGTACTAATTAGGAAAAAAAAAAAAAATCTAAAATTTGTTACTACTTAAAAGAGAAATAGAGACTCGACTTATTTCAGATATGAATAAAGAGGGAGATGAATGATCTTTTTTTTTTGGAAAAAATAAGGGAGAGATAACAATGTTAAACATCGTTAGAGCATAGTGAATTTTTCTTAATTCAAAACGATGCAGTTTTTAAACTTTGGAAAATTTTACTTATCTCAAAACGGTGCAGTTTTCAAAATTTCTTTAAATTAGTTAACGTGATATAACACCGGCAATAGATAGGTTTTTAATGTTACGTATCATTCTGTAGCGAATTCAACTTACCATAACTTAGAGAATATTTAACTTAGAGGATCCAAATCCTAATAAAGAAACTCGAGAGAAACGTGAAAAGTGGAATGTGAATTTTTTTTTTTGTTTATGCGAAAGATTTTTGCCTTATTGGAATATGATGAAGGGCTTATTGGAAATATTACAAAAATGATGAAGGGCTTACTGGAAATATTACAAAAATATTTAATCTTACTATGGAATGGAATGACCATTCCATAGGTTTAGTAATGGAATGAGTTTTCATTACAAATGAATGGTTGGAATGAATAAAGTGGAATGAAATACTTTTAATTCCATTATTTTGTTTAGAAAGTAATTTTAAAGATGGAATGTCCATTCTTCACATTTATCGGAGAATGGTCATTTCATTAAAATTATTCCACTTTCCAACAAGAGGAATGGACATTCCATTCCCTACTTAAAAAAATACGAAACAAGAGATCCAATAAAAGTCAACTTTTTCTTGATATTCCTCCCTCTATTTTCAAATATACATCGAAAATATATATTTACACACATACATATATATATATTTATTTGGTTTACATATATATAGATTAATTTTTCTTTTTAAGTTGTGCATAACCAAACGAGAGAATGTGAATGGTTATTCTATTCTATGATATGCAAATAAGGTATATAATCCCTTTTAGGTTCTTAAAAGTCAAGAATCTTTACTTTTGATGTGAATAAGGGCTTATTAGTAAAGCAATAAAAAAAGCTAAAGTGCCCTTATGTATTTGAAAAAAATAACGATGAAAAACAAAATAAATGTAAAATGACCAAAGTACTAATCAAAAGAGAGGGAAATGGTGCCTGTAGGTAAAATGGTCTGAAAGTATTTTGGGAAAACCAGAAGGGTGGTTTAGAAAATTTGTTGTTTAATATAGGCATGTGCAACACACATGATTTGTGATTTTTTTTGACATATTATATGAATTAAGTCCTTATTTATTATTTTTAAAAACTTAATCGACTTATATAATCAAAATAAAAATTAATAATGTTATTTGTCCAAATTTTAAATATTAAGATATTTACCTTACTTTACCCTAAACAAAATTAAGAGAGTGCCCTCAAAGTTCAAACTCCACAAAAGCTGGTCAAAGCTCGAATTACACAGAGAGAAAATACTTACAACTGTGAGAAAAATACAAGTCTATCTCCTCTCTCTTTCACAATATGGACAGGCTGGAAGGATCCAAACCTAATAATGCCACTAATATGAATAGGATAATATATAAACAGGTGACTCATCAAAATTTTCACACGAAAAAAAAAAAAAATTAAAATAGAATAAAATGAAAAAGCAGAGAAGCAAAGGGGCTCCGTTTCCTCCTTTTTCTACTTCCTTTTTCTTTTCTTGGAGTTTCTGCTAAGCATCTTTCCTTCACTTTCGTGTTCATTTCTCATTCTTTACCTTCTTGTTGAGAATTCTTCTGGGTTCTCTTGCTTTGGAGTTTACAACTCTCTCACTTTCAGCTGAATCTTGTTACTTAATTATGTGATTTTAATGGGTTTTTTCTTGGCGGGCATTGTTTGTTTGACTAGAAAGTTGGTTTGCTTTTGGTGAATTCATTTTTCTATTTGCTTTCCTCGTTGGGCTTCTTTATAACCTCTGTTTCCATCTGGGGATTTATATTTCTTCTAAGAATTCTCTGCCAATTCTTTCTGGGATTTTCATTTCAAGCATTAGAATTCCCTCCTCTTACTCTTCTGGGTTTCCAAAAGCTTCTTGCAATTCTATGTACTATTTTGTGGTTTAGTTCTTTTTCAATTCTCTTTCTTGAGCTCTGAATTTACTGAGTTTAATTTTTTTTTTTCATCTCCTCATAATGGTTTAACTTTATGTGAATTTCTTCTTGTTACCTGATCACAAGCACACTTCTGTGTCTCTCGTTGATTGCTGTAATTCTCTTTCCATTGGCTTTCTGATTCCATGGGACTTTGTCATGGAAAACCTATTGAAAACCCACAAAATCTATCCGAAAACACAACAATTCCCGGTGACAATGAGCAGGCAGTGAATTCCCGAACTGGGAAATTATCAAACTTCCCCTTTTACAGCCCAAGTCCCTTGCCCAGTGCATTCAAGAATTCGCCAGCGAATTCGAGCAGGAGTTCAACCCCTCTTCGCATCTTTAAGCGCCCGTTTCCTCCTCCTTCGCCGGCAAAGCACATTCGGGCGCTGCTTGCTCGAAGGCACGGTTCAGTGAAGCCTAATGAGGCCTCAATTCCTGAAGGAAATGAGTTTGAGGCTGCGTTGGATAAGAATTTTGGCTTTTCGAAACATTTCATAACCCATTATGAGCTTGGTGAAGAGGTGGGGCGCGGGCATTTTGGGTATACTTGTTCAGCAAAGGCAAAGAAAGGGAGCTTAAAGGGGCAGGATGTGGCAGTCAAGGTCATCCCGAAATCAAAGGTCTGATTTTGATAGCATTGCTCTAATATCAGCTTCTTTGTAGTTTTTCTACATTTGTTGTGTGACTTATGTTAGTTTCATGCATAGATATGTTTATTTTTCTTTGAAAGTTCTGCTGGGTGAGTGTTTGATCAGATTTTAACTGCTACTGCTCGTGTATTCGCAATTCATGTAAATTGCTGTGTGTTTCACATTACCGTTCTAATAATTTTGCAGTGTACTTTTTTTTACTGATTTTGTCTTTTCCTTCTGGAATTGATTGCATTGTTGGTAAAACTGAAACATAGAGGTGGAATGGGTCATTTCAGAGTTATCCTATCTATAAGCTAAAGCAGATGTTCAATGCTACCCTTAGGTGAAATTTGAATAGTAAAAGACAATAATTTTTTTTATTTACTAACACATTATCACTCTTTTGAATACCATCTCAACTGAGCAGATTGAAATAATGTAAAGTAAGAAAAATGTGATGCCATATTGGCAAGCTTTCATGAAGGTATCGACAATCGTTTGGTTGACATTGGATTTTCTTTGTCTCAGGTGTATCCACTCAGGTTAATAAACCTTATCTTACCTACCAAAAAAACATATGGTTGGCATGAGCTCAGTGCTTTCTTGTAGGGTCAAGACCATTGATTTTTGATGTTGTTTTTAAATCAATCCAGATGACAGTGATTTAATATATTCTACACTTATGCTAATGTTATGATGTCAAACCAAAATGTAGAACTTCCTTGATTTTCATTTATGTCATTTCTTACGCGGAAACTCCTTCCATATCATCATTGCCGTTGTCATTAATACTACTTTCATAGTTCATTAATATTTAAAGTCGTCTTCTTAACTATAGACTATGCAGTAATAACTGTTGTCCTTTTAGCTGTGGATAACTGTAGAGATCAATGTAACTATTAGTATGTTCTAACTAAAAGGGATATGATTTTGCAGATGACTACTGCAATTGCCATTGAGGATGTACGAAGAGAAGTGAAAATAATACAGGCTTTAACAGGACATAAGAATCTAGTTCAATTCTATGACGTCTATGAGGATGATGACAATGTTTATATTGTGATGGAGTAAGCTTAGACTTCTTTAATTTTATTAGATTTCTATTCGTGTTAAACATAATGTTGTTAACTTGGAGATTCTTTGTTAGTTTTTCACTTGGTAGTGTGTTAATGTGAAATGATTTTAATAAAAGGACACTCATTACCTTTTTCTCTCATTTGTTGTCAACAACATGTGAAAATGCCACAGAAGCACATGTGAACTGTGCATGTGTCTGGAAGTACTTAATTTTAATGTTCATTAAGCTAAACACCAAAACCAATGGAATGTTGACGTCCAACTTATTAACTCCCATACGAAATCATCAAGCATCTTTATAGTTCACTTACATATGCTTTCTGTAAAAAATGAGATGAGCCGGCCAAGTTGTATGCAGCCAGTCAGTTTTCAACCATTAGGCTTGTAACATCCATTGGGACCAACCTAGTGGTTTCTATTAGCATCTGTTATACTGTTATCAGCCTTCAACATGTTTCCTCTTTCATTGTCTGAATATCTATGATCTCCTAAAGTAATAAAATGAGATATATCCCTGTACTATTAGCCTTATGTATGACAAGGAATCATTAACTATATCCCTGTTTTATGTTATTCAGGTTATGCGAAGGAGGGGAATTATTAGACAGGATACTTTCTAGGTATATTGTTATATAGTTTGTTTTTAAAGCAAAATTTGGCCTGTTCTGCAACCTTCGAACTGGTTAAAATTTCTATTTGCATTCTCTAGGGGTGGAAAGTACTCAGAAGAAGATGCAAAGGCTGTTATGGTCCAGATTTTAAGCATTGTTGCCTATTGTCATCTTGAAGGTGTGGTTCACCGTGACCTGAAACCTGAGGTAATTGACTTATACACATTTTTCAAATTTAATTTTTTCCCTATATTTTAGGAAGCTTAAACCTCTGGAATTTATTACCTTGCCTGGAAAGTATACTAAAACCTTATAGAGTTTCACGTTTGGAACTGCAGATGCTCAAAATGGAATTAATTCATATTCCTCCTTAGTTTTTCTTCACTTATGGTTAGCCTGCCCATTCTAGTGACAACTTTCTTTCTTAACATCTAAATGGTTGTTTTCATCTGCCACTCAAACACTTGATTCATCAGAAGCTTGGCGTCCCCATGATAAATGTCATTTTTTATGTTGTATAAACATCACTGGAAAACATTCTAATTTCGTAAGAAAGAAGATATCCAGAAAAGAAAAGATTAGTTTTTGGCCTCGGTTTCCTTGAATGAGCTAGTAGAATATATTATGGAACCAAAAATAATTTTTTTGCACATAGCCCTCAGATATATTTCTTCCTTTGTGTTTAATTTTTCTCAGTTTCACTTAAGTCTATTGTACTTCTGCAGTTCTGCTCTCATTGCTGATTTGGATTTTCATCTGAGGTGCCACTGTGCCTGTTTTTTTGTTTTTTTTTTTTGGTAAATGAAATTTTATTTAAAAGAAGAAAGAATATAACTATCTGGTTCAAACCACAATAGAACAGAAACCAAAAGAACACAACCAGAAAAATATACAAAAGCAGAATACAAACAAAACTCAAGGCAGGAACCATCGAACACCTATGAAGGAAAAGGAAACACTAAACTCCACAACCTGACAACACTCTCCACCCATCAATCAAATACCCAATAGCCAACTGCAGATTAAGTGTCACACTTTCTCTATAAGAACTTGATGCAAAATGCTGCATTTGCTAATTTTGGTGTTCTGCAATAAATTAATGCTTTGGTTTACAGGTGTTATCTGTTGGTTGCCTGATATTAATGGTTATTTTGATGATGGAAAACTAGCGTCCATGAGAAGAACTATATATTAATCATGTAGTGACTAAACTAGGAGTTGGTAGTTATTTGTTTTTCCTAGTTAGGAGTTGGTAGTTATTAAATGTATGTAACTGGGAATATCAGAATTAAATGGAAGAATAATATGTGGAAGTTAGTGAAGTTGAAGTGAAGAAATTCAGCAGAATAATGATGCAGGGGTGAATTTGAGTTGGAGGAGAACAAGACAATTTTTTATTTATTATTTATTTTTTGTATGGCAAATCATCTTCTGTTTAAGAAAGGATTATATTGCTATTTGAAACATTATATATTCCCCGTTGTGGACTTACATTTGGTTAAATGAGTCCACATTGATGACCTCACTGTGTAGCCCAACAAGCATTTGGGAATTCTGGTCTCAGCATTAATATTCCAGAGTCCCCTGGATGGGCTTATAATTGAAGTTTCAGGTTGCACTGATCCTATGCCTACTTTTGGATGTCAAATAATTCAAACTAGATGCATTGACAGGATTGTTATAATTTCTCCTTAATCTGAAATTGGGCCATTATTCTTCTTAACCTAGAAGAAAATACTACTAAACTTCTTCATTAATTGTATATCTGATAAAAATTTATATCTGATGATTTGTTGTTTATGTTGACTTCATCGATTCCAGTTTTTGGATCAACAGATAGATTCAGCAATTGTTCATCTTTCTTTGTCCTTCATTGACTAATTGAAAAATGGGATGCACTGTGAATACTTTTGCTTATTATTTCTTTTCTATATATATATATATTTTTTCTTCTATTGATTTTGACTTGTTAAAATTTCTGCTTCAGAACTTTCTTTATACTTCTAAAGACGAGAACTCCCCACTGAAGGCCATTGACTTTGGACTATCAGATTATGTAAAGCCAGGTCAAAACCTAATATGCAAAGCCTTATTCCTTAAGATTATTAGAAAAAAGTTGCATCAGGGTTTGACTGTTGGAGGTTTTTGCAGATGAACGGTTAAATGATATTGTAGGAAGCGCATATTATGTAGCTCCTGAAGTTCTACATAGATCGTATGGAACAGAAGCAGACATGTGGAGTATAGGTGTAATAGCTTATATTCTTCTATGTGGAAGCCGACCATTTTGGGCTCGAACAGAATCTGGAATCTTCCGGGCTGTCCTCAAGGCAGACCCAAGCTTTGATGAAGCCCCGTGGCCTTCTTTGTCTTCCAATGCAAGAGACTTTGTGAAGAGATTGTTGAACAAAGATTACCGCAAGAGATTAACTGCTGCTCAGGCCCTTAGTAAGTTACTTGGATAATATAAATCGTAATATTCCTGATTTTGCCACCCATCATTAACCAAAGTGGTATTATTTTATTTTTTGTGCAAAAAATTAACTGTTATATATATATTTATTTATAAACCAAAAACAGTACAATACCTTGGTACCTCTCCCTTGTGTCAACTGAGAAAACAGAAGGGCATTGTCTACCAAGGATGATGAGTGTGTGTGTAGACACACACAGAATAGTATGCTGGAGTTCTAATTTTTGCACTCTGATTTTCATGGTCAGGTCATCCATGGCTGGCCAATCATCATGATGTGAAGATTCCTTTGGATATGATAATCTACAAACTTGTAAAATCTTATATATGCTCATCCTCTCTCAGAAGAGCGGCTTTGGGGGTATGCAATTCTGCCTTGAGGAAGTTTTCATGTTCAAAAACTTGGTAAAATGGCCATGTAAGAAATATTTGTAAAATACTATGGACAGTTGCTCAATAATTAATTTGTTTCACTTCTCATTTATCTACTGGCCTCGAACAAAAATGCAAAAATGAAAACATTTATCTTAAAGTAGACATACTCGAAATTAACTGCAAGAATTTTGAGATTTTCCTGATTTCTTAAAATAAAAATAACTTTATATTCTTTTACCATTCATATAATTCCCATGCATTTAAGTATAGAATGCAAGAACCAACAGGTATATCAAGTGAAAGTGTTTTCCTACTGTGACAGGCTCTTGCTAAGACATTGACAGCACCCCAGCTAGCTTATTTCCGGGAACAATTTACATTATTAGGGCCAAACAAAAGCGGATTTATCTCCCTGCAGAACTTTAGAACGGTAATCTCTCTCCCTTTCCTTGTTCCTTGGTTTTGGTTGTTTTCACTTGAGTGATGTATGTGGACTTGGCAGGCTGTGATGAAGAACTCTACCAATGCCATGAAGGATTCACGGGTTCTAGATTATGTCAACATGGTAACAACTTGCAGACCTTTTCCATCCCTGCTTGTTCTTTCCTTCTCTTTTAGGTTTATGATAGATGTGTCTAGTTAAGCATATTTGACTGCATATATATATATATATATAGAGAGAGAGAGAGAGAGAGTCTGAATAGTGCCTGAATATATTAAATATTTTGCAGGTGAGCTCTCTTCAATATAGAAAATTGGATTTTGAAGAATTTTGTGCTGCAGCCATAAGCGTGCATCAGCTGGAAGGAATGGAAAGCTGGGAGCAATTTGCACCCCGTGCCTATGAGCTGTTTGACAAGGATGGAAACAGACCTATTATGATAGAAGAACTTGCTTCAGTATGTTCTCTCTCTCTTTCTGCAAAAGAAATTATTTTATTAAACTACCATTTTTCTTCATATAATTTTAAAATTCCCGCAATCTTTCTAGGCCTTCCCTGCCATCTTGTTAGTAAGACTGTAGCAAAGTTTGTCCCCCTTTAGCACCATGTTACTACTACAAAAGTAGCAGATCAAAATTATGAGCTTCCTATAATTTGGTTCCTTTTAATTTTTGTTCTTTTATTTTCTTGACCAGGAACTTGGACTTAGCCCGTCAGTACCAATTCATGTGGTTCTACAAGACTGGATAAGACACTCGGATGGGAAGCTCAGTTACTTGGGATTTGTCAGACTTCTCCACGGTGTTTCTCCGCGTGCATTTCTTAAAGCTTGAATCAAAACGAAACTACACAAATTCATTGAGAAACAAAAAGTCAGCCAAATTCGAGGGAGAGACCTTGAATAAGCATGAGTTAACTCTTAACGGCACAAAAAAAACTGTTTCAAGTTGAAGCTTTGGCCTATGCGGCATGAGTGGCAGTCAAAGCCATTTGCAGCACTTCTCATGTCAGTATGTCTCCTTTCTACCTTATAATTTTTTGGTTTCAATATATCCGGTGAAATTAAAAGTTAAGAGGATTGTACAGATGAGGTTAGATTACATAATGTATTTCGGGTCAGAACTGAGACTGAAGCGGGTTCTGTAGGTTTTGGGTGCATCTCTTGTGTTCACAAAACTATTAGTTTCTTAATAAAATCTTACTGTGATCTGCAAGAAGCTTTTACGATCACAGATAAAAAATGGTTTCAGAAACCCGTAATTGCCACTGTTGTCCTGTTGTTGCACTTCATCCCACTGAACTGCTGATATTTGTAAATAAAATGTACAAGTAAATTTACAAACCGCTGGCGCCTAATTTGGTAATTTTCAAAAAGCTTCATAGTTTGTGTAATTTCAGTTGTAGGTCGGTAATTTTAAATTCAAAACTACCTAATTTGGTTGTTTTCCCTGAACTGCAACTTCCAACATTAGTACTATTATTAATGTATAGAAAGGTCTAAAGATATATTGTCCGAAATTTGGCAGGTCCATTCACAACAAAACATCATATCTGCAGTCTCACTAACTAGATATATATAAAATGCATATGTTTGCCTGTATTGTAAATTTGTAATAAATTTTAACCTAATCATCACATCCACAACTGGCTCATTGATATAACCTGGTAAAAAAAGACTAAGAGGTCCCACCAAAGTTATGATTATATGATATACACATACACAAGTCATAATATATACATATGCACCCATGGCTCATTGAAAAAGAAGTTGTAAGTCCTTCACGTTAGGATATACCAGCTAGACAAGTAAAAAATACTTATAAGGGCAGTGAGGATTCACAAGAAAATTAAGAGTGGGATGGCAATGGATTGCAGATGTTGAGAGAAAAGAAGAAAAAGTAAAAGAAAACAGAGAGGAAATGCTGCGAGAGAGAACAGAACAAGACGATGAGTTTAATTATATGTGTGTGTATATATGCGTGGCCTGATTGGTTCTATTTATTTACGAGACTACATCATGATGTTAACTAATAATTAATGAACAAAACCTGATGCTTTTGCTATACTTGAAATCGAGACTGAACAATTAAATCTCAAAAACTAGCCAAAGGGTATGGTCCAGTTTAGTTCCGATTGAATTGAGTGTTGAACAGGTACGGATGCACCCCAAATTATATAACATAGTAGTAGAAGCATTAACACATAGAGGAAAAAAGACATAGAGGATTAAAGGGAGGTGCGGAACCCTAGGCTCTGATATGTCGGTACACCAAAGTCCCAAACTAGACCTGGAGAGAAGTAAATACGTATTTTTAAGATTTTAACTAACTTTGACATATATTTAAATTCTTAAAAGACAAATTCATTAAACAATAATAGTGAGCAGAGCAGAAAGCAAATTTAGATCAGTCGCACATTAATCCACCAAATTTACGCGGAGAACCCAATAGGGAACAAATACAATCCACTTCGAGGGAGAAGGTTATGGATACATTTATCAGTACGAATATGCCCGAGAGCCTGCATGCTTGAAAGTACAACCATATATATATATATATATATATATCTGAACCTTGTGAAAGAAGACATGCATGTTAATGTAGTCTAAACAACTTACACTCTAATTTCAAGGATAGTATTAATGTGCAGCTCTTGAAACTGATATTTACTATCCGAGACAATTGGAGACAAAAAGAAGAGAGTCAAACTTCTGAAGATGGATAGCATGAATGTCTCGACCGTACCTGCGTGCAACTGACCAATCTGGTACTGGAAAATGGACATATTTGTTTCACAATTATCTCCAGCCATTGATAGGATTCAATCTTTTGATTCCAGATCCAGGTTTCACATTTCAAATCAAGAATTTTCATTTCACTTAGTGAGACTGTGCTTCAAGAAGGATGTTAGTGGCTGTGTTCATATCATTTCTGGCCTGCATAAGCGCTTGTCTGGCATGGTTTCTGTCAAAACCCATTGAAACTAGCGTAGCAATAGAGTCCTCCGGTGGCTCAGTGGTAGAAGACATGGGAGCAGCGTAGTTTCGCTGAAACCAAGCAAGGAAAACATACTTGTTTCAGGGCATTACTAATGCAGACAAAAAAATCACAATCTCGACAAAATTTAATACGCTCAATAATTACAGCAGAATTATAAAGGTTAACTTTATTTCAAGTACAAGATTCATTTACATGCATGAACAAGAAAAAGAGTTCCTAAAATTTGTAATTGGGTATTACTTCTGTTCGTAATTCTGTAAGCGCTCCCGGAAAAATGAGCTATTCATTAGTTTGGAAAACAGTAGGGAAAAAACCATCTGAAGATTGCACAAATGATTGTCATCTGAAGTTTTCAAAATTCGATTTACTAAGTAAACTAGAAGGTGCACACACAAAGCATATAATTATCCCCCAGAGACAAGAGAATAGGGCATCAAGAGAAACAAGGGGAGCATTTAACCATCTCACTCAAAAAGCTATCCAACCTTCTTTTTTTTTTCGATTTAGTATGATATTCATATTTGTACTATTTAAAAGGGTCATGAAATTTCAATTGTATGGTGGAAGGAATAATACAGAATAACATTTGTCTAGAATAGTTGGTTATTTGGTAGGATAGACTATGACATGGCTTCAAAAAGAGGAAAACACCAAGAGTATTTCCAATTACTGCTCAATGTGAGAGGCAAGATATTTCATAGCCAACAAACTATAGCATTTGCACAGAAAAATAACATTATATGCACCGTCTGACAGGTCCAATAAGCTAAAAAAGAAACAAAATAAAAAGGGAAAACTAGGGAAAGAAAACTGAATATACACAAATAAATCTATACATATAATAAAGTGAAGAGAATATAAAATATACTTGCCTCCACTTGGCGACCTGCATAAGATGGCACATTTCCCAGAACACTTCTACTTGTTGCTGAAGGTGGTGTGTTACCCATGGATGGCCAACAAAGCCGCAAAAAGAATGAGGCAATAACATCTGGAAACTGACAACGAGAAATATAGTTGCACCGACTAAAATTAGACTATATTTAATTTTAGACGTATAAAGTAACATTACAGAACACTTTAATACACTAGAAGAGAGGCCCAAGAGGGCACACGTGATATGCATGCAGTATTGCAATTAAAAAAAAAAAAAATTAAAAGAGTAACAAAAACTATAATAATACTGCAACTTTTTTTTTTTTTTTGGCAATTAGTGATTTATAAAAATATATAAACAGAGAGAGAGAGAGAGAGATGAAGTTTAGATTAAGAAGCTTTTTGTCTTTAAAAAAGGTGGGAACGATTTTCTAGTTATGTTTCCTGTGCGATTGTTTTACTACTTCAGCCTATTTTATTAGATGTTCCAAGTTTTTTTAAAAAAACATATTCTTTTGCACCAGTGTACAAGAGATCAAGCTAGAGATAATACCTTGTCCCGACTGGCCGGCTTATAGAATATAATATTTCCTATTCATTGAGTTATCCGCTCCTCCATAATTTTCTAGCTCTGATGAAATCCATTAATTTTTTTATTTTTTATTTTTCAATATTTATGTGTCATCTGAACGGTAGATTAGCATAACTGAGATTAGCAGTCCATATTATAGACAGAGCAACAATCACATAAATTACCAACTTGGGGTGGATCCACTATGAGATAGTGGCAAGTCCAGTGGTGATTAAATCACATATTCAGGTATGCAGCTCAGATGAAATGTGTTCCATCTGTGTATGAACATCAATTGATAAGCAAATAGAGAATCCACAGAGGAATAAAAACCACAAAAATAGACACTGGAACGGGTTAATTAAACCCACAATTTTCTACTTCAGTTTATTCCATTTTTGATAAGTAGGACTCACACAATCATGTCCTCAAGTAGGATTTCAACCATGCATTTACCTCTTATGAGATGACAGAAAAAAACTCTCAAGTTAGGCAGGAGATATCACACTTCTCTATTTTTTTCAAAGGAAGTCGATGGTATATTAGAAAATTCTTGAAATGAATGCTTTGACAACCAAAACAGATTACTAAGTAGTCACATAAATGTCTAAATGCAGATACGGGTAAGGAGACTAGCAAATTTAGAATTGAATTAGTATAGGAGATAACCTTCATCCTGCGAACGCGAAACACATTTAAACGATACAAAGAACCAGCAAGGATGCCACATATCCCTGGTAAAATAGATCTTTTCCAGGATGACAAAAGGAGCTGCAAGAAGAGAACTCAAGTTAAAGATGGAAAAAGAATACGAGCAGGAGAAGCGGTGATAGCAAGGGGCAATGTCCATTTATACATATTTCAGGGCTTTGACTAATGTAATTCAGTTTTGATATTCTGTACAAGCCATTAACCTACTCTGTCATCCATTTAAAGGCCCAGTTATTATACCATCAGGTCCTATTCTCTTTCTATTTTACTCTTCATCATCTTTCTCAGAGCTTCTCTAATTCGGGATATTTCCTTAATGAATTAGAGCCCCACTTAAGTGATACTGATAGTTTCTGTGATAGAGGATCATAGTTCAGTCAGAGTGGAAGAGCTTCAATCTGAAGGATAGATGGACACAGACAGAAAATCTGTTTAGGCTGGTGGAAAGGAGAAGAAAGGATGTGCAGTCAGTGAGGTATGGAACTCTACTCTATCTGGAAATTATAAATGGTAGAAAGGCAGTGTATTTCTGAATTCCAGAAACTTTTAAGGGTAAAGGATATTCAAAGAACGCTGGTGCCGTCCAGAAATTTCAGGGTGTTGGCAAAAAGGATGCTGGTAAGGGGAGAGAATCTTATATGCATGTCACAAAGCTAACAGAAACTGACGATATCATTGAGGGTTTCAACCCAGCCTTGCGGTTAGATTGTGACCTTCAACTGGAGCTTGAATCTAGTAAAGAGTTTGAAGTTTCTAATAAAGATGTTGGATTAGGCATGTGGACTAGGTTAATTCTCTGGTACCGGAGGTTTCCACAGTTCAGATCTGGGCGTACAGAGATGGAAGGTCCCAGTGGGCATCACGGTCGGGAGATGATCTGACCGAGGCACTTCGACAAGATAATGTCCCTGGTCTGATGACTTCCTCTGGAGTCTGTTATAAACCTGGTGCTGAACTAAAAAGTGATTGGATTTATGCTCCAGAGTCGTAGACTCATCTTTGGTGTTGCAAACTGCTTTCAGCAATGGAGGGATGAGGTGGTTTCATCACGTTAGCACAGAGAGAGAACCAACATAAGGTGGATACGTAGTCTGCTCAAATTTGGGGATGTTGAGATTCTAGCTTCCATTTGGATCAGATTGGAGCCATGGTCCTTGATACTCCCGTTTGAGTCAAATAACAGCAAAACTAGGTTTTGAAGAAGCAAATAGGGACTCGAGGCCCACCACTTTGTTAGAGGAGTTTGGAAGAGCGTGGAAGAGTTGGTGGGGGCATTTGAATTAGCTCATGTACTATATAAACATACGAAAATAAATCATGGCAACATTAAAATTTGAGTTACCTGAAGACCAGCTAAATATATGAAAGATTTGTCAGAGAAGTGAAGGCCAAATACACGAAACCGAGTTGAAACTGGAATATCGAGGTAAAAAGGTATGAATGAAGAAAAAATAAGACCATAGGGACCAGAGGTGAGCGTATTCAATAAGGGATCTGCAAAATTAAGATAATAAGATTAAATGAGCTTTGTTGTTTAAATATAAGCACCTTGCACACAAGAATTATGTTAAAAATACTAAAATGATGAAACAGACTGCAAAAGAAAATATTTGAACTACGAACAAAAAGAAGCATGGTAATAGCAATCTAACAAACGTCGATGTCAATAACTTAAATCTTTAAATTGTGCCCTTAATTCCACTCTGGCTTACTTTGTATCCACTTTATTGTTTTTGGTATTTATAAAAATTCAACATGGTTACAGTTAACAAAATGTAGAGCAGAAATAGGACCATCATTTCTAATAACACATATGTCAATGGAAGGAGGTAAGCAAGTGCTATCAGAGCCATTTTCATCCAGCACTTGAGAGTTGGGCTCCTTCTTTTCCATCATTCACTCCCTCACCCTAGTTTTCTAGCTCAAGTGCATTGTCTCAAATAACCTTTTTGCCTCCTCCTCATGCCCTTCATAATATAACTCCATCCCTTTAGTTAGCTCTCAAGAGTTTGTCATTATCCATTCCAAGGTTTCCTCCCCTACATGGCCAACCTCAGCACCACTGATCCCATCCAATTCCTCGTTGTAGGATAGTTGAAACCCTTGATTCGAGGTTTCTCTAGGAAGCGGGGAATGCTTTCGCTTCGATGCCATAACTTCTTCGAGAAATTATGGCCAGATGAAATATTCCTTCCCTAATGCCGGGTTGCCTCTCAAAAAAGAAAGCATTTCAATTGGCCCAGACCTTCCAAGAAAACATTATGTTACTCAAAAGTACATTGCTTATGCTTGTTTGTAACAGTTCTTAATGCATTTAATTCTTCCTCTACTTAAAGCTCAATTGAACCTCTTAAAATACTTTTTGTAGTAACACTTCTCTGTCCCTTCTTTGACTTGTACTCATCTTTATTTCTCCTTCCACACACACAGTAAAAGGTAAAACTTCTTTCCAAAGGAAAAATGGTCCTTTTTAGTAGCACTTATATGATAGATACTTTCTGCATAGAAATGGGTGGAAGTAATGACAAAAAAGTTCTGGTTAGGCAATGAATCACGCAATAATTACACATATTTGATATTTTTACCAATTATTGAGGTGAAAATATTCCTCTTACGATAAAACTACAGATTTTCAGCAAATGGCAACTGCCACAAAGAGGATAACAAGGGTAAACAAGAGCTAAAAAAACAAATTGGAAACAAAATGATAAAAGAGAAGCCACATGCTAATCATGCTATCAAGATACCAAAAAACCACCATATGATACTCTAATGAACATCAGATACCTTTAAGGAGAGCTAGGGCAATGACCTCAAACAGTAGAGACATGATAGCAGAGAATAAGATGAACACCTGAACAACAGGAAGCTGATGTTAGAAAGTTGAAACATTCAGTAGGAAAAGTGAGAGCTACGGCCTCCCACTTTTTTTTTCTTTTTTTAATTTTAAATATATATATCTTGTTGTTAAAGGTCGCTCCTCTCACATAATTTTCTGGGTCCGTCACTGGTATCTCGTCATCCCTGCAGGAAGAACGCAAGGTTCGTCCTGGATCTGTGGAGTGATCATTTGTTTTTTTATTTTTGTTTAAATTATTAAGGGTAAAAGAACTAAAAAATACAACAGACTAATGTCAATTACTCATCAAATACCTCATATACATTAATTCACATCTCAATGAAAAAAATTATCCATGTAAAACTAATTTGAAGGCATACCAAAAGCAACAAGATAAAGCAAAGTGGTTAAGGAAATTAAAAATTAAGATAACACATGCCAATAATATAAAGACAAAACAATCAATAGTCACTCAGTCAAATATTCAACACTTGTCTGTAATGTAGTCAAGCCAAGATGGTGGGTAGTGAAGTTAGAAGACAGCGAAAAATTCTATAATAAATCCATACAAACTAACTAGTAGAGCAAAACCCGTGCAATTTCACTTAAAACAGTTGGAATGAAATTTGACAATGGTAACATTGACAAATAATCAGTAGGCACCATGCATGATAATGACATTTTCAAACATGAAACTTGAAATTATTAAGAGCAATCACTTAGCATCACTTGATACTGGGAACCTGTCCAAGATGCTTACTTTTTTTTTTTTTTTTTATCTCTCTTGTATAATCAACATTGAGCAAAACAACTTATTATTTTCATCATATTTATATATTAAGATATACTTCGTTAATCTTTTCAAATAATCAACAGATCATTCAGCGAATCAGCAAGCTAGAAACATAATGGTACTGCCAAGAAGGGAGAGCAGGGGTCTTGGGGATCAAAGTATAGATTCAATCTTAACATACAGCAGGAAAATTTCGACCAGCACATTATTTAAACTTATAATCTTGTCCAGATGAGTAAGAGCAGGACATTGAAAACTCAATGATTGCCATTGTAAACCTGATTCCATGTAACACATGTGCTTAGTAAAAAAAACAGTTATAATAGTCTAACCAGGGTCCCATCCAACCAAATCTAATTATCAAATCTTATAAAACTTCGTTGCAATGACTCTCCTACGACTGCCTCCAAAATGCCACTACAAACTTTGCTCAAATATTGCAAATCATGGTTTATTATTATTTAAAAAAAAAAAGAAAAAAAGAAAAAAAAAAAAGAAACCCAACTCTCATTCTCTTAAAAGACAAATATGTTATCAATTCTGACAAGATATTAACTTCACCAGTCATTAATTTTACAAATATGAAACAATCCAGCAGTCGGACAACCCACATCAAAGGTTTTGTTGATCCCGCATAAGACATTTAAAAACTGAAGGGATATAAACCAGTAGAAAGCAATTATAATCAGATTCTCAAGCTTACTAGATTTTAAATGCTAGATATAGTCACCATAACAGTAGTGCCTTGGATATTTTGTCAATATGACAACAATTTTGAAGTACTGCCCTTGCTCTTGATCTTTCTCAATAATTTTTTTTTCCCAAAAAAAAAAAAAAATTAGACCTCTTCTTGGAAACACATTGATAATCAAGCACATTCGGGAGTACCTCACCTATACTCATTAACGCTTTCTAGTAAGGATATAATACTACTATAATAATAATTTCTAATAATTTTTCTTGCTTTCTTTTTTCGACATATCCCACTAGCTTTAAATGAAACACAGGATATTCTGAGGGAAAAAAAGACTAGAGTAATGAAATAACTACTTGGGACCCTACATCCTAAATAATTTCATCAACAGATATAGTCCATAAGAGGTTTTGATTGAATAAGGTACTTACTGAGTATTTGTTGGAACCTATCTGTCTCTCAAATACACGGAAGTAGTACAGCAGATATAGTCCAAACATCAGTTCTGGTGTAGATGAAAACGCAAAGACAGACGCGATTAACTTCCAAAGTCGAAGCTTTATGAAAATATCCTGTTACAAAAAGGACAATCATATAGGTTAGGAGGCATCACAAATGTAACTTGTAGAGCTCAAATTTTGTATATGATGGTGACTTCATGAGATTTTGACTTCAAATTTGTATTCACATCAAACGATTAGCTTCCACTTCCCTTTTTTTAACTTCATTAGGTTCAACGGAAGAGACTTCTAGCATGTGCCTTGGCAGAATTGTAAGATGAGTACTACTCAATATTACTGAAAAATATAACTTTTCTCCATGATATACGCAGCATTAAGGGAAAAGCTTAAAGTTGACTGACTGGGTATGGCTTCTGCATAAGAATTGGGCTGGTAACGTGGTTGCTGTGTCAGAAAGGTTTTTGATAAAGTTGAGCGGGCATGGTTTCTTTATCAGAATCAGGCTGGTACCTTAGTGGTTGTATAAGAAAGGTTTCTCATAAAGTTGGTTGGGCAAGAAGAAGAAGAAACAAGAAAGGACAGCAGCTAGAAGCCCTCTATCCATTCTCTCAAGTTTTAATAATAATGAAAGTCATATTAATTATATGACAATAATAGTTGTCAGTCTTTGCCTTTTGAATGAATTCATATTGCCAATGAAAAAAAAAAAATTTGAATTTCATACTAACATTCAGCACCACTTATCAAAAAAAATTTACTATCATTCAACACCCAGCCCAACAAAAAAGTGTATCAAACTTTCCATAATTTGTTACTCTTATTGATAATTATTCAAAAATGACTTGGTTAATTTTTTAATGAAACATCATTATTAGTTTCTTTCTGTCTTTCGGTTATTTTAAAAATAAATTGCAGATCAATAGAACAAAAGAATAAACATTCGGTTCACTTAGCTCCTCTATTATATGGACTCTTCAAAAGTAGTGAAGTACCCGTATTAGACACATATCTCTCGGACATGGGAATGGGATATGTGTCCGACACTTTCGGTTAGACATGTACTTAAAAAACATATCCAATCATTCAATTACATTATATTATTACTTTAAAGGAGTTAAATGCTTATATTGAACATTATATTAGATAAAAACATTACTTTACTCTAGAAAATAAAATAAAATAATTAATAAAATGCATATTTAGCCGTGTCCGTATGTCCTTTTGTTTGGAGATTTGACATGTCCAACACATGGATATATACCCGTGTCCGACACATGGATACATACCCATGTCCGACACCCGTACTCGAGTCCATGCAACGTAGCTTAGCTCACATCTTGAAGATGCATATGCATATTCCCAGAGTTTCGTGTAGATGTAAACTGCTTGTTATCTTATTAATCCTGAATTTTCAACTTTTGGCTCGCTTGTTGCCTGGGGACAGGTGTCGAGGTCTTGTTTGGCCCAAAAGGCCACATCAATACATTGACGAACATGACTTTCGTTTTTGCCATAGAGGGAATGTCCACTGCCTTTGGCAGCATTTGAGCATCACGCGACACCACACTCTGAGAAGGTTTTTGAGCAAGAACATGGGCAGATCTGCCCCCTCTTCCATTATTTCACCCACCTCTTGCAGAAGGAGACGAGCTTCCATTGCGATGAAGGGACTGTCAGAACTGAGCTCACCAAACTAAGATTCCAAAGCTAAAGCTTCATCGGGAAAGAATTCACCCTAAACCCAAGACAGACATGCTCTCCGGAATAAGGAATGATAGCACAGGAGATATTATCATCCTTGAGATATTATCATCCTTGGCTTGATTTTGCTCAAGCACCGCATTGACACTTTGCAAAGCCACTAGAGCAGTTGTAGGCTCTAAAGCAGCAGAAACACCTTCGAAGGAAGAAGAGTGTCCATGGAGAATAAGTAGAAGAGGAGCACAAGACAGCAAGCAAAGAAGAAAACATAGAAGAAGAAGGAAGAAGAAGGAAGAAGAAGAGGAGGGCAACAGCTATAGGAGGAAATCAAGAGAAAGGGAAGATGCCAGAGGCAATGGTGGAGCCACACAAGGTGAATAGCCAGCTGTCCCCACTGAACATTTATGATTTTTTAAATGATTTTATATGTAATCTTAATCCCTTTTCCCCCCCTTCTTTGTGCAAAACAAAAAAAATTCCGAGTAAAACTCAATAAATGTAACGACTGATTAATTCAAATGTGTTAAATGATGGTAAAGGGCGAAAAGAATAATCACATATTAGTTTGCAGCCTCAACCGCATACTTTAGCTTAATCCATTTTGTCAACAAACACATCATCCCCAGAAGCAATAAATATTGTATAAAGAGCACATATCCAACACATCTTAGATGCACCAATGATTTACAAATAAAGTTGGGGGGGGGGGGGGGAACCCGTGCATGGGGCTCCCGCATTGCGGATCTGGGGGAGGGTCTGGGCAAACCCACCTTCATTTTTTTTTCCATAAAAAATATATAATTCTAAGAAAGAAACAAATTAAAGGTTTATATAAAATCATTTTAGAATAAAAAAATAAAAATATTAAGAAAAATCATACTAAAGCTTATAAACAAAGTTTGAAACGAAAGTATATAAGGTTTTTATTGAAAGAGTTGGCATTGATATAGAAAAGGAATCATCGAATTATTTGTGTACATGTATATATATAGGTTATAAATTTAAACCCTATACATAGAAAACCAAAGTCATGAAACCCACAATAAAATCCCGTATAAATATCAAATAAAAAGAAATGAACAAGTGGGTGTGAGAGTTTCATTCAACCAACCAAGAACACTTGCATATACATATTGAGAAGAAGAAAATCAATATTTACATGAAAAAACACCAAAATAGACATATGAGCAACGGAGAAATCGATACAAGCAAAAATACCCAGAAAGGGCATACCTGATATGATAGCCCAAGCTTGCTTGAACGACCTTGGATCCCAAAGACGATCGTGAAGAGGGCACAAGCAATAACAAATGTTCTTGTGACTGGAGCATTGTCTATGACAAGATCAAAACAAGACAGATAGAGAATTACACATACATCACCAACGAAATAAAATGAAAATAAAGGTAGGGTTTGCAAATTGTAGTAGATTACGTACTGAAACCAGACGGACCACCGATCATCTTCGAAGTAAACCAACGACCTTCTCTCTCCTCTGTGCCTCGGTATTTCTCTCTCTCCCCCTCTTACTTTCCCCTTTTCTCCTCTATCGTCTCACTTTCTTCTTCTTCTTCTTCTTCCTTCGTTTAAATCATTTTGTATTCTCTCGGAGACTCGTCTGTCAGTTTAGTCAGAAGAAAAGGCAGGCGGTAAAAAATTAAAGTAAATAAGGTGGAAATTTTTTTGGTTTAAATAGCATGAAATTTATAATAAAATATTATTACTCATTTAAAATGTCCGTATTTATATTAAATCAAATAACAAATTTAAATTAATTTTCTCACATTAATATTTATTTAATAATTTGTTCGAATATTTAAAAAAGTTTATTAAGGACTATAGTTGGTAATCTTATAAAAAAACTATAAGTAAACCATTTTTATTTTACCGAAATAAAAAGAAATGGCATAATTATAAATTTGAAAATTTTCTCCCATAATAAAGAAGGTGTTAAGGTGAGACGGAAACATACTAAGTCATAACAAAAATATAAAAAAATTTAAATATTAAAATTACATCATCTTTGATAATTTAAACTTTTTAAATACATAAGTTAGTAATTTTTTAAAAAATTTACATTCACGAGAACCACACTTAAAGATGAGGAATTATATCTAAATACGTACTCTTTGAGATATTGATTTAAATTAAAACACGACATTTTCACTTTAAATCACATTCAAGTTTAGGGTGGTTCTCCTAAATCTAGGGTGGTAGGTTTGTGTGACTTCAAAAAATTGAATTGTTTTAAGTATTGCCTACCATCTTATCAAACTTGAATGGTCACCTAAGTGTTGAATAAAAAGAAAGTGACCCTTGAAGAATTTAGAAGCAAGTTTATCATAAACAAGGCTTCAAAAGCCCAATATTGTTTACCTATTATGCTGCATGCATTATTCTTGGTTGGAGAGATTAAAAAAATAATTTACTGGTGGACCGTTTCTGAACAAGTTTTGATAGCTTTAATTGTGAAATGGACTTGATTAGAATCTTGTCTAATTAGTGGATTAAATTACATTGCTGTGAGTTGACATGTGAATTGAGAATATACCAAAAATCAAAACTATTGTACGATTCTATTTGGTGTTTAATTCAGAGCGTCTTCTTTTTTTCCTTTTTACTTTATGTGCATAAATTAGATATTATAAAGATTTTGATTTGTTTATAATAAGAATTGAGTGTTTATTGTGAGTTACAAAGTCCAAATAAGTACATGAGTAACTTTACATGAATGAATGGAGATAAGACCATATATAAACTAGATAAATACAGAGAAGGCTATACATGCAAAATAATTTTACACGAATACAGGTGAATTCTACGCGAAGACGGATTTTTTCAAAGCCTAAGTTTTCAAAAATAAAAAGCTTGGTTTTACTCACCTCCCTTTTGCCACTGTGACAACTCTTCCTAATTATTTTTTTTTTGGTTTAGATTCATTGTGTTGTAACTTGGAATTCTAAGTTTGGTACTCTTCTAACATATATGAATATTTTTATCTTCCCATAGTTGGTATTAATTCTTGTTACACGATCAAATATTTTGTTTCATTACAGGATCACTAAATATAGAATGGAATCTATAGAAAAATCAGAAATCTCAAGAAAACAAAGTGAATTCTAGTTGTTTAATTTGATATAACAAACAAGGATAACAAAATCATTTGTAATATCAGTTGAAATCACAAATTTCCAGAAAAAGTTAAAATGCTCTCAAATTCTGATGAAGAAACATATAGATATAGCTTCTTAAACAATGCCAAACATAAACAGGAGAATTAGTTATCTGAAACTTCAACAAAACTATATTAGCATTTTTCATCATAAACTTGGATATCATCATACAGTGGTACATCCTCTCTGCATCGGTCAGGCCTCCCTATCTATAGAACAAAGCGAAAGCCTAACCATGGTGTCTTAAAAAACTGCTTGTACAGTTGTATGATCAAACATTTCTTTCGAATTTTGAAGAGAAAAAAAGAAAAAACAAAAAAGAGAAGCTTGTGGTTCAATACAGATGAGTCATGAGTGTTAGTGGAATGCTGTGTGCAAGCTGCAGCATACTATTCCAAGACTTGGGGTTGGCTATAGGGTTCATTACAGATGAGTAATGAGTGTTAGTAGAATGCTGTGTGCATTTTATTCCAAGACGGAGAGTGGCTGTAGGTGCAGCCACATTGAGATGTCCTCCTCGCGGTATAGCTTTCTGATGCCTCCATAAAAGCCATCCACTTCATTGCCTACTTCTCGGTGGTCCTTCCTGTTTATCACTGCCAGACTCCATCGCGAGGCAGGGGTGTACTGCTTGAACTCCAGTATCACCGTGTCTGTCAGCATCAGTTTATTGTGAGAATCATAACTAACACTGCAGTAAACTATGTTTCTACTTAAAATGTTTTCATAAGGTTGGATAACTATCAGTACGACCAACAAAATTTTAAAATGTGGCAGTTTTTTGAAATATAAGAGATGTATAAGGAAATGGGCTAATTCTACTGCTACAGAAGACAATCTGCACACTACAAATTCTAAGAAGATGAAGGGGAAACTTTTGTCTTGGCAACATAATGCACTCGTGACCCCTCTCCTTAAGGCTCTACTTCCATAAGACATTTTGATACCCCAAATTGATGCTACTGAGAGATACAAAACAAGGATTGTCTAGGAGATCATAAATATTAAATAGCACCGATAGATTCAGGGCAACACACACTGTGCCAGATGCCCTGTGTAGACAATCAGACAACTACAATTCAAACAAAAGTTTTAACACATCCAGAGCATAACAAAATTCCTATGAAAGAGTCAGCTAAAATGAGTAAGTACAGGGATCAATTGTAAGTAAGCTTAGGTTTTGGAATGTTGTCTGCGGGCTAACCTTCAATCTACTAAAACAAATGTAGTTGATTTGGAAGTCTGGATGGTTGACAAAGTCAGAGACAAAACCATCTATATAGGCATGTACCTTATGTAAGACAGAAGCTTTACTTTTTGCCCTTTTCATCACTCCAGAGAATTCATTTTCATGTGGACACAGCAATAGTATCTGTGCAGTAACTATACTAAACTGCAGTTTTTTTACTGCTCTAATAGAGCCTTTTGTTCTTTTTGGTCACATGGGTTATAAGAAAATGTACTATAAATTTTCATGATCAATCTCTCTAGGAGTAGAATTAATTATAGAAGGTTTGGAAGTATCTTGTTCTTTTTTTCTTTCTTTTTTTTTTAAAAAAAAAATTGCTTGAATTTCAAAGCCTCGGCATGCATAAAATTAATACTGTGAGCCAAAAAAAAACAAAGAACTACATTAACAGAACTCTCACCCTAGACATTTCATTTGAACACTCAATTCAATTTATATGTTTCTGTATGGAAATAGATGACTTGCATTGACATAGACATTGTCACTCATGGCATCTCTTCAAAATCTAGACACAGAGGATAGGTATGTATTCATAAAGAAATACACAAGCAGACATGTACATACACATATACATTTATGTATGCATTCGGGCTTTGTGTGTGTGTGGAAGGAACATAAAAGAAACAATGTGGGATAATCAAGTACAAATATGCTAACCATGACAGAAACAGCATTGTGTATGGCTTAAGCATCAATGCCTAAAAGTATTAAAAGAAGTAGAAAGTAATAACTATGACATAATGTGCCTATTCTTTTGCTCATTTTTTAAGTACTGAAGGCAACTTGTCAGCATGTGCCTGAACCATTTTGAGGATGCAGGTGCTGTGTTGATCTGTCATGCATTGACAAGGAAAAGTGCACCACACTAATCACATAGTGCAGGTTCAGATAGGTATTATATGCTTCTATAATCAGAAATTAAGTGTTAACATTAATTTGAATGATTTTCATTCATTTTGTTTTTGCTCCACAATTTATTTTTTTATTTATTTTTTTATTTTTTATTTTTATTGAGAACAAAAGGAAAACCTCCAATCTATCTCCCACACTAGAACTGAAAGTAAGTTGACATGAACTTCAAAAAAATAAAAATGGTCTTCTTACCACTACTATGGCATCGACAATGAATTATGTTGCCACTGCACGAATCCAAGTGACCAACAACTCCATACCACCAACCTGCAATACATTTAACGCAGATGGTTATGATCATCTATCTACAAGCACAAGATTAGGAAATCCCATGAACAAACACAAAGAGCATCCATTGGTTCCTTAAGAGGAATAAAAACCCGAAAAAAATTATTTAATTTCAGGCAGAGGAGTTTCAAAAGAAGCCACTATTTCACACAGGGTTGGCCTAGATGGTAAACAAAACCTTATTTCATTAAAAGAAGGAATTCAAATTAAGCTTATGGAGAATGCTTTACAGGGTTCCAGAAAACACACCGTAAGGGAACTCCTTGTTTCTTCTCCACTGAATCTCAATATGATCTCCGGGTTTTAAATCATTTAAGCAATCAGAGACATGAAGAACATGTGCAGGAGTATCAACAGGTGGTGCTCTTAGCCTTTTCCACTCTACATTCTCCTCTATTGTATGCCCCCCAAGTGGTGAGTACCTACAATGTCAAATGCATTTGAAGTTCAATACAGGACCTCTATCTCTGATCTTATTAAGCATCTGAAATTTGTCTTAGCATTAACTGAATACGATCTTGTTTCGTTTCAAAATTTTCAACAGAAAACTGGAAACATTTACAACAGAAAAGTCAAGAAAAAAAATGAAAATTTGAAAAACTGAAATCCAAATTTACTAAAAGACAAACAAAATGTAAACATTTCCAAAGTTCAATAACAATTTTAAACAATTAAGAATATGTATTTTCACAATCAATAACAATGAACAAGCCATTTGAAGAACACGTCTTTACATACCTTGCCCTAAATGTGTCTGTACAGGAGTCATAACTAATTGCAGCATCATAGCATGACAACATAAACCCGATATGGCCATTCTGCACCTTAAATGAATGAAACACATCATTAGTAATCTGTTTAACAGCTATAGAAACAACACAACCACCACAAAACCAACAATTTTGGTGAAATATAAAAATTCTCAACATAAACAATTCTGCAAATTCACAACCACTTTAATTCCAGCTGATTACCTCGCGGTTATAGACCTGAGCCGGGAACGAGAACCGGCCACTCTCAAGGGAGAGATACCAATCCATGATCGAATCAACTGATAAAGAACTCCCCTGATCAATAACACATCTCAATTTTGGCTTAATCCACAAACTTGGAATATACCTTAACAAACCCTTACGCTTTCTGCTATCCAAATGGGTTGTTCTTTTTCTTGTAGCATTGTGATATTTCCATTCACGATAGGCGGCATCACCAATCAGTTTACCCCATTTTTGTTTCATGTGTTTCTCCCATAAATGATCACTTGTACACACATCTCTCAAAGAGCTGCATACTCTTGCCATAGTACATAACTCAGCTGGCGAAAGCCGCTCAAGAATGCATTCCAAGGCCAATTCGGGTAAATCCAATAAACAAGAAGCCTCCTCATTCTCCTCCAAGTCTCCCACTCTTGAACAAGCAGCCTTGTTCATCGATGGAATGTCAATGGAAACTCGAAAGAAATCAATAGCAAATCTACTTTTTCCGAACCACGACAGAAGAAGACTTGATACTTCTCTCCAAAACCAGGGCAGTGACAACAACCTCATCCCACTCTTCCATGAAAGTAGGATGAAAGAGCAAAAGGAGATCAGGAAGAAAAACATTAGACTGGGGGAAATTTTAAATGGGCTGGTTTGAATATGCTCCAAAAGAGAAGAGGATTAACCGAGGAACCAATTGCAAACAAATTAAGAAATGGCGATTACAACTATAGATAACTGTGTATACATATAAAAACAAAAGAAACTAAAATAAAATTTGTTTTCCAATCAGGACAAAGAACTATCCATCGAGGCAATGTAAAGTGTTTAGGATTGGTGAAATTCACGAGTTTTGGGTACTTACAAAGAGGGACACCTGTAAACACTGCAACCGACAAGCTTTGAATGCTGGTGGCTAGAAAACCATGCGTATTTAAAAGAAAAAAAAGAGCAGACACCAAGGCTGCTTCTTAAAAATGTCTTAGCATCTAGATACAGTGAACTTGCCACCAATGCATAGGAAGAACCAAAATTTGTACGGACAGTGACTTATGGACAGATGTAAGTTAGAGATTGGAAGATTTGAATTGGAAATAGGAACAAAATCTAAATAACATGTTTGATCAGAAATGAGACTTTTAAAGTGCGTACCACGTGGATGAGTGTAGATACATGGAACCAAATCTATGAGCTTTGGTTTTAACAACCTGAAATCTTTGCGGAAATCAAAAGACAAAACAGATCTCTATCACAGCCAACTCTCTCTCACCCAAGAATACAACTAGAGAAGAAAATGACCATTTTGTACATGATTGCCATGATTACCAAAAGAACAATAAAATTGGCAGAAGAAAGTTGTAGATTGATGAAGATGAGGATGAACTTAAAGTGGGCTTTTGAGAAGAGAATTAGAAAGGAGTGCTATTTGGTTGATGGGTTTTTGGGCGGGTGTCAAGTTTTAAAGTTGAAGGCACAAGACCGTCATGGAAGGCCATCTGATTTATGCCTAACATCCACCAAACTGTACCAGCCCCTCACAAGTCAGACAGACCACAGGTCACACCATGAAAGATGGCAAGCGATTTCACCACACAAGCCAGAGGAGTTGTGACTTTCATATATAATAAAGACCACTAATACTTACGCCCAAACTGTTTAAGAGAATTACTTGATCAAACATTATTAATTGGTTAAATTTGTAACATACAAAAAAATGAAAGTCATTTTCCTTTGGTAAATATAAAAAGTCGAGAGCTGATCTGTTAAAATTCATTAAAAGTATTGATTCATTGGGCTATCAAAAAAACATTTGTCCTTATAATTTGTATATATAACCAATTAAAGTTATTTGGTCTATCACTTTATTATAACTCATCCGTTTTAAAATTATTTTCTCATAATAAAAGGATAGGTAAAGGTCAATTAATGAGTTACATTGTTTGTCATAAAAACATTGACGGAGACTGCCGACCTTTCACCGTGTTTCTCAACGATGATTTCAATGTGCCACCTTCCATGATGAGTTTTCCGCGTCCAGAATAAATAAGACTTAACTATCCCATCATGATGCTATTGCTAACTTTAGTTTTTAGACTTCTAGTACGTCAATGGCTTGGTGGACTAGGTAAAATGTTCAAAATCTTTAGAGTTATGTTTGTATCTAATTTGTTGGGTAGTTCGTGGGTTGGATAAGAGAATCGTTTCACGTAAGTTAAGAATTTTGACATCAGTATATAAGTGGAGATTCAAACAATACAAAGAATTCTATGAATACAAAGACTAAGAAAGAGAAGGCCGACCTCAGTATTGTGTGAGCTCGAGCTTGTCCGTAAATAGCTATTAATGTGGTAATTATTATTTTAAAGGCTGATTAACACCCTTATTTATAGTGTTTACCTCATCGGTCAATGTCTTTGAGTCGTTTGGGTGAGTTCGCTCTTACCCAAGGGTTTGAGGGTCTTTCCTTCTGACGGATGAGACATTGATGGATGGGCCGCAATGATTTGCCCCCCAGTCAAAAGAGGTAATGGTGCTACTTAATTAATATGGATTTTATCAAACATCTTTCGTAATTAATGTGTTCTTTATCTTTCTTTACTCGAGCTTGGGTACCGAGTATCCTTTCTCCCTTGTGTTGGCCTCGGGCTGAGGTGATCCCTTGGAGCTCAGCCACCTATCCACATGTCCTCAGATTCTCGAATTCCAGAGGGAGAAGGCCCTCCTCGAGGTCCTGCCTTCATGACCTCGCAGAGCTTAATCCCAATTTTATAGTCCGAGGTCCCCAATGGCCAAAAGGGGAGATTCGTAAAGCAGGTTAGCCGAGGTTGCTCCTTTCAGAAAACAACCTTGAGCGAGCAAGGGGGGAGGAGCCCATCCGACTGGAGCGGGGCACGTCCACAGTAGAGGAAGAGTAGCAACTCCTTCCTTGGCCAGCAAGTCCAATTATTGAATAGGTAGTTCGAGGATACCTATTCTTATTATGGGCACGCCAGGTGAGCGGTGTCCAGTTGTGCCTATTTTGCAGAAGTGGCGACACCTAAACAGCTATCATGACGCGGTCATCAACATAATTCACCCCTCAACAATCTCGATCAACGGAAATAACACTACCTAATGACCTTTTAATTTGACTCTTAGTATGCTTTTTTGCTTTCAATTCTTTGGAGGGAAAAAAAAAAATTTGTGGAGGGAAGAATTACTTGGGAAGAAAAAAAGGAGCTAAAATAAGGGAAGGAGATAGAAAGAGGAAGGAGGATGTCAGCCTCTGGTTTGGGTACAAAATTAGATGAAAAAGGGACCCTTCTCTTTTAACTATTTTTTTCCCTCAAAATTTGGCTTTTCTTTTTATGAATAAGTCCTTCCATTCCTTCTCCTTGTTCTTCCTATTCCCCTTACCAGGGGTTACATTAGCTCAATGGTGTTACTCGCTTTCCAAAGTAGAAGGTTAAAGAATCAAATTTCTATAGTGTATTTTTTGTTAAGGATTAAAAAATTAAAATTAACATAAAGTAAAATAAATTTTTTTTATTTCTTTCTAACTTAACAAGAAACTTATTCATACGCTACTTTACCTGTAAATAGACTTAAAATCCTCAATTTTTTACCTTAAAAGAAAAAAGAAAAAAAATACCATTACATTATAACCCTAATTTATTCTCTTTACTTTCAAGTTTGAACTAGTCAAGTGTGGTGGTCATGCATGAATGGAGACCATTGCCTCCACTGTACATCTAGATCTAGAGTGTTCTGGTTATTGCGTTGTAGGGTCTTCAAGTGACCCACAAAGTACGATATGGGTCAGCATTTTGAATTAATTTGGTGGGTTACTCGCTCTTGGTCATGTTAGAAGTTGCTCTGTCATATCACATATGGGCTGCCCCTCAGTGAAATCATTCTCACTTAAATTTCTAAAGAAACTTCTGACAAGCGTATGACTCTGAAAGTAACATTAGAAGATCTAATTAATGCTCTAGCCTAGCTATCACATTTGTCAAATATGAGCAAATGTCCTTTTCTTACTGGTGCAAAAAGAATTATTATTATTATTATTATTATTATTATCATTTTCAATTTTATTTTGTGAATTATATGATGCAAGATAGTGGTTGGAAGGAGGAGACGGAATCTTAATTATAATGGAATCATGTTTTAAGGAGACATTTAGATTTGATCCTCCAAATCTTTGATGCTCTTCTTGTTAGTATATATACGTAGTATATGGTTTCTGAAAGATAGAAGTCATCGATAAGCATTAGTCTGATCTAAGAGTCCCACCATTATTAGGTTGAAAAATAATGTGTGATGTCAACATATCTGCATGGAATCCACCATGGAACATAAAAGTCCCAAAACTCCAAAAGAAAGCATTTCAATTCTTAAGGAGGCTCAGCATCACTTTAACACGCGCGTGTATTACTAAGCACTATCTAACTAATGGCATTCCAAAAAAAATCTTGAGGCACCCCAATTCCTAGTTTTTTTTTTAAATGCTACTTCTATAGGAAGGGAGACGTTGTTTCTATGGAACTTGAACACTCGGGCTTTAGTGGCGGATAAATATTACTAAGTTACAAACTTACAATCCTAAAAATAATTAATATTAAGATTCATTTTGTGTGTAGTTAGAGATATCATGGATTTCCTTCTTGAATTCCTATTTTAGTTCCTTTCCTTTTCTTCCTCCTTTAGTTTTTTATGAGACCAACAAACAACTAGGGTTGTTGGATTTCAGGACTTATACAAACAATTTTTTTATTCTTTTTTTTTTAAAAAAAAAAAAAAAAAAAAAAACAATGATAGCAGTGTATGTAGAGGGAGATCTTGTGCATCAAGGAACCTTGATTGAGCAAGAAAGTGGTTGATATTTGATCCTCCAAATCTTTAGTGCACTTTGGAGTTGGTACTATCAAATATTCTCAAGTCCTCTAGCAAATTGCAATATAGCATAATCTCTTATGTAAAGAAAGAAGTTAAAGCATTATTGGGGGACAGTAGATATGTGTGAATGAGATGTCAAGTTGTCAAACTTAATTATAAGGGGGTCCATAGAAAATGGGAAACCACACAAACACATGTATACATACCATATGATGAGGGCAGGGCCCAAATTAAATGACTCTTCATGGCAGTTAAGTGGAGTTGGGGTTACCGTCCCTAATCAATAAATCAACTAGTTAGGTACTGGCATCAAGTGGGTCACGCATTTATATCTCCTTATATATCTGCCAAAAAGTAGAAAATAAAATTAAAATAAAAATAAATATTTTTGAGGTTAGTCAAACTCAACTTGATTCAAAATTATGAATTTTGTGATTCATTCTAGTTCCATTAAATAAGTGAGAAAAAATTATGAACTTTATTTATAAAAAAAAAAAAATTAGGTTAAAAAGAAATGGTATCTCACATACGAATCAAATGTCAGATCAAGGCAAGGAAGGAAAGGTTTAGGAGTATAAGCGTGGAGAGCTATCTCGAACAGTAGGTATAAAAGAGGATAGTGATTGAAATAGTGACTCTAAATGTTGTGACTGAGAGACGAAGAAGACTGAATTGTAGTGGACCAGAAAGTCTCACTAATATCTCGGTGGTGCTTCTTTTTGTCGCAAACATGGACATTACAGTTCTGTAATGACTAACTCAGATAATATTGTTAGAACAACTCCAATACTCTTTCATTTGGGCTTCTCAAACTCAAAATATGAGAGTAAGGTAAAAAAGGCCTCTCTAATTGGTTATTACTTAAGCTCTTAAAATTTGAGATTCTCAAATTTCTTCTCATATATGGCAGCTGCAAAATTTTTTTGACAAGTTTTTCATTTCTCAAAACGGTGCCTTTTCTCACCAGTCATTACCCACTCACATCTCTATAATATATTATATATATAATATACATATATTATATATAATATATATAAATTTCCGAAAAAAAAATTATATAAAAAAATTAATTCACAAATAGTGGTAAAAAAACTATAAATTTTTTTTTTTTTTTTTGACTAAATATTTTAGATTTGTACTTCTTTTTAATTAGGTTTAATTTTAGTTTCCTTCTAATATTTACAACTTGACTTGGAATGTGCCTAATATTAATATTACTAATACAAATATGAATGGTGAGAATGGTAGACTTGGTAGTTAAAAAAAAATAGTGGTTGTGTTAAAAAATAGCATTTTGTGTTAAAAAATAACATTTTGCGTGAAATGTACTATTGGAGCAAAATTGCTAAAATGTAACATTTTGGCATTGTAACACCTGTCAAAATATAGATTTGACATGCAAAAATAAGTTTTAGCATTGGAGATGCTCTTAAACTCAACTTGGTTTTAAAATTTTATTATGAACTTCTATCATATTTTGCTCTGTTTATTTATTATTTATTATTTTCCTTGTTTAATACTCAATGTGCAGTGGATTAAATGGACTATGTTTGATTCTCAAAAAAGACAAATGAATATATATATATCCATGAATTGAAAATGAAAAAGTTATAATGAGGTACACATCATTACAACCATACCATTATTCTAACCTTGAAAAAATGTACTAGGTTTGGTAATGTCACAATCTCATAGTGGCCTAAGAAAGTTCTGTTAGAAATCAGCAAATGTAATGTTCTGTACAAGAACATTTGGAAGCCCTCACAAAGGGTTCAAAAGGGTTTATTATGAGTTACTTCATTACTACCATCCTCTAATTTTTTGTTTTTTTTCACTACATTCAACAAATTTAGAAAATCTTAGATCAAGTGAAATATATAAGGAGGAACACGACAAGTAGATTTTTCTCTCTAAAATCTAAAAGCATTTATATAGCGTCATTCTCGATGTCAATTTTCATCCACTTAAGAGGCCTCAAGCTAGGAAATCTCATGTCTCCTTATCGTTTCGTCCTCTGCATTAAAGTTCTTTTCATTTCTCTGTCAACTTTAAGGAAATGTCGGAATATGTAACGAGATTGAGTTATTGAAAAATGGTCCCAAAAGCCCAAAGAGAGAAAATGTCAGTGTTGGCCAGCCAACCTTTCATGATCATGCTACACAGGTCGGCTCAATCTATCAAAATCAGTCTTGGACAGTTTACACTGTGTTTCTCACTCTGTTTTTTGTTTGTTAGGTACATATTGCTCTAAATTCACCACACTTCATTCAATTGTACCAACTTTATTTGCTACAGTAATTTGATTAACAAATTTACAACAAATTCAAGCTATTACTAATATTTACTAAACTTTAGCATCATAGTTTTGATGTGGGAGTGATCTCTCTTACATTGAGCATGTGTCTTGCAGCAGATATAAATATAATTTTATAAAAAAAAACTAACCATTGTTTGACACACCCTATTGTAAAATCAGGCTTCTTAACAATGCGCATATGTTGCTTAAATGGACTTGAGAACTCGGAGTAATTCTCCTGGACAATGCAGTTGCAACAAGCTCCATTCTTTTCTCGTCAAGTTCTTTTAATTTTCTCGTTACTTCTGCTAATTTTCCAGCTAGCATCGCTGATTCACAGCGGAGTATTCTGATCTCATTATCAAGTCTGGCAAGAATAGGATATACAGCTGCTCCACCTTGGTCTTCTTCACTTGCCCTAAACAAAGTTGGTAGTATCTAGCAACAAAATTTCAGGACGAATTAGTTATGTACGAAATCCATGGAATAAGTTGAATAGAGGGTATCTTACACACACACACATATTATGGATAAAAAATGTTCAGAACATATTTTTGAACAGTTCAAGCTAAAGAGAGCTTCCGACATATATATTGAAGAATTTAAACACATGTTCAGTACATAATTCACATTATTAGACTTCAAAGAAAATAATTGAGGTGGTGTGTGAAGCATTTAGGATAAAAAATGGGGCTCTTCTAAGTCGGGAAGAAAGAGACTCGCATTTTACTATAAGATATCAAATAATAAAAGGCGACAGAAATATATACACCAGTTGTGATAAATAACTTTATGTAATCATTCAAACTCTGTGAGGCACTGGTTAACATTATTTCATACAATGGAAGTTTACTTCGTTCTTAGATCATAAAGCCTTGGAGCTAGCATATCAATAGCCAAAAGCACTTGGATAAGAGGCATGCAAACTGAGCTTCCTTTTCCCAGTAGCAAATTTGTGTCAAAGCACAAGTTGCCAATAAGCTTGTTGATGCACTTAACAATAGAATTATGTTGACGAACATGTCTGCAACTGTAAACGAGTTTGATTCTTTCAAAGATTATTATCGATATCATGAGAATAAGAAAGAAAGAACTATGTGTCAGCACTAAAATCTCAGGGGCAAGTTTACTTTTAAGAGGAGATCCATGCAGACAATAATGAGGTGCTTCATGTAAAGTGCCTTATTCACACATGGAAAGTAAAAACAAAAAAAAAAAAAAGAAGTCTATTTTTACTATAGAAGTGGTAAGGATTAATTGTTATGCATGTGAGGAAACTAGAAGTTGTCATAAGCATTGCATGAGAATGCTAATTAAGACTATTCAAGTTTAGGGATCATTAGTAATTATACAACCAAATTACAACACCCTTTGCTAACACAAGCTTTCTCAAATGCAATTCAGTATTATATCAGCTGATTGACTATAAGGCCACTACTTGGTGGAATGGTAAAAACTTGTTCTGCAAAGCATTCGAATGTGGGTTCAATTGTTAGAGCAGTCAATTTATGCAAATCTTATTTAAAAAGTTTTTAAGTTAGTCTCCAGTCTGCCCCTCCAACAACCCTGTAATAGTTATAATTTTTTATATATATATGTACATATATATTAAAGTTATAAAATAATTCTTTTATTTCAAAAAGTAAGTGGGCCCCACTAATATATTAAAAACATCACAAAGGCCATAAGGCCATTACACAGACTCATTTCTCTCTCTCTATTCTATCTCTCTATAACATTGGTTTTTCTTATTCTTTTCACCATTCAAAGTTTGATCCCTCCTTTAGCTTTGAGATTTTGGTAGAACCTTGTGAAACAAAGTTGGAGAGCTCGTCGAGGCCGTCAATTTGATAGGAGCCAAGCACAATTTAGCCAAGCCTAGGGATTTCAAAATTAGGGCTTAAATTGGGGGGTTTTCTTTCAATTGAGGTAGGAGTGCTTTAATCCACTATTTCTTAGATTTCTTGTGAATTTTCTCCTTTAATTTGACTTTAAGCATGCTAAATTTTAATTTTTTGTGATTATGTTTGTTACGGTTATTTATATTGATGGTGATAAATGTGTGTTATGTGTTAATTGGGCTTATTAGTATGATGATTTTTAAATTGTAAAGAAGCATGTTTAGTGTTGGTTTGTTTTCATGATTTCAATTGCAATGAAAATTTATGTTATAATTATGGAAATAAATTTGTGAATTGTATATTTAAATTGCTATCAAAATGTGGGATGAGAAAATGAGTTGTGTATTTTTAGTAATTTATTAATTTATTTGAAAAAGTATGTGGGAACATTATAGTTGAATTGATGAAATGAAGCATAAAACATTCATGCATCCATTGGGGAAGAAATAGGGGGGGAACTGTTTTAAAATAAATGAATTTGTTCTTGGAAAAAATATTTTTCTTAAAGGAGTTTGCGAAAACCGGATGCCTAGGAGGCGCCTAGTGGTCCGTGTTGTTAGTGTAGTCTAGAAGGGAGTATGGTTGAGCTAACTAGGCTGGATGCGACAGCTTGGAGGTGCCTTGTGGTCGTGGATAGTTAGTCAACCCTCCATTCGTGAAGCCTTAGAGGTGCCTTGGGTCGGATTACACTAACGGTTTGGTTGTTGAAACGGAATTGTTTCGGAAATGGGGAGCGACATTTGCATGACATTGCACTTCATGGCATTTTAGTAAATCTGTGATTGGTTGACATTTGCTACATATTTGTTGTTGTGGTTGAGAATATGTTTTCCCCATAGTATGACCCCGTTTCTTTTTACCTCTTCCTTATGTGGATTCACGGGGTCATAAGAAGAGTGTCTTAGACACTTCCTACTGAGCTTATGCTCACCCCATTATTTTTAACATTTTTCATAACACGGAAAAGAAGTGACGGACGACGATCCACCACAGGTTTAGACGAGCTTGGAGACTCATTTTATTTTGCTATCTTTTGTATTAGAACTCTAATATTTTGTAAATGTAATATTAACTATTTTGAGAAGCTTTAGTTTAATTGGTACAATGTTGTAAGTTATGGACTTTTAAATTTTAGCTACGTTTTATAGACTGTATCTTGATGTAACTTTAGTGTGTTCCTTGTTTGGATGAGATGGAGGAACGGAATTTTTGTATATATGTAGTCATTTTAGAAATGTGATATAATATCTGTATTGTGCGTTGGCACAGGATAGGTTATTTTTTTTAAGGCCAGTGAGGCCATTGCATTTTTTTTGTATTTCAACAGGTTGTAGAGGGACTTTTTCTGCGGAGGTCATGCCGAAATTTTATATTTTTATTATTATTTTTGGTATCTTTTCGGGTCGTTACAAACCCAATTACGGGTGACCATTTATTTTGTGATCAATTATTGGCTATTCCTCAATCTTACAGCCTGATGCCAAGGCAGTCATGGGAATGAGTTCATGTCTGTTAGAAGTGGCAGTGTTCTTGGATGACATGGAAAGCTATCTGATGCAGAATAGAGGCTTAGCTCTAGCATGTGTGCCAACAGAATGTAATATTGTTGCTTATCCATTGAGGAAATTTGTTGTTAGGAGGAAAATCACTTGCATTTTGGTGTTCATTTTCCTTCTTGATTGATGGAAGTTGTTGACGAGAATTGTACAATCTAATTCCAAAGTAATTAAATTTCTTCTGATAGTTGCCGAATCAAAACAGATATAACACATACTTTCTGTGTAAAAAAGTTCATGCTCATACAAATATGTGTGCTGCTCATTGTTACTGATATTACCATACTATACCATAAATTAGGAGAACATACCTCATTGATGGCGAGTAAACATGAGTTATAATATTGCATTCTGGATCTAGACAATGTTATACACTTTGATTTGGGATCCTTTGTTCCTCACAAGCATCACAGTAGAGCTCCTCGGAGTCATCCTCAACAAGAGAGTTAGTTGGTGAAGATGAGGGAATGTCTGTGACATTCGAGCTGAACACTATGTGGTAATGTCACAAGACACTGGACGTGGAAACCAACACTGCAATATACACAACAAAGGACAGAAGCATTGAAAATAGCACCACAGACATCGCATTTGTTGTCAAGGCTTAGGCTCTTGAAAAAGGCAAGAGGGTGCTCATGAAGTCCGCATTTTATAGTAGGCATTAGGAGAGCACAGTCTAGGTCCAGGTTAAAAGAGCACTCATGACAGTAGAAGGTGAAGCTGCTGCAAGTCTTCCAGCAGGCATCACACCAAAACCGGACAGGCATCACATTCAAAGGTGGACGTGGGAGGAGAGAGAGAGGGTGTTGTGGGTGAAAGGGATGTTGGATCTCCAGGGGCAATTCAGTACATGATTTGTGGAGGAAGAAATCGCAGGCAACAGACCCATAGACTGGTCCTAAAAGGGGCTGCTCGCACCCGGAGCAGGGAATTCAATTCTTCTTGTCATATGGTGTCAGGGGATGAGGGTGGGTGCAATCTTGAATCTCCATCTCTCTTTCTGTGTCTCTAATTATTTCAGATGATTGAAATGCAAAAATTTTGACAGTTTCTTCTTAGCTTTGTTGACTGAACATAAGTTTTAGGTCAAATGCTGTTTCCACACATAAAGGAAAACTTTTTGTTCGTCATTGGCTCAACCCAAGAGACAATCTCAAATATTTTATGTGCATTGTCTAAGATTCACAATAAATTATGAAATGGCAACTAGTATCACACTATCAAATGTTCACATGCTCATACGAAACAAATTTTCAACTACAACCATTCAAAATGAGACTCCCACAGTCAAATGTTTCAATACAACCACTCAAAATGAGAATGCAAATTTGAGTAAGATTTTGTAATCTTTTTATATTTTTATTCAGTCCACTTCTCTATACATCCTGTACAAATATTAATTGGTAAACACCCACATAAAATAATTTTAGTAAAAAGAAAGTTTTGATCAAGGAAGTATTATTATTATTATTATTATTTTGATAAGTAAGTATTATTATTATTATTATTATTATTATTTTGTTTTCTTCCTTTAGGACAGATGGGGTAGGAATTGAGGTAGGATATTATAGTTAAACGGAAGGGGAAACTTCAAAGCAATTGCCATGATAAAATATTAAACCTTCAAGCAATTGGAATATATGATAAAATATTACTTGGCAGCCTTCCCAATTTTCAACTCTTATTGTTTTTCCCAACAAGTCAAATCATAAGAGTTATCCTCCTCTCAGTACTTAAATAAATCGATGCTTAGCATATTTTATCATATAAGTGTAAAATTATAATGTGAAATTCATTAATTTCAACTTCCATATCTTTCCAATTTTATGCAAAATCATCTTTTTGCTTCCACAATTTTTTAATACTACGTACACAAGTTCATGTGAACTAAAACAGACTTTAATCATCTAAACATGCCTATCATGAACTTAAAAAAAAAAAAAAAAAAATGCACAAACGATTTAAAGAATTTGTGGAAAGCCTACAATGAACATTTATTCATTATTACAAATAAGAATAGGTAGTAAACAAGAGAATATGGGAATTTTTGTTTCATATTCGTTATCTTTTACAACATAGGAGGGAAGGGATTCGAAAACGGTCTGAGAAATGTGGATGGATTGGATGAAATCCCTCCCCCACGCTGAGATGATAGATACTGCAATCGTTCCTTCTCAAGTACCTCTAATTTTTTTGTTTATTACCTCTAGACTTGCTGTTATTGTCTCTGATTCTCCGTATAATACAGCCATCTCCTTGTCTAGTTCTGCCAGGGCAGAGTCTACAAAACCATCTTGTTCCACAAACTTTTTCAACATAGTAGGTGAAATATGGCAAAAGTTATTAGACCAAATCTTAGGGGAGGTCATTGTACTTAACCCAAAAGATAATAAACTTAAATTGACGCTAGCCACGTGCATGAGGCTCAGTTTCAAACTTGTGACATTCACGTCACAATGAAGCAATATTATTGTCGCACCAAGAAAATTTTAGTTTGAAATGTAGTACTCTATTAAAATTAATAAAACAAATATGGTGTTTAAATTAGGGCAATTCAACAATACTGTAAGTAACAAATAAACAAAATGATATCAAGTTATCATATTCAACCATAGAAGTGGACATACCTCAGACACACCACAGTAAACATGAGCAACAAAATGGCATTCCTCACAATGGTAAACGGATTGCCCGGGTTTTCTTTCTTGTTCGCAAGCATCGCAGACGAATTCATCAACATCGGAATCGTCTTCAAAAAGAGAATCAGTGAGCGTCAGCGGATGTCTGTGACACGAAATCTGAACTGTTTGTGGCAACGTCGCAACACATTGAACGTGGACATTGAAATTACAAGGCACACATCGGAGCACAAAGAAATTGCAGAGCGAACCACACACTTGGCATTTGTGATCAATACTCAAGTTGTTGAACAGAGCAAGAGGGTGATCGTGAAGTTGGCAATTTAGGGTTGGGATTAGGGAAGCGCAATCGATGTCGATGTTGAAAGCACAGCCGTTGCAGTGGAAGGTGAAGCTCAGATTGGTCTTCCTACAAGCATCACACCAGACTTGGTTGGAAAGAAAAGGGAAAACAGGGGGTGGTTTTGGGTGGAGAGAGAGAGGGTGTTTTGGGTGGGAAGGGTGTTGGATTTGTGGAGGTAAAAGTTGCAGGCTGTGCAACCATATCCATAGACCTGATCCAGAAGGGGTCGATCGCAGCCGGAGCAGCTGAGTCCAGTTTTCCAGTGACAAACCATCAGTGGGTGTGGGTGGCTACAATGCTTAATCTCCATCTCTCTCATCTAAGTCAACTGTAGAGTTGTTTCATATACATATATATATATATATATATAAAAGGACAATGCCTGGCGACCTACCTTTACTTCAATAATTCAATAACAAAATAACACGTCAACTTTAATAAAACATACTTAAGCCTATTTAAAAATTCATATTTAATATTATATTAATTTTAATTTTGAGCCAATATCATGTTTGAAGTAATATTAAATAGTGTCAAAACATTACCAGATTTGGACCAAAACCAATATCATCAATTTGGTAACGTTGGATGATATAGGCACGACAGCGGTCCAAACACATATCAAATTACTGTAGCATAGAGAACAGATATATAAAACCTATTTTCTGTGTCTCTATTTTCATATCAAATTACTGTAGCATAGAAAACAGCTATATAAAGCCTATTTTTGAAAAGCCTATTTTCTTTCTCTTCCCGCAACTGTTGAAAGAGCGATTCTAGAGGCGAATCGAGAAACCCTATCTTCGTGTTTTGGCAAGCACAAATCTTTCCCCAATCTTTGTAAACCATCTCTTTCTTAGATCCCAAGTTCTGCTTGCCGGCGGCGTCGAAGTTGATGGGGGATGAGACAGCGGAGAAGACGACATCTCTCGCACACCACCCCTGTGCTTCACTGCAATCCGACCAATTAGACATTTATCTATTTATTTATTTTGTGTCTTTCTTGGTTTTCCCCTTCTCCAACCTGTTGATGAATGGTGATAAAGGTATTCAAATCTAAGTGACGAATCTGCTGCTGAAGAATGGATATATATATATATATATATATATATACACACACACACACATATACTATGCCACAATACCCAGATCTGTTATTCAAGTGATCCTTGTGGGTTCTGATCAATAATGTAATTATGTAATTTTTCCCCAATATGAAAAGCCCTAAAATCATATTTTTAAGCCTTGTATTGAATTTCGCAGTTCACATTATTTGAAAAATACAATGTTAACCTAATTTTAATATAAATTTATGACTTATTATTTATTTTTTTTTGGAAACATTCCGTCATACCAAATATGTTTCGCAAGATTCAGTTTCAAAATTTTCATAACATATTTTCGTTACCAAACATGGTTACAATTTCTACTAAAAACATATCAATACCAAAACGGTTGATTTCATATCATATCAAACCATAATATATAGTGTTATCGCGATCCAAACGAAGCCTTACCTTTATATACTCCAATAACAAAATAACAAATCAACTTTAATAACAAAACTATCAAAATAATAATAAATAAATAAATAAATGTCAGAACCCGTTTTAATTAAATAATCACCCTTTCACTTTTTTCTTCATGAAATTCCTCTTTTCTCTCTCTTTAATCGATTTCCAAACCCACGTCCTCTTTCTCCACCCCATCCTTCTTGTTACCTCCACGAAACATCATTAATCAATGAGCAAACAAGTCAGATTCGTGTTTGGGTTATTTTTCTTTTTCCTCTTCTGCCCCATTGAACATATATCTATGCAGGACTGATTGATATTGAGTCGAAAGTGGTGGATGACAGTTATATGTGCGCTAAGATTGATATGCCAAGTCTAAACTCAAAGGATCTAAAAGTATGGGTGAACGAGAAGAAAGAAATAAAGTATGAGGGAAGAAGCAAGAGCCTACCGAAATACTAGTATAAGGGACAGTTGTACGGAGGCACCATTGAAGAGTGTCCGGACTGTGATGTGGAGCAGTTCAAGGCGGAGGTGAACCATGGTGTTCTCTGGATTACTATGCCGCTCAAAGACAAGGCCAAGGGGAAGATCAGATTGAAGAAGAAAAGTGATGAATTGTTGGATCAGAAAAGGGATGAGAAGGTTTGATCCATCTTCTCATCGATTTGGGGGTTTTGGGTTTCTCTTCAATTAATCGATGCTAGCTTTTGGGTCCTTTAATTTCAATTTCTGTCTGTTTTTTTTATGTGTTTATTTTTGGGTTATATATATATGTGTATATATATATATATATATTATATTATATATATGTTGAATGTATGAGGAGGGCACGGGTTTGGGAAGCAATGAAAGATAGAAAGGTGAAGAAGAAGAACAATGGAGAGAGTTGGGAATGGATGAAAGAGAGAGTGAAAAGAGAGAGTTTTTACCCAATTAAGACGGTTTCGATACGACTTTCTTCTCCATTGTTGGTAACTTGATGTGTATTAGAATAGCTTCATCCATGTGCAAATCTTTAGTGGCAAATGGATTTGCGCATAAAAAAGATAGTTTTCTACATGTTTATGCATTCAAGAAGTAACATGTTTTCTATATATGCTATAGGGATGGTAGCCGTTGTAACGGCTATTTCATACCGAGTACATTGATTTCCGTTGTTAACGGAAGCGCTATGTTGGGCCATAAGTGCCTCACACTTGGATTGGATCGTCATGTATTAACCGTAACATATGTTGGGGGATAAATGCCTCGCAGTTTCATTGGATCACCATGTATTGGGCCTATCCTTATAGCCCATTGTAGGTGTTTCATGTTTTGAATTGGGCCTATCCTTATAGCCCATTGTAGATGTCTCATGTTTTGAATTGGGCCAACACGTCATGTTATACAATTGCTCAAAGTTTACAAAAAAATCAAAATAAGAAAGGTAACATGTTATGATTCATGAAATGTGTCATTGATTAAATTGTCATGAGGCGTGGGTGAAGGCGAAAAGATTCAAAAACAATTGAGATTGGATCTTGTAATGTAACACGTTTAGATTCATTGTGGAGGCCAAATGGCTCCAAATAAAGCCTAGAAGATGGGAAGATTCAAAATCAATATGGAAAGGAAGTTCAGTGTTCATAAAATTGACAAAATGAATGTGACCATAATTGTGTCCATGTTCATAAACGAAACCCAAGAATACAACCAAAAACATGCCATACTTCATTGGACATATATCGTGTCCATGTTCATAATGCATGTTTTATGCATGGTTTACTATCCAACTTGTATTAGACAAGTTCATGCAACAAGAAAGTTGATATGTATCATTTGCATTTGGAATAAAGAATAATATTTGGGTTCAAACTCAGGTTAACCTATTGATGTGGTCTAATAAATTGTGACAATTGTTAAAATTAAATTAGACATTGCCTAACTTTTATTTTTAGACATGTGTTTTAAATTATAATTTTTACTTTTGGACACTTATTTTAAAATTATTAGGTCACATTAGAAGGTTAGATGAAGTTCATCCAATATGAATTGAACTCAAGTATTGTTTTTAAAACTATATAAAAATAATAATAATAATTAATCCTTATTCCATTGTTACTTTTCAACTTTTTGCACTTCAAGTGAGTTAAGTTCAAGAAGACGCACAATATATATATATATATATATATATATATATAGTTGACGAAAAATAAAAATGGAATACGAATGCTTGAAAAATTGAAGGTTCGACTGTTTATTATTATTATTATTTCCTAAGGTTGAGCTTGAGAGAGAGATTGGATCTTGGTAGAGAAGATGGGCAGATACATAATGATGAGAAACCTTTTAGAACAGAACCATAATAAAGGGAAGATACAAAATACAAGTTGGATGGTAGAATGATTCACGTCTTCTACCTAGCTTCCAACAAAGTAATGGTTTCGATAACAATCTTGTCATGCATGAAGCCCCACCAATTAACAAAATAGCTAGCTAAGAAAATAATAATATATCATAACCAAATTAGTTTGGCCACCTTGACATGATTCATGATTTGATCAAATGGATGGGATATGAAAAGGGTCGATCAACCAAAATATATGCAATTTATAAATAAGTAAAAGAAACAAATAAATATATATATAACATGTCAGTACAATTTACTAAAAGAAAAGGTGGTAATAAAATCAAATTGGCTATTTGTGATTGATAAAAAGTTTAGCATTCATGTCTCACTTCGTTAAGCTCTGTGAATACACCAGGTCATTAGATAGTCCTGCCGTAACTGTTTCTATTTAATCGGAGTGAACTTAGATGGTCCCAATTCTATGTATAATTGGATTATATATAACTTATATATAAGCCCCATCACATGTTGATTGCCGTTTGGGAGAGCCTAAGTAAAAATTTACTATAATTGCAAATAATTATTACTTTCATCCGTCGGTCATCTCCAAATTATTTTTCTTTTATCATCTCCAATTTCTTTATAAGTTGCATGAAGAGGGCATTTTTGGTATTTCCTGATTTCTACCTTGAAGGCAACAAGTGACAGCCTAAAATATTAAAAAATGTGACTATTTCAAACTCCTTTTTGCCTTTTTCTTTTTAGATAAAATAAAGTTAAACTCGAAATTAATAAATTCACTACTATTAAAGAGAAAGATCTATAAACCCAGACGTTTGTGTAGTCAAATGCATCACCGTGGATTAGGATTTGATGGTAAACATTTTAATGATTTTATACAAACCACACTCTACTAACAGGACCAAACTAGCTAATATAACATTTGCTTTCTTATTTACCTATCAAGTAATATGATTTGCTTGGTTTGTAATTTTTAAAATAATTTTGAATTATATTTTTAAAAAATTATAAAAGACAATTCTTTAAAAATAAGTCTTTTTATAACTAAATTTTTAAAAAATTAAATCATGTAAAAAAATTTGTACTATTTTCAAAACTAAAAATAAAAAACTATTTTTAAAATTATAAACCAAACAAACCCAATATTTCTACTTACTGCCTTTTCTCTTATTTAATGTGATCAAAGTTGCACAATCTTCCCAAATAGAGGGATATCATTTGAATAATCCAGAGACTTGGGGAATACTGTCAAATTACTAACCAGACAAACTAGGAAGAAAATTAAATTCTGCTTTCCATGTCCTAAATACAGTAATAATTAATGAGGGCAGCTTGGTCAATTCAGCACAACTGCACAAATTACTGTCATGTCACACAAATTCCAAATAAGCTTTCAAACATCTTTTTCTTCCAAAACAAAACCCAGAAGCGATTACAAGAAAGATCCTCTTTCCGTTCAAAAAAGGAATGCTTATTGGGAATCTCATGAAAATTACAGATAATTTTGATCTGAAATTGTATATATATATCCACAACACACACACATATTTTTGAGTCATCTGTTGCTTACAAATCCAGTAGTATGGCCACCCTCAAAACCACCAAAAAACACCATAGACGCCTTAATAACCCCTTTCCTTCCACTTCAAGATCTCTCCCTTTTATACAGGGAACTCTGTACTTCAATCCCCAAACAGTCCCTTCACACCAGATCTTTAGTATTGGTGAGGATTTTCAGCTAGCTTGGAGATCCAAAAATGGTGGGTCTCTCTCAATTTCTCATCAATCTCAACCTACCAAGCCCATGTGGACCACCATCCCAGGGCAACCCTTTGTCTCTGCAGCAGAGGCCGAAACAGAGATAGAAGAAAGCAGGGGTTCATTTGTAATCAAGGACAGGAATGTTCGTTTGGTATGTAATCACCAAACAGTTGAAGAAATTAGAGTGATCGACCAATCTGATTGGAGTTCAGAAGCAAAATTCGACGACTTTCCTTCTTATGCGGAATTGAATCAGAAAATTGAATTGAAGGACACCCAATTCCCTGTTTTGCTAATAACAGGTTGGATTTTCTGTGTGAAAAAAAGGAAGAAATTTGAGAATTCTGGCATTCAAGAGACTTCACAATTGGTGGAGAAAGAATCTTCCACTTCTGCAAGGTATTGGGTTTTCTTTTCTCAGAAAGGAACTCACCAAATTGGGTTTCAAGTGAAGCTTGGCTCACCAAATGTTCATTTTCACCAAAGAACTCCTCCAAGAAGTAATAGAGTCTACCGTGGCTTTCTCAGGAAGATTGATCGAATTCAGGGACGTGGAGCTGGGTGGTGTGGCTTCTTTCCAAGGCGAAAAGGCTTCGCCACAATTTCATCATCAGAGGAAAATGTAGGAATGAAAGCTGCAAAATTTGCAGGTTTCAACAGGGTCTGTCTTACATATTCAAGTGAAAAAAATGAGAAATTCTATGGTTTTGGTGAGCAGTTCTCTCACATGGAATTTAAAGGCAAAAGGGTACCAATTTTTGTTCAAGAACAGGGGATTGGAAGAGGAGATCAACCAATTACTTTTGCTGCTAACTTGGTTAGCTACAGGTATTATGTTTGCAGCTAATTTGAATAAGTATAGGAAGACTAATTGCTATATCTTCAATTCATTAAAATGTTAACTAATCACTAGTCACTTTGTTACTTACAAAAACTGTGCTCCTCTAGTGCAGGGCTGCAGGCGATTGGAGTACAACTTATGCGCCTTCACCATTCTATATGACATCGAAGATGAGGTCTCTTTACCTTGAAGGATACAACTATTCCGTTTTCGATCTATCAAGGCATGACAGAGTTCAGATACAGGTAATGTAAATAAAACCAAAAAACATATCTTTTCATTATAAAATCACTAAAATGAATTTAGTGAAAATTAGTAGAACTAGTGAAGAATCTACATTAATCAAACAACACACACCAACAAAATTGGGTTTTGGGTAAAATGAAGACATTTATCCAGAAAAGCATAAGAATAAAATCTCTCTCTCAGTGATTGTAGTGACATTATTGCTCACTCAAATTGCATACTTGCTGTGTCTCATTTCTATATTCTGGGTAAGGTTGCAGGTATATGGAGATTCTATTCAAGGTAGGATATTGCATGGGAATGCACCTACTGAGTTCATTGAACACTTCACTGAAGTTATTGGGAGACCACCGGAGCTTCCTAAATGGATTATATCTGGTGCTGTGGTTGGGATGCAGGGGGGAACAGATTTTGTACACAACGTTTGGGATAAACTTCGAACCTATGATGTACCCCTTTCAGCATTCTGGTTGCAGGTAATGCATGCATTAACAGAGAAACATATAATCACTTTTTATGACATTTTTGTGTTTTCACCTTCATTTTAACAAAGAATTTGAAGATTATATAGTCCATCAACTTTAAGCTGTATCATTCACAGGGAAGGAATATATATATATATATATCTTGAAGCTGTATCAGATTTGTAACTTGCTCTTTCCAGAAACTAGTGAAATTTCAGGAAATAATTTTCACTTCAACAAAAAACTGATGTCGTGCTTGATATTCAAACATCTGCTAGTATATGGATAAACATATAAAAAAAGAACCAAAAATAACAAAGCCTCCATGCATAAAATCTCATTTGATTTCGTTTGAGTAGGACTGGGTGGGGCACAGGAAGACGGTGATTGGATCACAACTTTGGTGGAACTGGGAAGTGGATACAAGAAGGTATTGGGGATGGCAGGAACTACTTAAAGATCTCAGCGCTCAGCATATAAAAGTGATGACATACTGCAACCCTTGTCTAGCTCTGGTACTTATCTTTTCCTCTACCAATTTCCCACTATTTTCATGTTAAGTAACATTATGATGATTGCTTGGTTTTCATTGTTTGCACCATTAAAATACTGTATAAAGGAATTGATAAATTTTTTCTCAAAATGTTGGTATGAATTTGGAACCCCACAGACTTCTTTTCTTTTCATAGTAGTAAAACGATGTCAGAACTGTGTGCACAGATTTGTTGTGCTGTGAGTGGGGATAGATTGAGGAAATTGACTATGTTTCTTTCACTTGCAATGGCAGATGAATGAGAAGCCAGATAGAAGGAGAGACCTGTTTGAGGAAGCAAAGAAGTTGGACATCTTAGTGAAAGACAAGAATGGAGGGCCATACATGGTTCCTAACACAGCTTTTGATGTGGGAATGTTGGATCTGACACACCCGCGTACTGCAAGTTGGTTCAAGCAGATTTTACAAGAAATGGTGGACGATGGAGTCAGGGGATGGATGGCCGATTTTGGTGAAGGCCTGCCTGTGGATGCTTCCATCTATTCAGGTCAGATATTCAAACTTTTTTCTTGCAGAGTTATTATGCCACCTATGTAAGGCATACAGAACCACACCAGGACTCCTATAATGCAAGCAGTAGAAAAGCATAATCTGCTTGTACTTCCCAATTTCTTTCTCTGTGGACAAAATTTGTAAAGAAGGAATTTATCCAAAAAGGGTTAAAGTGGGAAGCTCTTGGTCACCAAGAAAAGCTAAAATATCAACACACCAGATGCTACTTATAATTTGAAAATTATGACAACTTCATTTGTACCTTTTTTTTTCTTTTAATATTTGGAATATTGTACTAGTTTCTATATCCAGAGCACAAAGAATGATAAATTGTTGCAAACTGACAATATTCAGACTATGGAAGTTCTTAAAAATAAATTATCTAGTTAATGGAGAGGTTAAATTTATTAAACTAATGGTGCCTACTTGAACCAGGACTTAACAAGCAAAAGTTATAGCCATTCTATGAAAGGGTTGAGCTGATTACATGGACCAAAAGTTCCAATACAATTAGTTTTCCCTTACTCCTCTAACCAAACAGGCATGAAAATACACATACAAAAACAAATACACAAATGTGCATGTGTGTGCGCACTTGCATATCTCTCTCTCTCTCTTTCTAGACATATATATTTATGTATCCCTCTCTCTATGTACTTGTACTTGTGCATGCTTCAATATGCATGGACATAGATTGTTCCCCTCTACCAGCATATGTCAGAGAAGGGCAAACTTCTACTAGACATTAATATAACTGTAATTCTAAGTATAACAAAATTAATCAGCATGACTTACTTTCCCTTTAGGTGAAGATCCTGTTTCTGCACACAACAGATACCCGGAGCTATGGGCCAAAATAAATCGGGAGTTTGTGGAAGAATGGAAAAGTACACGTATGGATAAGGAGAGGGAGGATCTGGAAGAGGCCTTGGTTTTCTTTATGCGGGCTGGTTTCAGAGATAGTCCCAAATGGGGCATGCTATTTTGGGAAGGGGATCAAATGGTAAGTTGGCAGGTTAATGATGGGATAAAGAGTGCTGTTGTTGGCTTGTTGAGCAGTGGACTTTCAGGGTATGCTTTTAACCACAGCGATATTGGAGGCTACTGTGCTGTAAACTTGCCTTTTCTTAAGAAGTATCAGAGAAGTGAAGAGTTGTTGTTGCGGTGGATGGAAGTAAATGCATTCACGACAGTTTTCCGGACCCATGAAGTAAGTTAAAAAGCTGGCACCTGAAAATGCATAAGCATATAACATTGAAGCATCATCCTCATCATGATCACTAACAATTCAAAAAGTTTAGGTTATTTTGACAATGGAAGGAACTTTAATGACGCATAGCTTATAAGTAATAATTTCTGGTGCTTGCTTTTAAGGGTATTCTATTGTGGTTACAATGAAACTATTACACAGCCATTTAACTTGGAAGTGAAATTCCTTTCTTATAACACCCAAAGTCCCTTTTGAGCGATCCCAAACAACAGAACATAATAAAATTTCATCTAGAAATTAGTTATATCTACAGGAAAATTCAAATTTTAACACGATTGTAAAATCTTTTGTAGAAGTTCAATATAAAGGCTTTCCATGGAAACTTATTCTTCCATTAAGCTACCAAAAGACACCTGCAACCAATTATGAAAAAAAAAAAAAAAAAAGAAGAAAAGAAAAGACACCTGTAACTTGCCCTACTTTCCCCTGAAACATGCTATTCATTTCCTTATAGGATCCAAGTTTGACATCCATGAACATATGCTTATTTTACTTTGGAAAAAAAATGTTTATTTTGCTATGTGAAATTTGGACTTTTTAAATGGCATTGATCCGTTTTTGAAAAAAACTATCCTGTGTCAATTTACATGTTTCTGATGTACATAATATCCTCGAAGCAGGGAAATAAACCATCCTGCAACAGTCAGTTCTACACAAACCACAGGACTTTATCACATTTTGCACGCTTTGCAAAAATTTATAAAGCTTGGAAGTTTTACAGGATCGAACTTGTTAAGGTAATGTCAGAACTTCATAGCATTAATACTCTTTGAAGCTAATAACACTGTAGTTTCAGTAAAGAACCTAATACCGTGTGTGATTTTCAAAACAGGAAGCTTCTCAAAAAGGCCTGCCTGTTTGCCGCCACCTATTTCTTCACCACCCAGAAGATGAGCATGTGCATAGCCTGAGTTATGAGCAATTTCTTGTTGGTACGGAAATCCTAGTGGTGCCTGTTCTTGACAAAGGCAAAAATAATGTTAAGGCCTATTTCCCAGTAGGAGAAAGTTGCTCATGGAAACATATTTGGACAGGAAAAATATATACGAAACAAGGTTCTGAAGCTTGGATAGAAGCTCCAGTTGGCTATCCTGCCATTTTTGTCAAGGCTGACTCTATTATCGGGGATACATTTTTGAAAAACCTCAGAGAATACAATATTTTGTAAAACAGTAAGACAGATTCTGTAGAAAATGTTATGGATTTGTCGACCATTTCAAGATTCTTGCACCACCACTTTACCGTATTAGACATTCAAATAGTATGTTCAATGATATAATTTCAATTTCTTGAATACATTGTGCTTATAAGAAAATCTTTTGTAGGCTTATTCATGGAGCTTTCTATTTTTCTTTCCCCCCTCCTTTTTTCCTCCTAAGAGTAAGACACAAAGACACTGTTTTCCCAACCAGGCATCGAAATCTGAACCTTCCTCTTTTGGTGTCACCAGGAAATACTAAAACTAACCACAGCTGGTGGCTAAGCTTATACATAGATTTAATACTATTCCAACTACACAGAAAAACGAATGGCATGATCCAATTAAACCTGAAGTTAAACATAAGTGAAATTGAAGGTGTTACAATTTTAAGTCCTTCTACATAAATCTCATATACAAATTATGTAATCCCATGCAGAGACAAAGAAGTTTCTAGCAAAGACCAGTTTATGATAACAGTTAATCAGTTAATTATGGCAGTGCAAAGACAGCATCTTCCCATTTTATTATAAGGTATCTGTTAGAGGGGTCTTGTCCCAGATCAGATCCGTATGGGAAGAGATTGGGTAAATATGGGCGAGTATGCAGCACTGCCCAATATCTTAAGCTTTGTCCTACCTGTTATAATTGGTATCAGAGTCACATCCAATCCTTGGATATTAGCTTTTGGGTAGCTGTGCAAGAACAAGCTTCTTCTAGGTCTTTCACATGCAATATAATTGAGAACAAAGCGGATGGATTTAGATTCTATTGCAACCAATTATATATTCTAGAAGAGGAATTTTTGTTGACAAAAGGTGTTAAAGGCATTATCCTGTTTATGATCTTCTCCTATATATGGCGCATATGTAGGAACCCCCAAATATCTTCCCCACCCAACGAACAGAAAGTTTAGAAAACACATTTGCATCAAATAGACCACATCGACATACTAACACAAAAATGAGACTAAGGAATGGGTTGAATAATTGACTAGTTTGAATCATATAAGAATGACTAATTAGGAATGTTTTTCTGGCCTTCTTCTGGGAAAGTTACATCTGAATTTTTTTATACATAGTCAAATAAACAGATTCTATAGTTTTCCACAGACCAAATCTGATAGAATCTACAAAAATCTACTCAGAATCAATTGCATTGGGTGAACTCTGATTTTATCAGCTTTCACGTCCCAAGACGAAGTTCAGTATCCTCAGGTTCCATCTGCTATTATTTTTACTCTTTTGTTGCATTTGGGAGCGTCGAATCAATGTTTTAAATTCGGGATGGTAGGATATTTAGTTCAAAGTTTTAACTAAATTTCTTCCAATTCCAAATCCAAATGCCAATTTGGTGCTGCCAAACATAACATTAAAAACTTTTCAATGCATACCCAAAATGTTCCCCTTCTCCAACATTACAATCCAAAGTTTTATCCCTCTAAAAAAACTGTTGAACTGTCTCCTAATATGCACATATAAAGAAGAGAAACCCAGCTTCAATGATAGATTTACCTCAAACTACAAATAAAAAAATGATTTTGGCAAAACCCAATAATAATAATTTGACCATAACATCCTCCCTAAGCCCAACAGATTTCAACTTATCGTGTGCTTAAGAAGCCTTTAGGGTGCAAAAACATGATCGGTTAAAACTTCATCCCACTTGATACTAGAAAGAACAAGTCCAGGAATGGTTATAGGATCTCCCACCATCTTGTTATCACATGAATGATTAATTTTCATTGTATGCCAAATTTTTCAATCCTCAAAAATAAAGGAAAGAAGATTATTTTACACTTTCCATTGCTTACAATTTTGGGAATAAAATTTTCTAGTAAATAAGTTAGCACCACTAAATAACGACGTACCAGCATTTTAACAAAAATAATATGCACCTAATTCTACCTTCTCTTTTCGGGGTATTTATTTTCTTTCAAAACGAAATGGATAGTTGATCATCAAAAGAATTAAACCAGCGTAATCTACATTGAAGAGAATAATAATACATTAAATTTCAACAATACAGAACCGTCTAAGCATATTATCAAACAATGCTTGTGCACTACCAAGTTGACTTATCTTGTTGCCCTAAACTGCCTGGTAATAAAAGCAGATATGATCAGAAAAAATAACCACAAAAAAATTAAATAATAGACTTGTAAGTTTTAGACTAATACGATTATGGAAAATCAGATAGTTACGAAGAATCACCAGACTTCCCGATCGCAGAATCAAATTTCTACACCATATAAAACCTCATTATTGTGGACTCAGTAAGAAAACAACGATCAAACATCAATGGATTAATGGGTTTTCTTTATTTAATTATATAAATATTTGAACTGTATCACAGTGAATAGCTAGAATAAGCATATTTGGACATCGATAGATGATAACGACCGATGGAGAGAACTGACCTTTATAAAAGTTGAAGAAATTGATATAGAAAGACGAACAAGAGCCTCGCAAAAATTGTAATGGGTTTCGGAGGATCAAGAAATGAAGAAAAAGTAGTTGGTGTTGCTTATGTATTGTTTATAGTTTTTGTAGTTCTCCATTTTAGTTGGCGTGTTGGAATGTTAACTGATTCGGATACATTGTTGGGATATTCTCTCAATAATGATTGCACATGTTGGCTGTCATTGGAAGTTTCGACCCATGCCATTTCCCAAGTAATTTTTTTTTTTTTAAATAAATAAATAGATTGATTTGTTTTCCGAAATTCGAGTAGTGGGGCCAACACTGTCCTCTCTCCTTTGTCTTTTTGGATTTTGAATTTAAACAATGTAGTAGAAGTGATTTTTACCTAAAAAAAAATATAGTAGAAGTGATTTTGATTGATTATTCATACATAATACAAGTAATGGAAGGATGATCCTTCTTCATCTTCTTCTTTTCTTTTTTTTCTTGTTTTTTAATGACCCATTATAAGCATTAAGTCTGCCAGTTTACCAAAACTAATTGGTGTAAAATTTATTTTTTTTAAAAAATATTAATACTTGGACTTATTTTTCAAGACTATATGTTTAATTTAAGGGTTTTATTCTCTTTGATATAAGAAATCTCTCCATTAGTTTTTCTCCAAGCATCTTCTAGCTAAATGACTAATGGATTCCATTCATTAGTTTTTCTCCGAGCATCTCTATCCTATCATCCAATTATCATAAACATGTCATGGCATCACTTTTGTTAAGATTTAGTGGTAAAGCCAGGATTTCAATTCAATGGTGCAGTGTAAAAAAAATCAACTAACATGATAAATATAGATTGTTCAAATCCAAGGGAGCAAAGGAGGGAAAAAAAAAAAAAGTAATCTTATATAGGATAATACTTGAGTCCTGCCTTATCAAGACAATTTTAGTCCTGTAAACTTAGTTGGCCTAATGAAAGGCTAATACCTCTCTTAACTTAAAAAAATACAAAACATGGGTTATATCCATTTACTTAGAATTAGACTGGATAGATCATTTCCTTTTTGTTTCTCTCTCCTCCCATGTGCATATGTTTCTATTTTTTTTTTTTTTGGTTTCATTCACATTATGCTCCCATCCTTGATTTTGGACGGTGTTCTATTCTTGGCAAGGATTGATTAAAAAAAAAAAAAAAATTTCTTGATTCACATTCTTGAAGCAGGTATATATATTCAAACATTATATTTTCCAATGCAACTTGTTTTTTCTTCTTCCAAATACCTTAAATCAAGTATGAGTTTTTTTGAATTTTTGTTCAAAATGAATTTTGGGTTTCTTTCCTTTCAAAAACAAAGGTGTCTGTTTGTTTCCTTTTCTTCTCATACTTATTTAGGTTTGTTTTCCATAAAAATAAAAATAAAAGAGGATATTCTTCTTATTTTTTTTCCTAAATGGTATTCTTCATTTTGATTAGATAAAAAATGTATTGATTGTTTTAGGGTGAAGTTTCATTCAATTATGTTATTTATTTATTTATATATATATATAGTTATGCTCTTTAGCAGAAGGGAAGAAACGTTCTATATAATTGTGATCTGATCATCACTTCTTCTTTTTCTTTTCTTTTTTAAAAAAATAAATAATAAAAAGGTAAAGTGAAAAGGCTTTTTCTTCAAATTCTAACCTTCAAGGAAAGAACAAGAATTCATTGTAATTCATAAACCGAAAAAATAATAAATCTTACATCTTTTAGCACCTCCATTGCTATTCTATAAATTCTGCAGTATGTGGTGAGGGCAAGACCTAGGAACACGGGAGCATGATGTGAGAGAAACAAAAAAAAATTGGATACACAGGGAAGAGAAACAAAAATGAAATGAATGATATAAGGCAGGACTTAAGCATTATCCATATAGGATTATATTACCGTGGGCGTGGCCAAGCAGGGGCCACATGCACCCCTTGGGCGTAGATTGACTCCACCCGTGTTAAGATTTAACTATGCATGTAACCGTATAATTCATGTTTGTGCCAATGTGCCGTATTCATAACCGTTGGTAAAATACTTTGAGAGAAAAATTAATGGAGATGATCTAAATCCTTATAAATGAATATTTATGTTAAAGCAATGCAAGTTACAAGGTAACTATTATTATTTTTATTTAAATAAATTTCACACCACAATAGACATTTACTTCAACTTCAATTCAAATTTTTTTTTTTTTTTTTTTCATAATTAACTTCAATTCAATTCAATTGCGAATCTTTACATCAGTTTTCTAGTTTAATGATAGAGTTATAATATGAAATAAATCTAAATAGATGCATAGGTGGAAATTTATTTTGGTCATGGCTCGGTCTAAATATAGAAAAGGCTAGTTAATTAGACGATCGAGGTCTCTGTCATTATGTACTCTGGCAAGGGCCACCATTTTGGTGGGTCCAAATAGAGTTTTTCATTCATTTTATGTTGAACAACTTGCACGATAATAAGATAATATAATTTTCTAAGAAATATAATAAATATAATTTTTTTGATAATATTTATGTTTTAATGAATTCATTATTTTGTAATAAAAAATAGACTAGGAGTTCTTGCACAGATCTAAAAAATTGATTAATATTTCATATTCGCATTTGCTCCTCCATTTAGGCTCAAAAACCCAATATCTGCTTTAAAAAGGAGGGCTTGGACCTGGGCTATTAGCCCATTTGGTACCTTAAAAAGAGATTGAGATAGTTAAAAGATAGACTTTTGCCGGTTTACGGACAGTTTTGAGGCTTTTGCCCTCAATAAAATGGTTTTTTTTTTTTTTTTTTTTTTTTATGACAAAAATGTTAGAGGTTAGTGATTAGAGAGGAGATGAATGGTGCAAGCAGGGGCGGACCCAAAACCTCTTGTTTGGGGGGACAAAATTAGAGCAAAAATCAAAACTCATAATCACAGTACAATAATAGGTATTGTCAAAACAAAAAAAATTCAAAACCAAAAATATAGAACAAAAATCACATTAACAATATATGGCTAGGTCAGTTAAAAGAAAATAAAAAGAAATTAAGAAAAAACCATACCTATGTTCAAATCATCTTGCTAATGATCTTGGAGATGAATGTGCTTCTGGAAAATTTTAAATCTGTATTTGGTTTAGTAATTTTTCCTACTTTTCTCAAGCATTTATAATAGTTAATGTTTCCATTAAATGGGTATGGGTAGGTATTGGCAGTGTGAGTGTTGAGCAACTAAGGGTTGGCTTGCATTGAATTATTTAACTTGTTTGGTGAGTAGAGTGGTACTTCAAGTACCTATTTGGTAGTGACCAGTCTGTAAAATGGTTGAGTAAAATGGTTATAAAGACTCATATGACATCTTAGTTTTGATTTTATATATGCAAATATACCATAGATATTTGGTATATACAATGCGTAACTACTCTCTAATCCTAGGCCATAAAATAAAATCTTATTGGACAATATAGTGTATATTGGTTTGGGGGGCCGGCCGAGTACTTAGTGAGCTTGTTAAAAAAACCCCACGCATAATTTAAAAATGCAAGTCCAACCCAAATATTTTCAGGTTGGGCTGGGCTAACCCACTCAACTTGCACCCCTACCTTGGGATGCCATTTGTAATTCACTCAATTTGTTTTCTTCTATCTCCCTCTCTAGACTTGAACCCAACTTAAGTAGGTTTAAGCCATAGGTCAAATGATCCAAGCCACTTATACCATAATCTAATTTCACCGAGCCATATTAAAATTGGTCCGAACCATTTGTTTCGGATTGCACCCAATTCAGCATTTATATAGTATAGATGCATTTTTTAGTCAGAGAGAGAACTACACAGAGGAGATTCGTCGTATCTACGAGTTTGTAGTGCTGCTATTGGTGGATGTAGACCGTTGTATCCTAGGAGACAAGCGTCACAAAGTCCGTCAACACCATACCGTAAATTGTCTTAAAGACATAATATTCAATACTAGCCTCGTTCTAGATTCTTTATTTATTATTATTATTTTATTATTTTAATTTACATGTTTAATTAAATACAGAGTTATATATTTAATTAATTATTTTTTAACATATTATTAATTATCTCATGCAATATTAATATAAGATTAATTATATCTTAAATGTCATTTGAAACATATATTTTCCAACATTATCTCCCTGTATTATCATTTTTATCTTTCCACCCTTTCTATCTCATTTCCATGATTCTCTCTTCACCCTGATTCTCTCTCTCTCTCTCTCTCTCTCTCTCTCTATATATATATATATATATATATATTATTTTTTTTTTTTGTTATAAATCTTCCCTTCCTATCTCTTCTCCTTTTTTTCTCTCACCCTGTTTCTCTCCCTCTCCTCTCCTTTTCTTCCTCGTACGTTTTTTCTCTTTTTTTTTTCTTTTTTTTTTTTTTTTTGTTGTAATAACTCTCAAAATAAATTATACAGTGACTTTAAAAAAAAAAAAAAAAATTGTAAAGCTCGAGACCAAAAAATTAATAAATTTAATATATAAAAAAATTATATACTTTTTGGTATTCTAACAATTAAAATAATTTGACAATTTATGTCTAAAAATATATAAATAATTAGAGTGGGTATGTGTTAACTTATTCATTTAACACTCAAATTTTTTTTATGATCCATAATAATTAAGTTGATAATAAATTATTAACTTATTTTTGATTCACACATTCATAGTCAATCCAAAATACATTGAACCTTCCCGATTACCACGCCGAATCAAAATGCATGGGATATTGGCATTTAATTTCCTATCGAACAGTGCATATATACACAGTGAACTTCAAAAGTAATTGATCCATTTTCTAGGCATACAAACAGCAACCACTCATTCATAAAATTTCACTTTCCACAATGAACAATGATCGAATTGTGGGGACCCACACTACATGTACGTTTCCTTTAATGGGTCTAAAACTAGGTAGGAATCATCTTCCTAATTTGGCTACTTATGCTGGTGGACATGAGAATCCTCCAGAACATGAGTAATTTACTTAATAACTGTGTATATAATAATTATTTTCTTCTTTCATCTTAAGGATTTGAGCAAAAATATAACGTCCTTTTGCTTAGTTAAAAATAAAAAATTTAATTATAAAAATATCTATTTTTATAAAACTATCTTGAAGATAACCTCTATCATGAAAAAAAAAATAATAATAAAAATAAAATAAAAATAAAAACACTAAGAAGAAGAGGAAGTTGTGATACTCATCATCAATGCAATTTGAGATTGGTATTTTCAATCCACCGGTAAGTGATTAGCAGAGATAGGACTCTCAACTTTTCTTTTGAAGAGTAAAAATTATTTCATTCGAATTAATGTCCATTATACTATATAATTAGAAATTAGGGTAATTTCATGATTAAAATTTGCAGTTTTTCTTTTGTTTTCTTTTCTTTAAAGTAAATTGTTCCATTAAAACCTCGAATCCTCAATCATCTCTAATAAGGAAAAAGAAAAGATCAACTGCAGACAAGGTAAAGTTTTGGAAGAAAATCTTATAGAAATCCTACTCTTTTGTGAACAAAATATGCATATGTAGATGTAGACAAATACGTATTTTCTGTTGAACACAACAAAGAACAAGTTGATGATTGTGCAATTAAGATTGTGCCACTTGTGAAACAAAAATGTTATGCTCACGGTAGTCCAATTCGGTGCAAACAACTCGGTAACAGGGCAGGTCCGGCAGGCCCACCAATTTTGGTTTGGGGGCGGCAAATTAGTAACACGGAAATACAACTTTAAAAGAAAAATAAATAAATAAATTATAATGTCTTACATACTGTTCTTTAGTAGAAGGTCTAGTAAATATTTTTAATATACAAAAATCTAATATTATGTTGCCCATAAACAAAAAGGTACTGGTATTTCATAATCTACAATGGACCCATCGACTTGACATCTTATTAAACTATAAAAAAAAAAAATGGACTAAAAAAAAAACAATTTGTCATATATCTAGTTATATACCAAACAAATTGAAATACATATCTATTATTAAAATTGTGTCTAAGCGATCTTTTAAAGAATAAAAATCATCAAATTTTTAAAATTAAATATCTATTATATATAATTTCATAAATTTTATGGTGAGGGTAAGCATAATTTTCATAAACTTTGAGGGGCCATGGCCCCTCTTGGTCCCTTAATAGACTCGTCAATTCAATCCTATTATTTGGTGGAGTAAGTATTTGATTTTCTTGTGTGTATCATAAATTGTCTATATTATACACGTATAATCACATATGATAATTATATACAAACATATTGTATAAACTCCCCATTTGGTGCAATCACCAACGTTTGTGGTGTAACGATCGTTTTAGTACTCCATACTAAAAAAATATCACGCTCATTATAATAGCTAACTATGCATGGGATTTTATTGCCATCCGTGGAAAAACTATCCGGAGGAGATTGTGATATAAATTGACCATTCGAGATTTTTATCATTTTGCCACAAATTTTCTAAGTCATTTCAATCACTAGGTGAAATGATTAAAAGTTCACATTTAAATGTGAAATGAGGACTTATATATAAACATTTTATAAAAAATAATCAAATATTAACTATGTATACATGTAAGTGTAATGAAGGATATTATAGGGCCTCTCCTCAATAGCATATTATCTTACTTAAATGTTTGTTTAGTGCACATGAATGGAATGAAATATAGATGAGAATGAAATGAGAATGAGAATGATCATTCTCATTTTATTATTTGATTACAAATATAAAATATATAAAAATTAGAAAAGAATGAATTTCAAATTAAATTATTTAAAATGTCCCTATTAGTGACAAATCATTTAAGTTGACAAAATAACATTCTTCTACAAAACCTTTTTAAAAAAAAAATGGTGGCAGTGGTTGATGACGGTGGCGACAGTGGTGGAGACTACAATGAGAATGAATTAAAGATTTTGTTTTACAATATTTGAACTTTCAGGAGTACCATTGAAATGATCCTAAGTTAACTAAATTTTTTTTAGAAGTTTCACATGACACAAGTTAAAATTAGGAGGGAAAAAAAAAAAAAAAAAAAAGATACGAAGAAAAAAAAATATTAAAATTTAACAAAATAACTTATTCATTAATTTTTGACAAGTTATTTTACATGTCCAGTCCAATGAACTCGACTTTAATCTCGACGTAGACCTTTGTCAAACACCAATAAAGTAAAAATAAAAAAATATTTTATTTAAAAAAAAAAAATATTTTCTAAAAAAAATATTTTACGTCGAAACAAACAAGCCTTGAGCTCTCTAATGTAGGATCAATATGCAAATGTTCTGAATATTTTTTTGGAAAGTGTCAGACGTTAACTAATTAGTAAAGCAGTCAACTCTCGGTATTTGAGTTTCGTTTTTAAATATATATATATATATATATATATATATATATATATTTATTGAATTTTGATTTAATATGTAACTGACATCTAAAAAATACTAGTAAAAATAAAATTACACACACCCACGCGTTCCGTACAACGAAATGCGGAATCATGCCATTTCATGATACCAATTGCCACTTGCCGCTTGATCTTTCAATTCAAGCCAACTCAGACAATTATGAGCCATGGTATAAAATCCAACTCAGCGCGAACAGTGACGTAGATAGATGACGTCATTTAATGACGTTTTCGCAGCGTCACGACTTCAAGACAGGGTTCCCAGGCAGCCACGTATTCGATTTATACACGGTTGGGGGTAAAGCTTATCTTATCTCACGTTTAGATCGAGCGCGTAAGCATCACGTACACTATTAATTCAAGTTAACTTCTGTGCATATTCTTTTTTTTACTCCCAATGCGAACTTGTGTAAATCACTTTGAGTGGTGAATGTGATCCTTTAAGTGGTTTACACAGTTTTTAAGTTTGAATTGAAAATTTATAACTCAACTTCAATTCAAATTGGAGTTGGACAACAGCAACATCACATACAAGACTAATTAGAGCATAATTTTTTAATTTAATGTAAGACGAGTTCATCGTATAATGAATTTGCGCAGAAACATGAATGATTAAAGCACAATCTTTGAGGTTAAAGTATATCACTATTGATTTTCCGTTTTTTTAAGGAAAAATATGTGCACACACCCACATCTTTTTCTATTATTATTATTATTATCAACAATCCCTCGTCACCATCAATCTGAGCCTCATTAATCAGACCAACCTAATTAGCCAAACCAAAAATGAGCATGGGCAACATGAGCAACCAGAGCACAATTTCTTTGGAGTTTAAATATTCTTGTTATTATTGTTTGATCTCACGGCGCGCGTCTAACTCGTCCAAGTTGCACCTTTACTTGTCATTAATTTTCACGATAGATCTAACCGGTCGGGCCAAGTTACACATTTACTTGTCAGTAATTTTCATGGTACGTCTAATCAAGCCAGGTTACACATTTATTTGTTAGTAATTTTCATTTGTTGTACAAGTATGTCCATTTCTCTCTCCCCCCATTTTTTCTCCCTAGAACATTAACAGCTAGTTTTCCACTACCAGCGTTTTTTTCCCGCAGAAGTGAACCCTTTTGAGAATATTGAGGTCATCTCTCTCTTATAACATGGACAAATCACAGTGTGTACATCAGAAGAAGGCAACCAAACAGACCAAAACCAAGAAAAAACCTGTCAAGGTTGTGTATATCTCTAACCCCATGAAGGTCAAGACTAGTGCTTCAGAATTCAGAGCCTTGGTGCAAGAACTCACCGGCCAAAACGCCGATAAGCCGGATCCATCTAGGTATGTGGCGATTGATGACGTTGCTGATCATCAAACGGTCACGGATGATGAGGCTATACAAGTCCCTACAGTGGACCCTGGCAGCAATGAGCTACCTAATAGGTCTGATCTTCCATTTGAGCCGTATGATGATGTTTTTACTCCTCAGATGCTAGAGAATTTAACAGGTTTGTTGCCATCCAGCTTGTTGTACGAGTCTTTTTCGTATTGATGTGCTTACAAGCCTTGATGTGATGATGTTAATTTGAATTAAGCCATGTTAGGCCTAGGGTTAATGTGTTATATGTATCATGTTAAACATGTTGTATGTAACTTTCTAATATGCTTTGTTTATTCATATTAATTTCCTATATATGTTTTATTTGAACTGAATCGGGGTTACAATTACTATTCCAGTATATGTCTTTGCCATTGAAGATCTAGCTAGCTAGCTAGGATGTGTTTGGAAACAGTTGCATTGGTATTATTATATAATCTCCCTTCTTCGATCCATTGCTTTGGGAACTGAAACCCCAAAGTCACTGTAACAAAGGTAAATCAGTAAAATTAATAGATATAACGGTATATGTTATAACTAATACAATCTATCTTTAAGTTGGTCTCAAATTGATTTATCAGAAGAAAATATATATATATAAGTTGGGCTGAAATTGAACCAAAAAGAAGGGAACCCAATACATTCTTAGTGACAAAAGCAAAACAGATCTGGTCATGCTAAAGAAAGACTTTAGCATGACCAGATCGACGTACTGAAATCAAACACGTCCTTAATTAATTAATTGTGGTTACAATATACATTGACGTACGGCTGTGAAAAATGAGGATGTCAAACAAAAGGAGAATCGGTGGTGGAAATTAATTTCTACTTTCCAAAAAAGAAGATATTCATGAGATGAAGATATATATCAAGAGAGGGTGTGTTTGGTCCACACTAAAAAAGGAAATGGTCGTTCTTTAGTTCTTTTAGCTAACAATTTAAGGCTAGAAAGTCTATTTGGCGAACCAATGTAGCCATAGTCAAAAGTCAAAATAAACATAAACACGGTGGTTTTACAAAATCTTAGATCTAGTTAATACTTAAAATGCAGTAGAAAAATCAGAATGTATTTGATTTCACACGAATGCTTCATTTTTTTCTCACATAATGGGAAAAAAGAAAGTACTTGCTGCCAACTACTGTAATTAATAATTATTATTTGGTACTTTTTTAATACATTTTGGTGTAAGTTAATATATATAGCAGCCAACTTTGGCAAGGTAAAATAAGAAAGATTTTATCGGACAAAAATAAAAATAAATAAATAAATAAAAGCTAAGATAAAAAAGAAAAATATCTTAAATTTATCAAAGCTTGTGTTTTCAATGGTACTTAACGTTTATAGGTTATTAATTTTTACCAATATTGATGGGGATAGTTCCGGCCCGTACTCGGGAAGCATTGGCTACTCACTTGTGTGTGTGTGTGTGTGTGAGAGAGAGAGAGAGCATTCACTTATCTGCGTTTCATGTTCAAAATGAATCCTTATTTTCCTTTTCTTTTTTTTTATTCTTCCTCTTTTTTTTCCGGCTTATGTTCAGTCACTAAATGGTACTGTACTATATATATATATATATATAGGGAGAGAGAGAGAGAGGACATTTTTTTCTCCCTCTGTCCTAGATTCATGCATTTATTTGCAGTTTCTCGGAGTCCACTGTTTCAACTGTAGCAATTTATACATATAAATGGATCAACTATTATGGTTAATATTTGTTTCATCGATATAATTACTTTTACTTGCCCAAGAAAACTAATAGTCTAATATTGTTAAACATCATCAAACATAAGCAAGTTGAAAAAGTATCATTCTAGTGAATATCTTATAGCTGCTAGCTGTTGAGACTGAACTAAGGTAAAATTATGTTATTAGATCTTGGGTAGAAAAATTTTAAATATATATAATCACGTACATATCATTTAAATTCAAGTGTTTGAAAATGAAGCATCAATATTTGAAAATAAGATTTATTTATTTTGAAAATGAATGACGTACAAAATAATAAATTTATAATTAGCATTCTCGGGGTAAGAATATTGCATTCTCAAGAAAATAAGTGTAACATTTACAAAATAATAGTGTAATTGAATTTTTAAAATCACTTACAAACTACAAACAAAGTACAAATGAAGATTATCCAATATATGGGTATTGTATGATATAACGTGGATTCCACGGGAATGTATCCATTTAGTCACTGTGTTTTTGCATTGATTAGTCAGCCAACATTTTCGATTAGATTGCTTGATTGCTTTTGGACTTGGTATTGTATATGTTGTATGTGTTGTCTGGTTTGAGATTTTCACTTGTTCCTTTTGGTTGTTGGTTTATTTGATTCCATCGACTGTAGATGGTGTTTGTTTGGACATGTCAGCTTAATTCATCAATAGATACTGTAAGTTCATTACCATGTTTATATCTTCATATCAATTAGAATTGCTTTAATTATTACTGGTTAGAGACGTAATTAATTAGATACGACCCATGAGTCACTTAGTTGTCAAAAAAAAAAAAAAACAAAAACAAAAAGGAGGGACATGTTTAGTTGGTAACCATTAAAAAATAAATAAAAACTCCATATCTTATCTTAACAAGGAAAACAACACAATAGCATGCCCTCACGTACACGTTAGATAAAGCTAGTTGTACTAGTGCAGTATTTTGTCTCTTTGCATTCATCCCCCCTTAGAGACACGTACTGCCATCTTTTCAATCACACCATCTTCAAATGCTCCTTTCAAATTAATTTTCTCTCTCTCTCTCCCACTATATATATATATATATATATATCATAACAATCTCATAGTCTGTATAAAAGACAAAACAAAAACCTTTTTAGATGCTTTATCTTTTTGATAGCAAATAGGAACGCTACATTGCAATCGTTGGCAGCTGTACTAACCTAAAGTTGAAAATCTGTTATACAACAGTATCACATTTCATTTGGACACATGATTCATGCAACTACTATCCTTTATTATTAATTAGCAGCCCTCTATTTCAATAAGAAAAACAACTATCTGCCCTGTTTATCAACATCCACAATTTTTCAATTATCAAAAAGTAATAACAGTGGCATTTAATTTATTTATGATAACAATTAAGCTTATAAACCTTAAGAGTTGTTTTCCCACACCAATAGAAGACTTGAGTTTCTAAGGGAACAGGAACCCAAGTCTGGTGGATGAACCATGATCGCGTGGTTCTATGGTCCACGCGACCACCAGGGCTGGGGATGGTCACACGTCTGTCTGACATATAAAGTGTTTAAAAAAACAAAGAAAGGTTTCAAAACTGTCTGTCTTGTATGAAAATAAACATGTTTTAAGAAGTCAGTCTCGCGATGAAAACAAGGTTGCACATCTAAAAGAGCACTGCTCTGTGTATCCTGTATCCTGTTCTTACCTCCTTAACCCACAAAAATGAGAAAGAAGAACAAAAATAGCACCAAAATGAAATTCCCATTAAACAATGTTGTAAATCTAGAACAGCACTGCTTTGTATCCTTTCTAACCTCCTACACCGAAAAAAATGGAAAATTTAAAAATAAAGAATGCAGCAAAATCAGCTCCAAAATGTTTCTTTAGGTATGCATCTTGGAAACATAATCAATGTTGGTCGTGAGAGCTAGAGAGCAGATCAAGGAACAAGATGTTCATCTTCTTCCTTCACAGTGCACATCATACCATCAGCTTGCCACTTGGAGAAACCTTCCTCAAGAGCCTCTTGCATCCATGGATGCCGGCAACACTTGATAGCATCAGGTATTGTTAGCCAACTTCTTTGGCGAGTGCTCTGTTCTGGCCAAGACTTTAGCTCCTCCTTCACAAGCAAAGCAAACATGGCAGCTTTACACAAGCCTTCAGGACTGAACTCGTCTTGGAGTGTTTTGCTTTTGAATTTGTAGTACCCCAGAAAATGCTGAACACACAAAAGAGCACTTTAGAGGATTAAGGTTCAGATAATAACACTATATGAAACCGCTGGTCTTGCAAGTTCTATTTTTACTGGAAACCATTTATCATTCTAGTGACAATGAGATAATTGGAAAACAAAATAAAAAGGAAGTCAAGAGAAAGAAAAAAAAAAAAAAATGAATGAAAAAAAATCTTTATTCCTATTTCCATGGCCTAGGAATTGCCAATATCTGTGACTTCACATCTTACTGGTCATTTGGTAACAAGAATGGAATGAGAATTACGACCATTTTATACCAAAACGTCTACACAACAAAAACCCCAACAACTATAGGAGATAAAGAATATTCTAACCCATGTAAAAAATGGCTTCAAGTTTTTAAAAAATTTCTTTTGTATCCATTTAAAAGTTATCAAGCACTTCTAGGCATTTACTCTATTTTGCTTAGATTTCACTGTGGAATTATATTCATCAAACTATAGTTTGAGACATAAAACTTGAGAGAAATGTACTCTCATGAAAAAGATTGAATCTGTGAGGGTAACACCACGATGCAATATAAGAGATATGTACTCAAAACAGTGATGCAACAACTTCTTAAAAAAAATAAGACACAGATACTCAACACGGTAATGTAGAGGTGTATATATTTTAAATATATATTTATCTATGTACAAATTTAAAATAATAACTGAAAAATAATCCTGAATTCCAGATGCACCAAACCACTGCTACCAAACTAAAGAAATGGAAAGAACAAGAGTCTGGTATATTGAAATACCCAAAGTCCAAAGATAAATTGTAGGAAATATCGGATTTTGCAAGTGATAACATATGAAATATCTAAAAATCATAACAACATTAGCAATAGCCTTTAGAGGGATACGAGCATGGATCATTTTTTTATTTTATTTTTTTTTTCACACTCCGACAATTCCGGTATTTTGGGCTTGAAACTGTGTAACATGGATTTTTCAATAATACATGAAGTACACATGTTGGATACACGATACCTCTGACGTGGGTACAAGATGTGTCCAACACCTTTAGCTGAACATGCATGCAAAAAGTACATTAAGTAATTCAGTTCTATTACATTATTGATGCATATATTGAAAACTATGTGATGCAAAAACATTCCTTCACTCTTGAGAAAATAATGAATATATTATATGATATAAACATTTAGCAGTATACCTGTGTCCCATGAGATTTGACACATACAACACTTGCACACATACTCACACAAGGAACTTTGATCGGGTCCATGCATATGGGCAAGATAGTGTTGTGCGCGTGTGCACGCGTGTGCAAGATATGCCCAAGCACATACTTCTTAGAGGTAAAATGTATTATGAGGTGTTTTGTCCCCCTAAAGTGAGGCAAAAACTGTAAGGTGGTGAAGCTAATGCTTTTCGAGTTTTAAAGTTTTGAACAAACCCATAGATAAAATTATTTCATGATGTAAAAGAAAGCCAAGTTTTTAAAAGTAATAGCATTATGCAAACTGTTCTCTCCCCATAAGGTGAGGCAACAACCTCAGCATACTGATAAAATTGTCTCAATTTTATTATCAAAACAAGTAACTAAAATAATAACAGCAGAGTTTAAAAGGCAAAGAAATGATAAACAGAAATCAATTATTTTTTAACACATCAATTACATTTAGACTGATGTTCTATCACTAATATAATATTCGACATAAAAATAATAAAGCAGAGGTTCAAAATGAAACACTGCTCGTTCTGGAGGGCGACTCCCCTTTGCATTTGGTGGTGCCTCTGGAAAGAGCGCAATAGAAGATCCTTTGTTGGGGAGGAGTTATCCATTGGGGCTCTTAAGTATTCTATTATTTGTTCTCTTTTTTGTTGGGGTATGGGGAGAGATTGTTCCTCTGTTGAGGAGCTTTTGGTCTTTTTGGGATCTTTGGATCCTTAAGCTTTCTTTTTTTGTTCTTGGTTCTTGTACAGCTCTTGGGATGCGTTCCCATCTTGAACGCTTACTAATACATTTTACTTATCAAAAAAACAAAAAAAAATGAAACACTGCTCGAAATGACAAGTATAATCATTAAAAGTATGATTACTGTAAACAATAATATTATGTACAGATAGCATGAATACATGGATGAGTAAATAGTTATTTGACTCAATATAACCAATAACAAAAGCACAATTGTTTTGGTCACTGAATTTATTACAGTAAGAAATATATTATGACACATGAGCCGTACACCTAATCAATTAATGCATCAAAACGCTATTTCTCTACCTTGGGTCTCATAAGGCTATGCCTTATGAGCCACTTATACCTAATTTTGAAAGCCTTGAGGCATTTTAGGACAGCTTCACCATTTGCAAGCCTTAAGGTAGACCACAATAAAAGCCTTTCAAATAATGGAATATGATCAAATTGATAAATTATAGCACATCCTTTGTGTTAGAGAGTTATTTATAAGTTCTTTTGTAGAAAGGGTAGAGTAGTCTTTTCTTCTATTTTCTTGTTAGTAAGCGTATTAGGAATTCATTATAAATCTCTCTGTAATTATTTATGTATTATATTTTTGCAGCTTTATAACATTTACTTCTCAGCTTCCTTTTCTTTTTATCTCTTTTCTTTATTATTGATCAGAAATTAACACTTTGGACTTCTAAGAAAGCAAAAGTACTAATTATGACAATTTATCATAAAATTTTATGTACTTTTTCAGAATATTATAGCATGAAGAGGTAGAAAAAAAGGGGGGGGCCTTACCATTAAATCTCCTCGCACTCCAGCCTCTTCTAACGCTTCACGTGCTGCTGCCTGCTGAACAGTTTCATCATTTTCCCATCCACCCTATAATGAAGAAATCTCAGTCACAAATAAATTATGACTTTAGTATCTCTGATTCTATAATTTACTTGAGAAAAAAACAATTAAATAAATAAATAAAGATAAGAATGTCTCTCATACCACTGAGCCTCTAGCTTAAGTGGTATGTCCTCACCTTCGCTAATGAAAGGTTGAGTGCTCAAATCCCCGTGGGGCATAGTGGGTGTGTGCATTGAATTGGGTATGTGTGTTCTTACTTACCAAAAAGAAAGAAAGAAAAATGCATCTCAAAAATTAATGACAATAAGTTTTTTTCTGTCACCATTTCACTCCAAGCAATGCATATCAGAACAAACCAATTTTGTTAGAATTTAAAATTGAACAAAAAAAGAATTAATTATTAATTGCCGCAGTAATTGATATACACATTTATATATGTGTGTGTGACACTGTACAGTAACAGATGAAAGGTTATGGAGAGTTTTTAATCTAAAAGGAAACAGGTTATGCTGTTCATAACTCAATGTACTCGTCTTTCTTGTCATAATGGTGAATTGTACACTAGGAAATCCTTTGAAACTGCCTTAGTGTAAAAAGATCCACAATAAACAATTTAACTAAAATTGTGGGATTAAAACTTGAACTTTCTGGCATATTATTTGTTATCGAGAACGTCGCAGGTGAGATCGTGAGCAACTCAACTAGCATCAAGGGGAAAAAAGGATAAATGACATTGATCTTCTCTGAGCTATGCCTTAAAACACACGCGTGTTTATTACAGTAGCCTTCCTGTCAGAGTTTGTTGAAATAACAGTGTTAGACGATTCGTATGAATTGACTCTTTTGCCCTTCTCTTATTTTATTAACATAGGTATATATTTGAGGATCATTCCCTGGTTTAACAGGAAAATGCTTGAACATACCAAAAGTTAGGTCCTTAAAAATTCCCTCCCCAGAACTCTGTTGTAGCAGGACCAGAACTAGGTAATGCCCCATTTTTATTAAAAAGGCATTTTGTTTTCCCTCATTATTTTCTTTTCATACCCTTTTTCTCTCTCTGAAATTTACCAGTTCTCTCTCTAAAATTTCTCTCCTCTTTCTTTGTACTCTCTGCTCTCCACTACTACACCACCACTTCTCTTGACCTCTCCATAGACATCTATTTCATAATTGTCATGCAATGAATACTTAAATCTATATGTTTCATCTCATAAGTTCACAACTACAATTATATATTATGCAATGAAAAATGATTGCTCAATAAGAATCTCTACTAAAATTTCTCGGGGAATCAATCTACTTTTGTTGATGAATGTAGAAATGTGGATTTTAGCAGTTGTAAAATGGATTTATTGATCAGGAAAATCACTGCAAATTGATGATTTAGAATACATATAAATATGCATATAAACACACTCACAAATAGATAGATTCAAGGACTTCTTCAACGTGATCTTCTTTTAGACATAAAAAATAAACACACATCATCACCATTCTTGAAACTATCGTAAGCAGTAGTACCACATTGGACCCAACCCCAACCTGCCACACAACCAGGGGCAGAGCCAGGATGGGCCATGGCCCCCCAAAAACTTTTCAAAATTTTTATAATACCCCACAAAAATAGTTAATTCACAAAAAACTTAACTTTTTGTACTAATATATTGGCCCCAAAATAGAGATTTTAAAAATAAATTTAACTTGTATCCTTTCAAACTTCTAAAAAGAAAAAAATAACTTAGGACCATTTGAACCATACTCTTGAAAGCCCAAATCTTGTAAAACAAAATTTTCAGTTCATTCTTGTTGCAGTCTTTATCTAAAAATATACACTAATACTTTTAATTGTTACTTGCTAAATTACAAATTGTGTGACTACTTCTTGTATAAGTTACTAAAATAATATAATAAAAAAATTGTTAAAACTTCCGAAATTTTATTTAGTTAAAAGTATTTTGTTTCTTAATCTTTCATCAACTGCTATATTTCCCTACTCAAAACGTTTTTCCAAAAAGGGAAAACAATTGTTGGAGAAAAATTGAAACAATTGCTGAAGAAAAATTGATTTAGGTTGCATTTTTTTTTTTTTTAATTTTTGGATTTTCTCAAGGTATATATACTATGACTAGATATTATAAACAAAATTATATTACAACTGATTTAAAAATAACAATAAAAATCAAATTAAATTACATAATGCACATTCGGTCCCCCGAATTATAAATCCTAACTCCGCCCCTACACACCACTTCCCTCATCGTCGTCGTCATCATGTCTCATCCATCAACTCTACCCCAGCAAAGAGAGTCATAATTTGTGTAACATCTTCGGATTCGAGAAAAGGCTTTTCTGTTATCTCACAAATTATAGGCATTTCACACGCCCCACATTTGCCCTTTACTAATACAATAGGAGGTAAGGCAAAAGCAGCTTAAGCCCTCCCGAGAAAGACTCGATGAACCGCCTATAATTTGTCGTCAACCACCCGTCAACCATCATCAGCCATTATCACACCATCTTGTCGTTAACACACCAACACTGTTCAGTCGAGCCCACATGTCATTGTCGACAAGCCATCCTCATTACCTCACCAACATCACATTCCTCAGTGTCATTGTCGATCATCATCATGAAGAGAAAACTAGGGTTTTCCACTGAATTCAGGGATGGAGTGAAACAGCAGGTGCAACCTTACCTTTTTTTCACCTTGATCAGAACCCTAAAAATAGCCGACCCAGATTTATCTCAGACCCACTCATATCTAATCCAGATTTTCCCTAACTCTATACTAGACCTAGATTTGGCTCATACAACCCAATCCACAACTCTAATCGAGCCCAACTAAATCAGACAATGAGCATACAAAACCGACCCAGTCAATCAAACCGACCAGTGAACTGAACCAACTATACTGAGAGAGAGAGAGAGAGTTACAAAAGTTTCATCTAGTTCTAGTTCAGTCTATGGAGCCACATCAGAGCATTCTTTTCACTTAGACAACCACATTGGACACCGTAAAATATGCATACTCCCATAAATTCATGATCAATATTTTGTTTGTTTCGCAAGTCTCTAACAATTGCAAAATGTCCTTAACTCAACCCTAACATATCACTTGCTCAGTTGTTGGTCCCATTGCACAACTATATCCTCGTTTTGTCATCACCACCGCTAACTAGTTTTGATCCCTGTTAGAGATGTAAAGACAATCTAAGCTCAGCAACTAAACAACACCACAGAAATCCTCTAATTATAACGTGTTGTCCACCAAAATCATTTCTTCGCATTACATCTCATTATAATTGATAATAGCTTAAAATTGCATTATTATCATAGTATTATTAATAGGCATTATTGCATTTATTTTGCATTTATTCCCATTTTTTACACAAAAATAGAATAAACTCATTTTCTCTGTTGTTGCATAATTTCACGATTATAATGGCTTGTTAATGCATAAAAATATGTGTTTTATTGTCTATCATATACAAGTTTAATATCAAGACTCATAGTGCATTATTTCTCTTGTAGGTCAATCAAAGTAATGACGTAATGAAGAGCTCCGATCAATGGGCAGTTAAGATTCAATCAAAGTACTATAGAGCTTTGATCGATCGACCCCATGAACAACTTAGATCGTGAAGACCAGTAGCCTTTGATTGATGCAATGAATATCTCCAATCAATCGAAGATACCATTACCTATAGATCGATGGAAATAAACTTGAAAGGAAAGTTCTGAAGTTGTCTTAGTATTTTGGTCATAACTTTTGACTCAGATATTGGAATAACGCAAACTCGGTGGCTCTGGAGAGAAGACTTCATGAAAAACACATGTACTATGTCAAAACGGGGCTGCAAGTCGACTCAAATTTGGAAAGTAGAATTTTGCAGATTTCCTATTTTACAATTTCCTATTTACTTCATCTAGAAGAAAACCCTACATCATATATATATAAGAGAGAGACGCCGTGCAGAGATTATAATCTCTCATCTATTATTTTTATTTTCTTTTTATGAGTTACTAAACTTTTGGCTAAGGCTAGGAGTGAAGCTACAACAATTTCTATGGTGTTGTGCTAAACGATTACCTTGGTTTCACTGTAAGTTTTCATATTTTTGAATTGATTCTATTATTTTGGAAAAAGTGTTTGTTCTATGTAATTCTTTGATCTATCGTTGACTCCGGGCACGGTGAATGCTTAGGATTCCTGCGAATTAAAATACAGTTTTGTCAAGTTAAAGAATCAATCAATTTTATGAATTCATCTTGTGGAAATGTTTTTGATAAAATAACTTTCAATATCATCCGGTTGGGATCACCCTTCATATGAATCAAATTGAGCTAGAGAATAAAATCGTTAGCAAATACCATGGATTTGTTGTGTGTGGATCATTGAAACCTTAGTGCTTCCAAAATATTATTTTTACTCCAATCAATTCTTTACTACCAACCCTACAAATATTCAAAACCTTTTAAATATTTTTATTTTGTTTCACCATAAATTGTTTTCCCTTTTCCCTGCGATTCAACCTCGGACTCACCAAGTATATATTACTTCCCGGCATCCTGCACTTGGGAGCATTATTAAGGTCGCAGCAATAATCAAATGGATTTTTCTCTTTACATACATACAGCATATTTGAACTTATAGGAGCATACATTATATTATAGGAGACCAAAAGCTAACTGGAACTGAAATACGTCTAAAACCTTCCTTAGCATAACCTAGCCTCCAAACCTGAATCTAGCACCAATAATAAAGTATTAAATATATTGCCTGTCCTCTATCCTTTCCGAAGGACCAACTTCAAATTTTTCAAAATTTAGATGAACATTGCAATTACCTTTTTTTTTTTTCTTTTTCCTCCTTTTATTTTTTTTTATTTTTTTTTTTTGGGGGGGATGGGGGTGTTTGGTTGTGGGTGGGGTAGGACCGTGGGATGAGGATTGTATCTTAATGACATGGAGAAGTACTTCTAGAGTACAATGCACTTTGTTAATTTCAATCAAGATTATTTTTTAAAAAAATGACATTAAATAACAAAGCAACATATGCTTCATGCAAAAGAATAAAACACAAGCAATAGTGACATATTTGTGCATTAAGTATAGACAATTCAAAGTTGTTAATATTATTAGATTGTAAAAAGAAAAGGAAAAAAATCTAATAATCATTTCCATGAGAAGACATAATAAGATGATAACCATCATAGAGATTAAAGAATCAGCAAAAGTCTACATATTACATGTTTCAGTAAGAAATATAATTTGGTGTAAGAACCCTATAATCATAGAAGCAGTGATGAAGACAGCAAAATAACATAAATATAAACAGAACCCAAAATTACAATATTCGCAAATACCTTTGGAAACAGAAGACCTGGTCCACTAGTTGAGTTGATCATTAGTACCTCAACAATATTGCCTGATGTGGCACCACTATTTTCTTCAGAAATTCTATACTTGAAAGGAATACACCTGTCAATGATTGTGAGAGTGAGAACATAATGGTAGTACACTAATACTTGACATATCTGTATTTGTGGATTACTATCAATCAGCTCCAATCTATAATAGTTGAGAATACTGTCAATCAGCTCCAATCTATAATCTCTCTTAAAAAACAGCCTATATTTTCATGATTATAGAATTTCCCAATGGAAAAAAAAATTATCCAAAAATCAAAATCTCGGATTAAAATTTAAAAGGGGTTACAAAATATAGTAATGAAAATTAACGAGTGGCTTACAAGTACATCAGCTTAGATTCACTTTTGGCCATAAAATATGGCATTTGCACAAAAATTTCTTCAAAGACTTCGAAGATAAACACTTTTCATCCATTGCATACAGTAAGAAGAAAAGATGCCAGAAAATATGGGCATTTGCCCAAAAATTTCTTCAAATACTTCGAAGATAAACACCATTTCCTCCATTTCTATTTTTCAGATAAGAATATATAATCCAGTAAAGGTGCCAAAAGGGACACAACCATGCAACTTGGACTTGCACATATAAAACAAACCACAATAGATAGATTATACTTGGGTGTTCAAAATTCTCTCCACGAACTAAAGGCCATTACTAGAGTTGTTCCTGATTTAAAAATAAAAAATAAAATAAAAAAGAAGAAAAAAGAAAGAAAGAAAGAAAGGGAGAAAAAAACTTTTGAGAGGAGCAGAAGAGATTAAGACATAACATTCATCATTATTTGCACAAAATGGTTTTTGTCAAACTCGAAAACGTTTTTACATTTGCAGTCTGAGCTTTTAGAAATGCACCAAAGCAATGTCCCTAATTCCTCCATTTAACGATAGTAAATGTCCATCCCCAAATCTCTTGGTCAAAGCATATGGCAACTCAAATTACGAAAAATAAGGGAAGAAAATAAAGAATCTAAAGTAGGCTTTAATCCCTCCTCCCGATCCCTGAATTATGAGTAAACTAAAACTCATACTTCAGCTTAGTTATCGAAAACACTGCCCTTTAAGATGGAGCATTCTTTACAAATGTACCGAGTGATGTGGAGGGAATTTCCATCCGAAACCAGCTGCAGACACTTGCTGACATAACCACCAATTCCGTAATGTTTGCATATTAGATGAAGAAACCATACTTGGTGAGATGGTAGAAGCTCGGACTATCACAATTTTAAGTATGAGGACAATCACTTGGTGCAAATAAATCAAGCAATTAGGCCTATAATAAATAAACCTCCCATCACTATGAATCCAAAGGGACAACACTTGTTAATGTCTTCTCCATTTTTCTTTTATCTTGGTGACAACAAAATCATGTTGACCTAACTAATGAGAGTGACATGTAAAACGTAGATGACCCATCAATTTATCACAATTTACACAACTGTGCTTCCTATATTACTTGCATCATCAAACTCTAGCGAGTAATACAGACTACAGCAGCGCGGAGTGCCAGATTAGAGCTCCAAGTAATTTAAATATCAACAACTCTTGGAGGAATTAGGACCAAATATAAACCACTCAAACAAGATCGAGAACTAAACAAATATCCAGAACCAGCTCTGCTAAGAAACCACTCAAACAAGATCCAAAACTAGCCCAAACAGAAATCATCAAATCAATGGAGTTCGATATTCATTTTCTTAATTTTCAACCATACAAACAAGAATTTCATAAATAAATAATAAAAAAAAACACTTAAGCATTAAGCAAACAACAATGGGAACAAAAATCTGGTCCATTACAACTCATTCCTAAGTTGCTCATAAATATGGAAACATGGGCCAAAAATCAAGTTTAGATAACTAGCTTGCAGTTAGATTGCATACAGCACAAACCAGTCTAATTTTTCTCTGTTTTCCCCTTTCATAAACAAAACATATTCTTTTTTTCCAAAATCTAAAAATCGTTTTCCTTGAAAGTGCAGGAGAACAACTCTTCCAGAACACAAGCAACAGCAGACAAATGAGACATCAGATCAGGACAACAATATACATATACTTCATTCAAATAATCTATCCAAATGATGACATACAAAGAGAAATGGCATATCTCTGTCATTGACAGATGAAGCAAACTATTTTTAACTGTTATAGAATGACTAGGTGTATCTCTGGCCTCCCAAACACTAAATTCCGTAGGTAACTTTCAAGTCCTCGCAGCAAATTATAATCAAATAAGAACACCCCTCTTCATTTATAAAGATAATAAATGTATGGATTTGGTGGACAAATCAACCTAAGCCAAATTTGTAAAGGATCATCCAAAAAGGCCAATTGTGGACATAACTACAATTCAAAAGATGGATTTGGTGGACAAATGTAATGCCTGAAAATGGCCCATTCAAGAAATCAGAAACAAAATTCCTAACATAAAACAACAGCATTTGCACAAAAATTTAAGGGGAAGAAAAAACAAGATTGAGAGGGTTATATGTGTGTGTGTATGTGTATATATACACAGAGAGAGAGAGAGAGAGAGAGAGATCACCCGGCAACCAAACGGCAACCATCCTCATAACGCTGCTGATGACGACCAGTGCGGGCCACCAATTCAGACATTTTCCTTATATATCACAACCACTCCCTTTCAATTAGTATATGACTTTCAACTTGAATTGACCTTATCATACTGTTTCTTGATTTTAAAAACCACACCACAATTTCTTTCTTTCTTCTTCCTCCTTCTTTCCTTCTTTCTTTACAACCGAAGCGAAGAAGATTGTCTCTCTCTCTCTCTCTCAAGAATGTTTCATCACACTCACCGCCATCGATCGGTAGGTCCAACCTGTTCTGTTGTGTTGTTGGGAGTTGGGTTTGTTTTGCGGTTTTAGAGAGAGAACGGGAGGGAGGTGCTCGTGCTTCGCTTTAGTTGAGTGAGGCTAGCGCATGGATCGGAGCATTTTCACACAACCGTAGAGCCCATTTGGCAGGGCCTTGCGCAACTCTGTTGAACAAAAACATCTTTTATTTTGACTCCATTTGTTTCCGGTAAAATATTTTTTAATTTTTATGAAAGTTAATGTATAAATTATTTTTGTTATGTTTAACAACCAAATATTAAAAAATATGTAAAAAAGTTTGACAATCAAATATAAAAATATATATATAAATTATTTTACATCAAAACAAACAGGCACCGGTTTCCTTTGAGAACCCCCCCTCCTTTTTTATTTGAAGACCTATGAGGACAAGAATGTAGTAATTTTCATTTTATATCCTTTAAATTCCTGGTTAAAACGCAAACACTGAATATCTGCAATCCCCCAATTGCCAGAACGTTATAGAGCTTAGATGTTTATACAATATATTATAATATTATTGAATTTGTTTTTTCGGCTTATATAAACTCATCATAATAAGCCTTTGTAAGCATATCCCATTTCATTAACTGGTTGGATGAGTTGCATATCGCATGGCATGGATAAAATAAATTCATGTTTTACCTTTTTATATCTTTTACTGTCTTCATCATCTCAAAAATGAACATATAAATAGATACAGCCATACATTTCAATGTCTCAAAATTGATCCCAAGGCGATTTAACAAAAACCTGGCATTCTTATATATGAATTATCAAAGACGAACAGAAGCAGGCAAGCCAAATTGAAGTTGTATCATTCACACAAGCTTTAGCAACACGAGAGAAACTATTTTAAGTCCCCCAAAAGCATAGCACGTAACTAACACTGGACTTAAAAAAAAAACAGTAATCATCAAAGCTGAAATACCCAAATTTGTCTGTACTCAGCATATTTGTTTGCGATCTAACATTCACATTTCCAACAAAGACTTTTTCCCACTATTTTCCCAAGTCAAATTTCCTGGAACTTCTAGGCAGCTCAAAGGAACTGCCAACATATCTACCATAATAATTCGCCTCCCAGAAACTGAGGATCATGGCAAGTATGGGAACAACTACTAATAATCCCTTATAACAAATTATCTTTTATCAGTCAAGTAGGAATAGTTCGTCGTATCATCCACCTGATATGTTTACCCACCACCATGGCACCATCTGAAGATATCTCCGCACACGGAATATGCCCAAACCATCCAACCAGCTAAGCGATTCACCAGACAATCTCACTTTCCCGCAACTATGACTTCATGATATCCATTCATCCGGTCTGGAAAGCTCTGCACAAGCTGTATAAATAAAACGAAAACACCATAATAATATTGTTCTAGCAATTACCAACTGTAAATCCTCCTTTATGTACCCAGAGATTAGCGACGAACATAACTTTTGTTATCATATTGCAAAGAGAGTCGCTGTTCTGGGATTTAAACCAGCACCCTCAAACTTGTCAATTCGAGATTTTAATACCATTGCACCAAGCAATGATCCCTATTGACACAATAATATGTCTTGAGAAAACCAAGAAAATGATAAATTTAAGATAGCATTGACATTAAAGTGCAAGTGCCAGAAACCAGCTCAAAAGAATCCAAGTGCCCAATGGCCAACAGCACAATAAATAATGGTAAAGTGCCACAAAAAATAAAAAAAATAAAAAAAAAAAAACCCTGCTATATTTTAAAATATGTAAAAAAACACCCCTACTATTTAGCATGTGCATATAAATTCTATACATTTGAAAATATGTGCAAATTGTCCACTAATATCTGTTTGACCGTTAATTTTGACCATTTTTTTTATATCAAAATACGCTTAATATACCCTTAGAAACTGCAATCAGTGTTTTTTATTTTTATATTATCTTAAGGACATTTTAGGTATTTCATTCTTCAAATTGATAAAATGTCCTTCAATTTCAGGTAACACAAACAAAAATAAAGACTAACAAGGAGAGAGAGAGAGAGAGACCTGTTCAACAGCAGGTGTCTGCGACACTCCAAGACAATCCATGCTCGAACAAAAACACAATAACATTGGCCACACTGCTACGTTGACAGCTGAAGTGGTAGCATAAGGCCACTAGACGTTCAACATGGTAGCTTGTTCAAACCTTAGTAAACAAGATGGATCACCAAAATAAATCAGTATAGAAAATTATAGGTGAAGTCTCTTGAGAAAAATCCTTTTCATGAAAGTTGCAGGATATCATCAGTTGACAACTCAAAAGCAAAGAAATGGATTCATCAGTAATAAAATCAGAAGAGCCTGAACAGACCATCTTACCTTCTACGCTCCCATAATCACTCACACAACAAAATGACCTGCCCAGATAGACTGTCCTTGATAATGCTTCGGGAATGCAACAGACTGTTGATTTCCTTTCTGAAGTTGCTGCTGCTGGTCCTGGTACAGTCTCAAATGTTCAGGAAACTGATTGTCCTGCCAGCCTTTTTCGTTTTCCACTTGGACTTGCAATGTCGAGACTTGCTTTCCAGGGAAAGGAAAGCCTGCCGTCCCCAAAGAACTACTGCTCTTGCTCGAAAGGTGGTCTCCGTGTGCTGAGTAATTAGTAGAATTGTTGAACCTAATGCCTTGTGTTGATGATGGCAACCGATATCCATCTAGCCATATATAATCATCCATTGGTCGATTTTCATTCTTCAAGCTCATATCAGGCAATGACTCATCCACAAGTTTGAGAGCAAGAGGACTAAATCCAGGTGGGGGACCGCAGTGCCTAAGAGGTCGGTTCACTGGATTCTTTCTCAAACCTGCTGCCATGACTTCTGACGACTTTATGGACAAGCTATCAACACCAGCTCCAGAAGACATAATAGAATCAAAATTAGGTCGTACAACAGTTTCTGGGACCTGAACAAGATATTTATTGCCAGCACCAAGATTGACAGACTGCGGGAAGGGAACTGAAAAAGCTGAAGACTGCAAAACTCCTACATGATCTTGCAACTCAGGTTTCACAGGAAGCCCACTGTCCAATAAGCTCAAATTGCTCAATCCATTCGCAGCAAAAGTTTGTTGTTCTACCAGCCACCTAGAAGTACTTGGCTGTATTGGTTGCATATGCTGCACAGGAATGTTAGCAAGGGATGTGGGTGACCTTGAACTTGTATTTAATGCATTTTGAAAAGCAAAACCATCATGTGATTCTGAAACAGATCCAACATGACTTCTCCAATCAACCTTGGAGGCATTAACACCGGACCCAAGAACCTTATAAGAAGTCAGTTCTGAAGCAATCCTATCGACATGTGTTTCAGACACAGATGGCTTGAAGACAATCATCTCATCCTCTTCTTCTCCTTCCATGTATAATTGTGCCTTTGACTGCAAGACTCCCAACCTTTTTTGACATTCAAGAAGATTTTCTTGACCGATACCATTTAATACAGGACTTTCCAGAGAACTAGAGAGTGAATAATCATCAGGCATTTGAGGCTCGATGCCAATAACAAATTTCTTCGCCTTTGGATCAAAATAGATCCCCTGTTGCCCAAGACAAACTACATTAGCAAGAGCCTTTCCAGCTGCAATAATCCTCTGAACACGGGCTTTCTTCTCCTTATTGCCACCATCACTTCCAAAAGAATTTTTCCTCGAAAAATCAAGGATGATTTGTGCAGGAAGAAGAGGCAGGAATCCTCTCAATTCGAAGTCCTCTGACAATGCAAGCCGATTGGTGGTTTCATCTTCATCATACCTGCTCATATTGAAAAAACATGTCTCATCTTTGTCCTCATTAACAGACAAGAACTCGCTTGCCAAGAGCTTGTTCAAAAAAGAAATGCAATGGGTCCAAAAAGATGATCTAGAACTAGCTTGTTTCTCCTCCACATCACAGCCAACTGCAATATCTGGACAACAGGCTAACCACTCCACAAAAACCATAACCCCAGGCAATAAACGGCTTGTTGAAGGATCATTCAACTGGATGCACCTCTCAAAAATATGCCCCATGAACACGAAAATAGCAGTAAATGCTTTCTGAAGCAAAACTGAACGCTGTAAAATTTCAGCATATGACTGATTTTCAGTTTCCTTATTCACATTGTGAACAGTGTAAATGAGAATGGCTATAAGCCTAATAATCACAAGTCTAGACTCAGCAGCGTCTGAACCAAAATTGTACTCCTCATCTGGACCAGAAGAAAGAAGCTCAAGCAAATCACTTATAGCCATAGAGAAAACTTCGTCAAATGTCTCCAAGCTGGCAAAAGAAAGTTATAGAGAAGTGTTACTTCATAATTTTTTTGTGCCGTCCTAAGAAGAAGGAACACTAATAAGGGGTCATGTCCTTAAAGGACGCATATTGGACAGCAACACATAGGACATTCCTGGACATGTGTCTGAGACAAGTTGTAAGTTTGCATAACTTAATAATAAAATTCTTAATTTTAAGCATATGGCAGAAAATTCTAAAACATGTGCTAACATGTGATCAATGAGCCCAGCAAGTTGGACAAGTCTTTCTTCTATAAACTTTGTGCATATTCAAGTAATAAAAGATAAAAACCTTGAGTGGGCATGGAAATAGGACAGGAGTCATCAAATTATTCTTACACATAAATTTACATATCTACACATGCATACAGTTTTATATACTGTCCTTGTCATGTCTCCAAGCAAAAGACACAGGTTCGCATATGAAAGCAGCCACTTTGTGCAAGTAATTCTACACACTAGGTTTGTACCCAGTCTACGGTGTCTACATCTCCCAGAAACATTCACCCAAAGAAAGTTACTTCTATATGATATATATTATATGTAATATAAAAATATAAATTGCCATATCTTCATTGTATGCGCAACCTACTCTTTAAGGATTTGTCATATTCACATGTATACACTAACCAAATTCAATAACATAAAGACATACCTTGTGCGAGTAAAAAGAATGCCATTTAGGCGTACAAATCGAATGCTGAAGGCTTTAAAAGTTTCAGGTAAACTGGATTCTCTTTCCTTGAAAATACTTGCTTCAACTCTACTATCATTTAATGGGGGCCTTGTTTCACATTTTCCTCTTCCTTTCCCAGTCATCCGCACAGGTGCCATCTTGACAGAAGAAGCTTTGGCATCTCCAAGCAGCTGAGCATAACTCTGACGGTTCTGTGAAAAAAATAATATTGGTGTAATGTAAAAAAAATTCCTTCAAAATCTTATATAAAGAGATTAACAGAAGACAAGGTTTATTGCATCGGAACCAGACAAAGATCCAAAGTTTTCTAAAGTAACAACAGTATGAACATAGTTTATCCAAGTAGAACAGTGCCAACAAATAATGATGCGTGATAACCTATGAACCAAACTTTTTAACTATCTCATTGTTTTATTTAATACTATAAAAGAGTCACAATATAAGCTTCAGGGGACCTTACAATTGATGATGCAAATTTTGCTTGCACGCGCAACAAAAAGAAAGGAAAAACAAAATACAATGAACACTACTACAATCTCACCAATTACCTTTTCAAATGCAATTATTAAGTTGTCCCTTGCAGTGGTAAAAGGGTTATCAACAGCCAGACTTCGAAAATATTGGTAAACTGCCACCAGTTCATCCCCCGAATAGGAAGCGAGTATGGCTAACTGAGAACATACAAAGGATGACTAACATAAATTATCACAGAAAGATAATCAAATCTGATACAAACTCATGGGGTGTGCATGTGTGTGTGTTTTTCGGATTGGGGGGGGGGGGGGGGGGTGGGGGAGAGAGAAATAAGCTATATGAGACTTTGAAAAAGAAAATTGATCAAAAGAAAACACCTGATGATGAGGGTTGCCACTTGAAGGCCAAAGTGAAGAAGCTTGCATATAGTAACTTGATGCTGCTTTGAAATCTTGAGCTTTTGAGTCACCCTCCCCATATAACCCCTTATAACGAGCAAGGTCCCCTAAATAAATCAAACAACGGTGGCAGGATATCAAACCTTTCTTCACCTCAGCAGATCTATTTTTATATTTAGACAAAACAATCTGATTCCCTGCATCATTTGAGAAATAACCCAGTGGTAGATCATACTTGGCTCCAATTTTCACCATCAAATCATGATAAAATCCAGCTGCTTCTGAAAGAAAGGTCTTAAACTGGGAACGGATTTTTGTGACTCGACCAGATCCAGGTCGTGTGGAACCCTTCCCATTATGAGATGTGATCGATCCCGTTGATGCTAGAGCGGCATTTAAATGTGCACGTAGCTCCTCAATCCGCCTGTAATGCAACTGCCATAAGGCATACTCTATTTCATGTTGTTCTGAGAAAGCATGATCTTCAAGGACTATAGCTTCGTAGTTCTCCCGCATCTGTTGCCATGCATTGGGATCTGAGGGAACTCTGGCTTGTGCTGCTTTCCGACGCCTATTCTCCAACTCAACATTCTGAAGGAGAGAAGGAAAGGGGGGAATGGCTAACTATGAGTAATATAATTAATTACAACAAAAATGATGATAATAATCACACTTGTGACTTGTCACATTACTATAATGAAACATCAGGTGTAAGGAGGAGATTCATAGGTACATATAAGGAGACAGTTACTGTTCTGAAATAAATATAGATATATATTGTATATAACATAACAAAGTGTTATAATTTGGTAATGGGCCCTCAATTGTTCCTTAAATTTTGATTTTCTTTAAAGAGTCTCAAAAGCCCAAATTAAAACTTCATATGGGCTTTCGGTTGGAGGGACCAAATGCTAAGATTTTCCAAACTCACTATTAAGAGGGACCATACATAGGGGGCTTGGATATTATTTTCCTGTGGGGGAACAAGGGGGTCTCAACGATTGTCACCCCTGCCTTTTTTTTTCATCTGTGTTTGGCCAAAATAGTTAACATGCAGGTCGCTATTACCCACTTTTGTGTGAAAGATGGGTAGATTGTTATACCCACTTGCAAGAACAATAGTAAGTATAGTTCTCAATATCCAATCATGTAAAAAATATTTTACTTATAAAAAAATATATATTAAAAAAATTGGAGGCATACCTTGTTGTAAAGTCGGAGCACGTGCTCCCTGGATGAAATATCCGCGGCGTTATCCATCAGAATGGTCATTATCCATCAAAAAGTGTGAGAAAATTCAACTCCAAAACATGCAACTTGAACAGCAAAATATGATATTTAGTCTGCAGAGAGACTGCCTGCCATAAAACCTCATCAGACACAAAAAATCAAAAATGAAGCCAAAGATACACAAACGCAAGTGCAAACATGAACACACAAAAGGATTAATAAGGTTTGAACCTGAAAAGTAATATTGCTAAATGGCGTATGTCAAAAAGGGACCTCAAATAATGAAAATATTTAGGTGGACACCAGTGACCATTTGCATTTTTTAGTCCCTAATGCTAACAATCCCGAAAAATCCTTATATTTCTTTCCCTCGTGAAAAGAGAAGTTAATAGAGGAAGCATAAAAAACTAATGTGGCAGTTAAGTTACCCCCTCATTGTTTCAACCTGCTAATGTAAAGAGGAGATCTGAAGCATACTCTGAAAAAGCTGTGCAAATAGAAAGCTTTATGTAGAATTAATGCATATTAACTTCTTTAGTTATTCCATTTATCAGATTCAAGTCTACGCAGACTATCAGCTTTTAATAACTTCTCGTGGATTAGGTGCCCAAATGAATTAGATCAATACAGTCATTATTAGGTATCTTAAAGCCCAGGTGAACTGGACAGAAACAATATCATTCAGTCCATTTTATTTTTATTTTTTTCAAAAAGGGAGGAAAAGCCCAGCAGTACAAAAGGTATCAACCATTGGAAGGAGATAGAAACAGTAAGTTGAAAAACAATAACGTGGAGACATCTTTATTCTATAAATTATACAAAAAAAAGTAAACTTTTTGTGATCTTGTGCGTAGAAAGTGATGCTTTATGTAACTGAATTGTTGAAGCTTAGAGTCAATTGTTATGGGTTCAGGGTTCATATAGTTTATACTTCACACGTTCTTAGTTCAATATTGACCAGAACACGAGCAAATATAAAAAAGGAAGAGTTGCTTCTATTAAAAAGGATGGGGAATAAATGCACCACTTCCTAGTTCCAACATGAAAAGTTCCAAAGACTAAAACTAAGATTCAAGGGCAGTGTATATGTTAGTGGGAAATTTTGTAAAAGACAATTTAGAAATAAACTCATATTACAACTACTTTTTCACCTTTATCCTCTGGCCCCTGTGTCACAATGACCATTAATTCATTCATTCCCGAGACGGACAAAGATTATGTGTTTAACACATATTTGAGAGAATACATCAAGAAGTGGCTTCCATCATGCAAAGGCTTCCTTTGCGACATACACCAACAACTTTTAAATGTATTGATAGAATTTAGAGCTGATTCAGATAAACCATTGACCTCTCAACTTCTATCCATTTCAATACAGACTTTTGCTTTAAACCAATATCTCCTACGAGTGTGATATCATTCATTTAGTGCATCAAGAACTTCATCGCTATGGCCTATCAATATCCTTGCACAAACTTTTTCATTTTGAATTTTTTTTTTTTTTTTTGTCATATTGAAAAAATAATAAGAATGAGAGGTGTTAAGCTTTTTATCATCCTGGTGTCGAGCTATTTTTCCGCAGGACCTCCCCTACAGTATCATCACCGCAGTAGAGTTTAACCACAAAGTTCGGGATGGACTGGTGTGGTTCCTCTACGCCTAGGACACCATAATATCGAACTATGAATGAAGAAAGGCATGACAGAAAAGAATATTGGCTAGTGATTGTGAGGCCCCAATTCTTGACTGGAGGGGACACCAAAGGCCTCTGCCCTTCCATCCCTTGGATAGATAGAGGATTTTGAACATAAAGTGAATAGAAGGGAACAAACATTGTACAAAAAAGGGAACCCTGATCTCTCAGTTCAGCAAACAGGCAAACCCCTTTCATATTGTGTCAACCGAAACAACCCCAACTAAGTCTAAGGATCAGTGTGGGCATCACTAAATTGCTTATAATTAAAAAAAAAAAATCCCAGCATATTTCAGCTTTTTAACACCATACTAAAATGTTGCGCATGTGTATGGATGTAGAGACAAAGATAAGGACCACGACCTCCTGTTTTCAAACTATCACCACCCAATTAAGAACAACCAAAATCAGTCGAATTCAGGACTCCTGCATTACTATAATTGATACAGTACTGGCAAGGCAACTGAGAGCCGCAATTAGAATGAAGCAAAATATATCTGGAACTTGAGCCTCCTGAGTTTTTCTTCAAACTAAGACTAAGTTCTCGGTGTCCGTTTGTCCCTCTCTACAATATCCCTCTCAAGTTATTATGATTATAAACATGAATGCGAGGTTTTGTGCTTTTGAACTCCAATTCAACCAACACGTTTGTCCTCTCTCTCTCTCTCTAAACCCATCCTCCTCTCTCTATCGCGCGCACTAAAATTTCCATATTAAAAAGAAGGCAAAAGCAGCATCATAAATTGATCGATCAATCAAACTATTAGAATCCCAAAATTATACAACCCATAACGAATACATCGACCGATTAATCAACAACCCAGATATCGATTTTCGAACGAATCACGCCAAAGGTTATAAATATATATATGTATGTATATATATATATATATATATGAAAGTTGTATCCAAAATGTTACCTTCTCAAACCGGATCTGTTGGTCGTGTGGAGGAAAGAATCACCCGAATGTTAGACGAATTGCTCCTTTGATGCTGTGACAAAAAAGAACCCGAAAGAAATCGATTGGAGAAGTCTACGGTTTGGCAATCAAAACATGAATACCACCTCAGGCTTATTGGGATTTAACTTGGTTTGGTCCAAGAGGTCTACGCCCCCAAGGTTTTCTTATCTACGTTTAATTAAATCCAACTTTCTACGACTAATTTCATACTTAAAATATTTAATTTATTCATTTATTTATTTGTTATTATTATTATTATTACACCTCTCTAGTTGAATGGTTGGGCTTTTTACTTTTTTCTTTTATAACAGGCAATAATGTCATACTACATTTGGTACTGGGAACGGAATGCAATCAAAGTAAATGGAATAATCATTCCCATTTTATTATTTGGTTGTAAATATAAAATGTATGTAATAATCATTCTCATTTTATTATTTGGTTGTAAATATAAAATGTGTAAGAATAAAATCAAGGTCAATCTTGATATTGAAAAAATCTCGATAGGCCCTAAGCGGATTTTAAATGTGAGGCCCTCTATACATAAGTGATATGCTTGTCCTAATTTTTTTTTTTTAGACCCTTTTTTACTGCATTTGGTTAGATTTTTTTTTTTGGGTAGCCCATCATTCCTGATCCCCTTTGCTTCTGTTATAATTTTTTTTTTGTGTGGCCCAACATTCATGGACTTATAAATTTTGATTTGCTGCATCTGGTAGTAAATTTTTTTTTTTTGAGGCCCATCATACATGGGCCTATAAATTTGGAGGCCCCTTATATTCTGAGGCCTTGGGCGACCGCCTTGGTCGCCTTGGGCTAGGGCCAGCCCTAAACATAATTATAATAATCATTTTTAATGTTTGATTTGACCAATTTAAAATAAAAAATGAAATGAATTTAAATTGAATTTTTCAAAATATCCCTGTAAGTGACAAATAAATTAAATTAACAAAATAACATTCTTTTATAATTTTTTAAAAATATATTGTGGTACTATTGGATGGTGGTGAAGGTGGAAAACGATGGTGGAATGCCGTAGTGGTAATGACGGTAAATGGTGGTGACCATAGTTGTTAAAGGCGCCTCCAGGCGCCAGGTTAGCGCCTTGAGTGTACTCAAGGCGGTTGGGTTATATAAGGCGTGCGCCTTTAGGATCAAGGTGCCAGGCTACAGGCGCTAGAAAGGCGCGCCCGCATGAAACTTTTGTTTTTAACTTCTTTTCTTTATTTTTTTTTGTTTTCTTTGTGACTTTGTAGTCTGTATTGTTATATTATTTGTATTTTGTATTGTATTATTTTAAACTTAAAAGCTCAAAGCCAAAGCCTATTCCAAGTTTGCAACATAAAAAACAAAAAAAAAAAAAAGAAGCAAAGGAAAGAAGAACACAGACTGACAGAGGCAGCGAAGTACTCACTCGGGACTCTCGGATCTGCGTCGGCTCTCTCCAGGTTAGTTCTTCTTCTTCTCTCCTTCTTCTCTCCTCCTTCTCTTCTCGGATCTGCCGGATCGGTGATTCGGTCAGATTTTTTTTTTTTCCTTCTTTTCTTCTTCTTTTCTTCTCTCGAGTCCGGGCCCTGGGGCCTCTCGGCTCTTTCTTGCTAGATATTTATGTCATTTATTTCTATTTTTCTTCTTCTTTTTATTTTTTTTATTTATTTTTTTTCCTCTAGTTTTATTCTTCTTTTTCTCTTTTTCTTTTTTTCTTCTTCTTTTCTTGAGTCTCAGCTCTCTCCTGGCAGATTTGTTTTTTTTTTTTTTTTCTTTTTATTTATTTATTTATTTATTTTTTTCAGTCTCGACTCTCTCCTGAGTCCTGGCAGATTTTTTTTTTTTCTCTTCTCTTCAGTCTCGGCTCTCTCCTGGCAGATTTTTTTTTTTTTTCTTCTTTTTATTATTATTATTTTTTTTTCTTACTCCAGTTTTTTTATTTTTTTTTCATTTTTTTATTATTTATTTATTTATTTGTGTGAGGTACTTTATATTAATCTGATTTATTTGTGTGAACAGTTGTATTTGTTCCATTCTAACATGTTGTTGGTTTGAGGAAATGCATTTTTATCTAATTTTGTTAAAATGAAATAATTAGTTAAGTGTACTCTAATAATTAGTTAAGTGTACTCTAATTTTGTAAAATCTTGGTATACATTGTTGGATCGAAATTTTTGGCAGCTTAAACTTTTGTGATAATTAATATTCTCGAGTATTAAGGACCATTATGTACAAAGAAGAATCGAAGATAAAAAAGTGCTTTGCATATATACCACTTTCTTAAGGTAATGATTGAGTTAAATCCATGAAGAGCTGAAATTGCTGAATAGAAAGTAACTAATATTTTTGGTGAGGCCAGTAATCACGTGTCACGGACTGCTTTTTCTCCAAATTCTTTTGCTCTTCACTAAATTATACTTAAGCTCGGCTGCTCGGTGAAAATGGAAACATGTAAATTATGGTGTATACGGAATCATATTCTCATTAAAAAAATTTAAAATGTATACATGCAAAGTGATCATAACTCATAAGATGTGTTGATTAACTGTGGACTCAAAAAGCACAATCAATCTCAACATGGAAGTTTGGAACAGAAAGAGAATGAAAGGAAAGCAGGCACCCAAGCGAAAGTGATTGCTCTTGCCAATGAAGCCGTCACATTGTCAATACTTAATACATTACCTTACCCACTCAAAAAAACAAATGAAAAGTTAATAAATTATTCAATATCCGGATTTGCACATTCAGAGTTTACCATTTAATAATAATAATAAATTCATAGCATTCATCCAATTTGAGCTAGTAACCAAATTCTAATGAGAGTATGAGACCTTAAAGAATAATATTTTGTTTTTTGCATTCTGCCAAAGCTTTGTATTTATTTTTTTAAATTGAAATGTTAATATTGCTAATTGCTTTGAAGCTCTGTATTTATTTATTTATTTGCCAGAGTTGTTGCAGACACTAATTACATGATGCTATTATTTTGTTATCTTGAATTTGATTGTAGTTTGTACTTTAAAAGATGCCTAGTGATGGTTCAAGAAAGGATCCGGCATGGAATTACTCATATTTGGAGAATCCGAAAGATACAAATGCCGTCACTTGTAACTTTTGTGCAAAAGTTACAAAAGGAGGTATTTATCGGGCTAAATAACACTTAACTGGAGGGTATAGAATTGTGAGTGCGTGCCCAAGATGCCCATCTAGTGTTAGAGAAGAAATCAAAGAATACATGAGTAAGAAAAAGGAAGAAAAAGATTAAATAAATTTGTTACCTAGTGATGAAATTAATTTCATTGATGGAGAGGATGAGGATGACATTATGGAAGTTAACAATCGAGGAAAAAGGGTAGCCAGTGCAGGCAGTGGCAGTGCTAGTGTCAATTCCTCAAAGATGCAAAAGCAAAAGGGACCGATTGATTTATATTTCACTCCCAGACCGGAAATTGTGGTACAAAAAAGAAAGGAGGGGGGAAAACAAATAGCCATTAATGATGCATGTAAGAAAGAGTTGAGAGGAAGAGCGTGTGCTGCTTTTGCAAGGTGGATGTATGATGCAGGAATTGCATTCAATGCTGTTAAGTATGATAGCTTTGCCGAGGTTGTTGAAGCAAGTGGACAATATGGTCCGGCATGAAACCACCTAGTTATCATGAGGTGAAAGTTCCTTTGCTTGGGAAGGAATTGGATAATACCAATGCTTTAATGAATGACCATAGGGAGGAGTGGTCAAAATTTGGATGCTCATTAATGGCAGATGGGTGGACAGACAAGAGAGGGAGAACATTGCTTAATTTCCTAGTAAATAGTCCAAGGGGAACCATGTTTATTGAGTCGATAGATACTTCTTCTTTTTCAAAGGATGGTGATAAGATGTTTGACTTACTTAATAAATTTGTGAACCGCATTGGAATAGCAAATGTCGTCCAAGTCGTCACAAATAGTGAGTCAAGCAATAAGTATGCCGGTAAGAATGTTCAATGTTTATAACTTTTAGAGTTTACATTCTTTACAAATATATAATTTAAATCAATTTTGATTTACTCATTCTCTTTATATCATTTTTTCTTTTTTTCGTTTGGTTTCAAATAGGGAGGATGTTAGAGAAAGAACACCCACATTTGTATTGGACCCCATGTGCTGCTCATTGCTTAGACTTGATGTTGGAAGACATTGGGAAAATACCGTCCATCTCTAGAACAATGCAGAGGGCAGTGGAGTTGAATAGTTATATTTATATGCGACCAAAGTTGTTGAACATTATGAGGAACTTTACTCACAAAAAGGAGTTGCTTAGGCCTGCTAAGACTCGATTTGCTACATGTTTAATCACATTATCAAGTATTCACAAGCAAAAGAATAACTTGAGAAAGATGTTTACTTCAGAAGAATGGAATCATAGTAAATGGGCGAAAGAGGAAGCCGGTAAAAGAGTTGTTTCTTATGTTTTGATGCCTTCCTTTTAGAACAACATTGTCTTTAGCCTTAAGGTTTCTGGTCCTCTTATTCCGGTTTTGAGATTAGTTGATGGCGAGAGAAAGCCTCCCATGGGATACATTTATGCGGCTATGGATAGGGCTAAAGAAGCCATTGCAAAATCATTTGGGGGAGTAGAAGATAAATACTCAGATATTTTTGAAATAATTGATAAGAGGTAGAATGTTCAACTTCATCGCCCTTTGCATGCAGCAGGTTATTATTTGAACCCAGAATACTTTTATTCAAATTCGAAAATTGAAGAAGATGAAGAGATTGCAAAGGGTTTGTATGCATGCATTGCAAGGTTAGTCCCGGATGTCAAAGATCAAGACAAAATTACTGAGGAGCTGTCCTTATATTCTAAAGCTGAGGGCCTCTTTGGTAATCCCTTTGCTATTAGACAGAGAAGTACACGAGGACCAGGTAAAGTGGTAAAGTATATTTAGTATAGCTAAGTGTTAAAATTATTTTGACAATAGAGTCGATAGAAAGATGAAGCTAAAGTTGCTAAACATCATTATTAATTTTTTTTTAATAGCGAATTGGTGGGAAGCTTATGGCAAGTCAACAAAACTTCTCCAAAAGTTTGCTATAAAGGTTTTAAGCCTTACTTGCAGTTCTTCTGGTTGTGAACGAAATTAGAGCGTGTTTGAGCATGTAAGTATATACTATTTACTAACTAGGTTTGTAATTTAATTGTTGAAAATTAAAATTTTAATTTTTTATACTTACTAGTTAAAGTTGAATTTATTGCAGCTTCATAACAAGAAAAGAAATAGGCTCGCTCAAACAACGTTGAATGATTTAGTGTTCATTAAATATAATAGAGCATTGAGGCGTCGATATAATATGCGTGACACTCTTGATCCCATTTTACTCGATGACATTGATGAGAGCAACGAGTGGTTGACGGGGAAGATGGATGATTCTGATGCAGAACATGATCTAGTCTATGAAGATGATTCCTTGACATGGGGTGATGTTGCTAATTTTGCTGGTATTGGAGAGGCAAGCAGGCCGCAACGGTCTACTAGATCAAAATATAGTTATAGTTCACGGTTACCAACAAAGGGAGCAGGAAGTTCTTCAGTTCGACTTGTGGATGAGGATGAGGATGATTCAGATGAGATAGAAGAGAATCCTGAGAATTATGAATCATTTAGTGACGATCAAAATGATGTTATGCTTATTGATGACGAGGATGATATTTAAATTCATTGGTGTTGTCTTCTTAGGAAGAATGATGTTTATGTTTGTTTTAGTTTTATCTTATACTTCTCCTTAGTAGACTTTTGCATCTTTATGTTAATATGTTTGATTATTCACTGTTTTGAACTCAAGTACTTGATTTACTTGGTTTTGGCATCTTTATGTTGAATATTTAACTTAAGTAATTCATTTAGTTGACTTTTACATCTTTCTATATACTATTGCATGATTTGCATCTTTAATACTTTATTGGGTGGGTTTTTTTTTTTTTCCAACGTGCGCCTTGCTTCAGTCGGGCGCGCGCTTCGCCTTGCGCCTTGCACCTCAGGCTCCAAGAGGCATTTGCGCTTTTGTGCGCCTTGAGCCTTTAACAACTATGGTGGTGACAATGATGGTGGGTGGAAGGCAATGGAGGTTGTGGTGGTAACAATGGTGGTGGTCGTGGTGGCGATGGTAGAAGGCAGTGGAGGCTGTTGCGGTGTGGTGGTTGAAGGCAACAATAATGGTGGCGGTGGCAGCGACAGTGGTGAAAGGTAATAGAGTTGGCAATGGTGAAAGGTGGCGGTGATAGTGGCGGAAGGTGGTAACGTACAACGGTGGTAGTGGTTTTTGAACTTAGAACATGTTGGTTTTTTGAAAACTTAATTTTAAAAATATATATATATATATATATGGGAATTGAATGGTCAATCCATATGTTTAGTTGTGGAATGGATGTCCATTCCCACTTTAAATTGCATACCAAATAAAAGAATTGTTGGAATGAAAATTCCATTCCATTCAATTCCTGCACACTAATGCTATGTTTGGGGTGCAGGAATGCAAGTGGGAATGGGAATGGAATGGAGTGGCCATTATTATTCTATTATTTGGTTATAAATATGAAATGTGTAGGAATGAAATGATAATAACCATTATATTATTTGGTTGAACTAATTTTAAATTTAGAATGAAATAAATTTCTAATTGAATTCTCCAAAATATATCTCTTACTAACAAATAAATCAAATTAACAAAATGACATTCTTTAATAATTTTTAAAAATAAATGGTGGCAGTAGTGGATGGTGGAGAGTGGTAATGGTGTAGGTGGTGGTGTTAGAAGGTGGCGGTGGCGGTGAAAAGTGTCAGTGCTATTGGTGGAAGGCGGTGGCAGTAGTGTGGTGGTTGTGGAAGAAAAAGATAGTAGTGTGACTATGGTGGTGGTGGAAGGCAGTGGAAGTGGCGGTGGTGGAAGGTGGTGACGATGGTGGTGGTGGAAGGCGATAGCAGTGGTGGAAAGTAGTGGCGGAGGTGGTGGTGATGGAAAGTGGTGGAAGGCGGTGGCGATAGTGGTGGTGGAAGGCGGTGGCGATAGTGGTGGTGGTGTTGGTGTAAGGCGGTGGCGACGGTGGTGGTGGCGAAAGTTGGTGATGGTGGCGAAAGGTGATGACAGTGGTGAAAGGCGATGGCGGCGTGAAAGGTAGTGAAAGGTAATGGCAGTGGTTGTGATACCCCTCGGATTTGAGACACGGGTTGATCAGGCCCAGGCCCAAACCCGAGGGAAATATCAACCAATCAATACGTAATTGAACACATAATACAAGATGAAATAAGAAATGAAAATAATAAGCTGAAAGATTGCTAATTGAAAATCCTTAAAATATAATTATTGAAATCCAATACTCCAAAACTCCATAAGGTTAACAACCCAGGAATCCATCCAGTAGGCCCCTTATTAATAATCCCAATAGAAACTAAAATAACTGAAATAAAATCTAAAGCTAAACATAGAAAGAATTCCTACGTAGTCTGAGGAATGAATGTCCGTATCTGCACTGCACGTCCAAGCTTTAACCCTGGAACTGACGAACACCTGAAAAATAAGAGAGTGGGTCAGGCCCACATGCAAGTTCTATTCTACTACAATCCATACAGTAATCTGATACGCAGATACATCATAGGAAGACCCAATAATATCTAGAGTAATGCATATGTATATATATAGTACACACTATAGGACGCTCGCTAGTCTAGTAGGTTTGTCTCAGCCTGAGTAGAGATACTATGCAAATCGCACGTAATGTGGTCATGTGTGCCTAGACCTACCAGGGAACAACACCTATGTCCAGTTATCCATCCTAGACGATATACGCGCCCTAACCATGGTCCCGAGACTCAAGCTCATACCATGGCACCATAACATAAATATATAAAATCCGTGTCCTCCTAGTACAAAATATCATCCGTCTGATATAATGGCTTGCTATCTGTATAATAATTCATCCCATAAATCCGATTATGTCATTCAGTTATTTACTGACCTAACACCAACAGAAGTAGGACTTAACTTTTATTGTTAATCCGAACCTTAATCCAGATTAGGTAGGCTCAGTGTCTGAACTAGTCCATACCTAGTATGCCACCGTCCCATACCGTTGCACACCATCCTCCATTTACCATAGTTGACAAAACAATTAAATAGTTATTAACTACATTCCAAAATAAGCACAATTACAATCTAACATGCGTAAAACTGAATCATGCATTCAATAATAGATTTAGAAATCCTGTTCCAATCCTTTAAATTAACGAAGTACAACTACGCATTTTACTCCTCCAACCAGTCCATAGATTTACATAGTTATGTATATTTCCACATCAAGCACTCCAAATTAAGCATAATTATTTCAAGTAACCAACTATGCTCAATACAGTGTTACAACATGATTAACAGTATTAAATCATATAAACATAAATTGCTAAACAAATTTCAGTAAGCCATTTAAAGTAATTGTTCAACCTTCCACATGCAGGCTTCCTGTTTAACCCTGTGTTGTTTCATGCTATAACATAATTATATTAACATGCTTCCCAGTATTTCTGCATGCTTATAAGAGTTATATAGACCATAAACTGAAATCTAAACAACTTAAAATTAATCCAAATTGCACAGCAGTACCCTAAACCATCGAAAAATCACAAAACCGGAGGAAAATAGGGTTGGAGCCGCCTCCAGAACATTGGAGCCAGCTCCCCCCCTACGTGGAGCCATCTCCACCTTATGTGGAGCCGACTCTACCCCTTGTAGAGCCGGCTATACAAGCCCTAGAGCCGGCTCCACCCTTTTGGTGAGCCAGCTCTCCTCTTTTGAGAGCCGTATCCCCTAACCTGTTCGTCTTATTCGCCTCCGGCGAGTTCCAGAGTCACCGTACAGTTTTTAAAATTTATTCCAGGGTTCAATTGATGTCCTATAATTTATTAAAAGCATGCATTCAATCCAAAATACACAAAGGTAAGTAAGATTACAACCAGTGCAAACAGATTCTTAAACAATAATAACTTCTTACACAAAATAGATTTATGCAACGATTTAAAAATTTATTCAAACATGCTTACAAGATCAATATTAACTTTAATTTAATCCATTTTAATGCTTGATTAATCCCTGGGGTCTAAATAGGCATGCACAGAACACGAATTAAATGGAAGGAATAGAATAGTGACTTACCTTGAGTTTTAAAACTCTAAACTACTGTCTCTGAAACTTTTATCCACATTCGAGACTCCTGTTCTAAATCTCAAGTGCTCTTGGTTCAATCCAGAACCACTCCGTCCAGTGTATCATTGAACCTCTCCGTCAACCTTACCAGTTTTCACTCTCTGTATCTCTCTGTCTCACGGTATACGTATCAGTGAATAGGGTTTTTCTATGTAACCCTAAACCAACGTATAATACTGTATTTATAAGTGTTAGCACAACCCTAATTCTAATAAAAACCAACCCTAAGTCGGCTACATCCGTGTAACTAAAACCCTAATATAAATACATATGTGCCTCCATACAGTCACGTTAAAACAAGTTAAATATAATTAACTTAATTCAATTAAAACAACTAAATTACATTTGTTAAACAATTATCTAATAATTAATTCAATACAATTTATGTAAATATAAACAATTTCAAATAATGCAAATATAATCAAACCGTCAGTTAAATAAACAACAACAATTAAATAAATAATCAAATAAATAATTAAACAAAAAAAATGCAATGTAAACAATATAATAAATACCAGGACTATCCTTTTGAAATTAGGGATATTACAGTGGTGGTGGTGGAAGGTGGTGGCAGTAGTGATGGTGAAAACCAGCGGTGGTAATTGTAGCAAATGGTGGCGGTAGTGGTGTGAAAGCCGGCGGTGGTAGTTGTGGCAAACGGGGGCGGTAGCGGTGGTGAAAGGCCGTGCCGGTGGTAGTGGTGGAAAGTGGTGGGGGTAGGGGTGGAAGACAGTGGTAGTGGTGGTGGTGAGTAAGGCGGAAGTAGTTGTGGTGGACGGTAATGGTGGTTTTTTGACTTAAAACATGAGGGTTTTTTGGGAAGTTGATTTTTTAAAAAAAATTACTTGGGAATGGAATGGTTATTTTATAGGTTTAGTTGTAGAATGAATTGTCATTCAAATGAAATGGCCATTCCATTTCATTCGTGCGCATCAAATAAAAGAATGGTTGGACTGGGCATTCAATTCCATTCCATTCCTGTACACCAAACATAGCGTTAATGTAACATTAGGGATTAGTAGTTAGTTGTTAGAGGGGAGAGGGAGGGTGTAAGGCTCGAACACGGACTTCTAGATACGGAGGGCAACCCAACCATACAAGCAACACAACACTTTTCACTTAGGCTTGTGTTGGATTGATGGATTTAGAAAATAAAGAAAAGGATAGTGATTATATGTTAAAGACTTAAAGTTGCTGCTATTGAGGGTACGGGAGTAATTTAGTTGTTTTCATTTCATTCATTTTTTTTTGTTTTCTCTCATCTACCTTTTCCAAATAAGAATATTATCATTTCATTTTTTTTTATTGTCCAATTATAAATAATTTATCAAATGAATAGAAGTTATTATTTTATTTATTTCTCTCATAACTAATATTGTATTATCCTAACAAAGCCTTAAATAACAAGGACTTCTCCAATTGTTTTAAAAAGGGAGCTGATATTAGCCCCACAAATGAAATCTAATTGTAGGCCCCAACCGTCGTGGGCGTCGATTAGGCATGTGCAAATATATATGTATATATTAAGGAAAATCAATAGACAAAATGAGATTTGAGGAAAATTAGTGAGAGATGAGAAATTTTTTATTATTGATATATATATATTCGATCGGGATCTCAGATTGTCAAAAACTGAAATCAAAGAAAGAAACATATCAGATTACAAAAAATTGAAATCAAAAGAAGAAATAGGCGTGATCTCAAATTGGAAACATCTCAGATTACCAGGAATTGAAATCAAAGGAAGAAATAGATATGATCATTGCCAAAAATTACGATAGAAATAAACATATATATGGATATTTAATGTAAGCAAAGGGTTTTTCGTGAAATCAGAGGAAAAGAAGATCGTTTGGACAAAACGAGGTAGTAACTTAAGATGATAGAAGGATAAAATGGTCATTTGCATAGCCGGTATTTATACTTATTAATTTATTTTACTGAAATGAGGGTATTATTGTCATTTTAAATCTCCAGTGGGCTATTTATACCAAATCAATAGTATAAAAGTGTTTTACACTCCACGTGGATTATTTTGCACTATATCAATAGTAGATGAGTTTTATTCGCACTTGACCCTTTAAATTATTTCAAGTATTTTAGCTTATCAGAAGCTCCCACTTATAAATACCAAAAAAAATATTTGAAACACCCACCGCATGCCGACTTATTTCATTAGGATGATTTTTAAGTGATTTAATTTGCAAATCGTTTTTATATATTTACTTTTTTACGTCATATACTAACCCACCTGACTATCGAATCATCTGCATGTTTAATATATCAATCCATGCGCTTATATATACCACGATATTTTGTAGTTAGTTTTCACCTTGTAAATAACTTGATTAATTAAAACAAATAATTAAAATCATAATTATTACTCACACCTTAAACTATTTAAAATAAATATGTTAGTAACGGATCATAAGGCAAGCCATTTTAAATCTAATTGCCAAAATTTATTATTATTATTTTCACTATAGTGGTGTCATATAGCACTCTATATAAGTCACAGAATGATTATTGGAATTCAAATGGTTCAAAATGTTACTCTAGTTGGGTAATTGGAAAATGCCGCCAGCCATCACAGTTTAAGAACACATTGAGCAAGTCCAACCAGGCCCGTGTCAAAATAAAAAATTAGGACTTGGCCCAACTCAACTTGGTCATTAAAGGGCGAGCAAGTTTTATCATTATTTTTTCTTGTCGGGCCATTTTCTAGATCCCCCATAGATTATACAAATAGTAACGTATTTTTAAATTGTTGAAAAATAATATTAATGTGAATTCCATTGATAATATATAAGAGATTACAATATACAATTTATGGAATAAAAGACAATTAAATTAGACCACCCGATTGAGAACTAAAAACTAAAGGCTAAGAATACACGAAAAAAAAAAAAACACACACACACACATACTGTGTATTGGTATGGCGGAGTGAGGAATTTGAATTTGACTCAGGTTAACACATAATTAAATAATTTTTTTAGTAAAAAAGAAAATATGGTAAAAGTTTGAAATAAAAAAATTATAATTTGATTGAATTTTCTTTGAAGAGAATTAAAAAAAATGAAGAAAAAGACTAAGAAGGGAAAGAAAAAAAAGGGATTTTTTTTGAAAGAAAACATAATTTAGGGGGTCATTTTGTATAATTTAATAAATTATATGCGTAAAATATATAATAATTTAATAGGATAGCGTACCACAGTCTACAGAGGGCAGCTTTGAAAAAGAAAAATTCAGGGGACATTTTGTATAAATTATTGAAATAGAGATATAAAAAACATTAAAATAGTATTAGGCCAGCATGAGCAAGTGCCCATAGGCCCATGCTGGCTTCGTTCTCCTTGCCATTCATTAATATCAAAGTCAACCATATAATTAGACTATATATATATATATACAGGGTTTGCCACAACAAAAGCATTAATTAATTAATAAATAAATAAATTTCGAAAAATCAGCATTGAGAGTGCGATAGAGGAACACAGTACACATGTTGCTAACTTGCTGTTGAACTTAAATGGTATTAGTAAAAGAAACAAAACAAAAATAGAAACCAAATAAAGGAAAAGTATAAACATTATACAAACCGGCGACGTGTCTCATGTGTTAGCAAGAGCTGAAGGAGAGAAAAAAACAAATACCCAAAAGAAAAGGGTTGTTGGCTTTTAGGACATTGGAAAAGCAAGTTGTATACAAACAATATATGATTCTTTGAAAATGAAACACAACAGCACCTCACTAGTTGATGACCCAAATACTATTATATTAGTTGTAGTAAAATTGTTGGAGTGCCCCAAGGGTCTGAGTTCGACCTTTATAAATTGTCTTTCCAGAAAACTTAAACACCCACAAAATAAAATTTTAATCCATCTTAGTCTGAATAAATAAAAAAAGGGTTGGCCATTGAATGGTGGACAAATGCACATTTAAAAAAATAACTACTTATATACAACAAAATTTACTAAAGGCCAAACAATAATTTAAATAATATTGTCTGCACCCTTTGGAAGTTTGCATATCCACTAACACTAGTTTATCTTTACGTATTAGGGAATAAAAAAGTGAAATAATATTTTTAATTGAGTAAATAATACACTTTGTAATCCCGTTAAATATATATTCATTCGTGTTTCATACTAGGTTCGCAATTGCAGTATCGATAGTAGTGTATTGAATTTGAACAAATATCGGTGTGAATCAATTCGGCTAATACAACAAAGTTTCATTTGTTCCTCTCAAACACATTATTATTATTATTATTATTATTATTTTCTAGCAAATATTACTTCCTTCATATCACGTTAGATGTTCATATTTATGCTCCATTTGGTAAGAAAGAAGAAAGAGGAGTGGATAAAATATAAGAATGAAGAAAAAACTTATTTTATAAGGGAGGAAGCAATGAGAGAACATTCCTCTCCCTTCTATTTAAATTTTTTTCTTTTTCCTTTATAGATGATAATTTGGGGTTTTCATGTACCCTTATAAAATTATGAATTTATCATTTTTAATTTAAATATATATAGTCATCAAGATTGAAATTTTTTAAAAACATAAAAAACAATTTATTTACTTTGACTTTTATAGAAAAACAATTAATTTGGGACATCTCCTCTCACTTTCCCACCTTGGCAACTGCACTCCACTATTGCTAAGCCGAAATGCCATCTAGATCAAAACCCTTCAAAATGACTCGCTATTTTAATCAACCTAACACCACCTCACCATCACCCAGTCAAACAGCATAATCACTCAGATGTACATGGTCCGGTTTAGACCGAATTAAAAGTTTTTTCAGACCAAATCATTTATAACGGTTTCACTATTTTTGAAATCAGACAGAACTATAATGCCCATTAAACCAAATCAAATCAAACCACGAAAAACCGGTTTATATTTTATTTTAATTAAGAGGGGACAAAGTTAAATAATAATAATAATAATAATAATAATAATACTAATAAATTCAACTAACATTTGTATAACATGCAAAAAGATGAATTTTAAGAAGAAAAAAATGAAAGAAAATTGAGATATATTTGAAAGGAAAGGAAATAAAATTGAGATATATTTGAAAAGGGAAATTTGACTTTTTTAAAAATAAATTTAAAGAACAAAAGAAATAAAAATTTAAGATAATTGTAGAATATAAAAATATACGATAACTTTACTTGATTTAATTTTTAGGTATGATACACACACATATATATATATTATATAACATAGTAACGGTTCGGTCCAAGCTGGTCTGGTCCAGCAGGACCCTAAACCAGGATCGGATCGAAAAATTACGGTTCCATAATTTTGGACTTAGGACCGGACCAAATCGCTATACAACTAGCCCAAACTGCCCAATTTAATTTGGTCCGGCCCGATTATTCGGTTTACCGAATTTTTTGAACACCCCTAATAATCACTTGAGCCACTAATACCAAGGACCCTCATCTCCAAAATTCAACACATTTTCTTTTTTTGCAATGTGAGCTCAGCAACACATATATATCTATATGTATATATCTATCTATTTATATCTACATTTTATTCTAAAATTAATATTTTTTATTATAAAAATGTAAGGAATTTTTTGATTTCCAAACATTTTTTTACATTTATTAAAATTAAGTTTTTGCTTTGATTTAAAATGCACTATTTTTTTTCTAATACAATTATTATTTCAATAGCTATTAATTACATTTTTTTTATCATATTAATTGCCATTCAATTGTTATTAATTTCAATTCTACATTCGTGCCTTTTTCTTTTCACTGTTTTAACTGAAAAATAAAATCAAGTTTTTGCTTTGATTTAAAGTGTACTATTTTTTTCTATTACAATTATTATTTCAATAGCTATTAATTACATTTTTTTTTTCTTCATATTAATTGCAATTCAATTGTTATTAATTTCAATTCTACATTCGTGCCTTTTTCTTTTCACCGTTTTAACTGAAAAATGATAATATACTATTTTTTTTTATCTTCCTTCTATTCACATCTTTTGTTCTCCCTCAATAAATCTTGGCGTATATATCTTTTTAGTTACACACACACATATATGCATTTATGTATATATTTAATTCACATATTCTAATAGTCTTTTGACTCTTTTTGTTTAAATAAGGTCCAATAAGTCATTGATGATTTTTTGACTGATCTCCAACCAGATATTCTCTTATTCGAAACAAAGGTAATAAATATTTTTAGATATATTTAGTTCAAGATCTTCTTATGTCCCGTTGAGTTATTTAGTTCTCTTGCTCATTCATCTTTGCAATTTTTTAAAAATATTTGTAGTTAACTTATAGGTATATTTATTTTCATATTCTTATTGTTTTTTGGTTTTGAAGAATTTCATTCACTTCTAGTTCATGAAATTCAAATATTTTTCATGAATCAAAGGTAATTTTAAGAATTCAAGTTGCTTGATGATAGTAATTGTTCATGTTTCTTTCAATGACTAGTTAATGTGATGGTGGAAGTATTCATTTAGAAAATTGATTATTTCATTGAATAGTTGTAGTGAATTGATAGACATACTATTTGAATTGGTCAATTATGTAATAAATAATAAAATAGAGCCCCCGCATGATTGTATTTGGTATAAATAGTCAAATTTTTTTATTTATTAAAATAGGCAATTCACTACAAGTGTTCGGTATCAGTATCACTACTTATTGATTTGTTGGATATCTAATTAATTTCCAAACATAATAAGTGTATTGGATATCTAATTAATTTGTAAACATAATAAGTGTACAATAAACTTACCTTAATTACGATTTATTACACTTAATTTAATCTATCTAGGATAATTACACTTACCATATGTAACAAACTGACCTAGGTAATTTATTTAACGGTAAGAGATGGCGGACGTGGCAAATTTTAAAATTGAATGGTATATTTATCACACGAAAGTAAAATTCTTGTCACATAAGAGTTGAATGTCACATAAGAGTAGTTGAATGTCATAGTAAATTGAAGGGCTATAAAAAATTTGTTTTCATAGTAAATTGAAGGGCGTATTTACCACACAAAGCTAAAATACTTACAACATAAGAGTTGAACATCTGTGATAGTTAATAGAGTTGACAATATAAATTAATTTATTATATAAATGTAACGAAGTGTAATAAATCTTAACTAAAAAAGAAATGAGTGTAATTTACCCAATTTGTTATTTAATGTGTCTTGTGCCGTAGTGTTGATATGCCCAAAAAAAAAAAAAAAAAAAAAAAAATTCCTGATTGCAAAGGTATAAATGAAAATTTGAGCCAAAGTTTGATATCTAATTTAGCAAAATATAAATGGATGATTTAATAATTTAACATTTAAAAAAAAAATTCAAAAGTAGAATTTATTAATAGTTATTGGGTGAGAGCGGTCTTTTGTCCGTTGAGCTAGGTGTGCACGGCTCTTATATGCCTAAAATGATGTAATCAAATATTTTGGTCCAAGAGATCTCATGCGTCCATTCGATGATTTGATTAGTTAATAATGTAATGCCACGAAAATGACGACTTTTTCCGAGCCTGGGCGCTCCGATAAATTCGGACTTTGATATTGCGTGATATAGTGTTTGATGCATAATAAAAAGGTGCATCGCGACTCACTAAATTGGGCTTTTTGGTCTGTAATGTATGCATAAATAACATAACATCAACGAAGGCGAAGTGGACGCTAGAGGAGGAGGGTGGTTCCGGACCTCTGTTTTTTTTATCTTCACATCCATTTCCTTCCTTCTCCACACGATCCATTTCCTTCTATCTCTAAACCCACACTCTCTCTCTAAAACATCTCTCTATATGCACACACATATAATCATTCTCTCTCAAGAATTGCTTCTTCCATCGATCAACCATGTCTCTGCAGTCATTGCCTCTCACTCCTCAGCATCTCTGCTCCAATGGCCGGTCTTCGAGACCGAGTTCAATTTTCGCGTCGAACAGAGATTCTCTCTTCGTCGATTTTGTTGGTCTTTACTGTAAATCGAAGCGAACTCGACGAAGAATTGGAGTTTCAAATGGTGTTCGGAGTTTAGCGACCAAGAACTGTTCCACTGTCAAAGCTGTTGTTGATTTTGAACGCGTCGCCAATGCCCCTGGAAAATCTTTCGGTTCAAAACCTAAGGTATGGCTTTTCTTGAATTGAGTAACAACTACATTTACAACTGCTACAAGTGTAAATTTTTGTTGGAAGTGTTAGACAGTTGAGTTCTTGATTACGGTGAATTTTTTTTTTTACATTTTAATTTTTTTTAATAATCTGTTATCAATTCTGAAGCAGAGTCTGAATCACGTTGCTCTATGAATTTTTTGTACTAAGATTTACAGATTATGTAACTTTGACAATTTATTTGGAATTTAGCATACGAAAATTGAATGTTTCCGGTCGCAGTTGATGGGAGTATAATTGGACATTGGTTGCCCATCGGATATACTGATATATCAAACTATAAATGCTTTATGGACTGGATTTTGATGGGAACTGGTAATCAAATTTGCATTTGAGAGACATTTTCACAAGTTTTTGGCGAGTTGTCTTTTAGTCCCCACACGGCGACCTATGCGCAGAACAGGATGTTTAAATCATTGTAGCCTTACTAGCAGTTTACTAGTTTCACTTTGTTTTACATTTACATATTTCTGACAGACTGCTAATTTATTTGTGAAGCCTGTATTTATGTAGGGCATTTTTGGTTACTGAAACTAGGTTTGCTGTACTTTTTTTATAAATCATTAGTTTCTGTGAAAAAATTTACGTCTCTTGATTCGTAGTTCTTTACAAGTTTCAATCTGTCTTCATGATATGATTTTTATGCTTTTCAGGTTGCAAACTTGAATGATATAATATCAGAAAGGGGGGCTTGTGGAGTTGGATTTATAGCCAATTTGGAAAATAAAGCATCACATGACATTGTTAAGGATGCACTTACAGCTCTCGGTTGCATGGAACATCGTGGAGGATGCGGAGCAGATAACGACTCTGGTGATGGTTCGGGATTGATGACTTCAATTCCATGGGATCTTTTTAACAATTGGGCTGAAAAGCAGGGGATTGCTTCTTTCGATAAGTTGCAAACTGGTGTTGGAATGGTTTTCCTTCCCAAAGACGATGATCTTATGAAAGAAGCCAAAACATGTGAGTCTTTAAGAGCTTTGAATTGCTCCTAATCTTGTAAATATTCTTCCTTGTGATTTTGCAAGTATTAGGAAGCATACAAGTCCTTTAATGGTTATCCATGCACGATCAATATGATGTTGATATAATATTACTAGTAAGGTGCTGTTTTTAAAATTGAAAATTTCTAAGAGCTAAATTTTAAGTGCTCAAATTGTAAGTGCTATTTATGAATTGAGAATTATTTACTTATTTATTTTTTTATTTTTTTATTTATGAAATGTTCAGGGATAAGGGAAGTTGCAATCACTTAAAATTTTACGGCACTTATTCTTTTAAGTGGTACATGTATTGTTTTATTATACACACTTGATTGCTCTGTTACATGGACCCAGGTATTATGCGTCGGTTGTGGGTATCTAACCAAACGTTGGATTTGTCAAATACTTAAACAAAAGGACACAGAGAAATTTGCAAATTGCTAAATACTTGTATCATTTAATATTTCTATTTTATTTTAAGAGTGAAATAATGTCTTTATGTAAAATACTTATATCATTCATTTCTTTTAGGGTCCGTTTGGTTAGATGGAAATCAATGCTGGAAAGTGAAAGTGAAGGAAAAGAAAATAAATTTTCTAGTATTCATTTGGTTAGCATGAATTTTTTCAAGAAACTTGTGAGAAAATCTCATTTCATAGGTAATAGAAAATATTATGATTTACCTAAATTGTCCATTTTTTTTTTTATTTTTTATTATTAAATATGACAATAGGTGTAAATAAATTTATATTTAATAGATATTTTAATTTTTTTAAAAAGTAAAAGTAATATAAGAATCTAAATTATAATTTTTGTAAAGATATGTAGTGAGAGATAACTATTATAATATTCTTATAAAAAATCATGCATTAACACAATTTATATTAGAAAGTGAAAAGGGGGGTATAATTTGGATTTCATATAGTTTTCTCAACAAAGCAAAAATTTATTATGTTTTTTGTAGGAAAATTTTGTGGGAAAGTTGGGTGGTTATGGAAAGTTACTTTCCCACAAAATTTTCCTCTTCTTGCTAACCAAACTCTGAAAAAAATTAAATTTTTTTCCTTTCTTGCTATTTCCATCTAACCATCAAACCAAACTAAGCCTTAAGCAATAATATAGTAAAATTGAATTACTGAACTTTTTTTAGGTGCATGTCCAACCAAAAGTGTCGGACTCTATCTCATATTGATGTCCAAGTTTCGTGTGCCCGATATGGGTTATGTGACATAGTCTGATTGAATAAACACTTAATTTATACAGAATTTAGCATGAATTGAGCTATAAAACAGCACATGAGATATGATTTGAGAGGATTCAATTACTATGATTAGTGCATGTGCATCAAAGTATGAGTGTATGCAGACATTATTTGCCAATATTGGGGAGATATGGATCCAAGCGAAAGTAAAGGAAGAAAATATTGTTTAATAAGGTGAAATGGCTATTGGCTAAATATAATGGATGTTAGATGATAGTTGACACAGAAATGCCCATGTTGTTATGACATATTTGTACTGGCAGTTACTAACTCTTAGAATTTGCATTGAATATGATATTACAATAGCAAAAGACATACTTTAGAAAAAGAGGTACTGACGGTTAAAAAATATTAAATAAATTCACTTTACAAGTAACTTTCTCCTTAGATAGGTGCGTGGGTTGGGTAAGATGCAAAAGATGTGAAATTGAATAAAGTGATACTAATATGTGCATTAATAAATGAAAATAGTAAGGCAAATAAACATCTATAAGTGGGATCATTGAATAAAAGAAGAAAATATATTGATAATGGTGGAAAATAAGATTGAGGTCAAGAATGCAACATTATGTGGGATAAAAGGTTGGTGCGCTGGGAGCAAGTGTGTTACTCGATTCGGAATGGAGGCTTAGGGATTAGGAGGTTGTTGCCTTTTAATAAGGCTCTCCTTGGGAAATGGCTTTGGAGGTTGGGGGTGGAGAGGCATTGGCTTTGGAGGAGGGTTATTGTGATCAAATTTGGGGAGAGTTGTGGAGGGTGGAGCTCTCTTGAGGTTCGTGGTCCTAGAAGGGTGGGGGTTTGGACTTTTATTCGGAAAGGGTGGAATGATTTCAGCAAGCATGTTCGTTTTCGGATCAGGGATGGTAGGAGAATCAGATTTTGGACGGAATGTTGGTGTGGGGAGCTTCCTCTTGCTCTCGCTTTCCTAAGGCTCTACAGGATTGCTCCCCATAGGCAGGCCTTCGTGGTTGACTGTTATCATCTTGATAATCTTGGGATCAGTTTAGGAGGCATTTTCAGGATCGGGAGATTAAGGAGGTTACTCGCTTTTTGGAGTTATTGTATCGCCAGGTGATTTTAGCTGGGGAGTCTGATTGTTGGCTCTGGGGTCCTAGCTCTCAGGGTCGCTTCGAGGTTCGGTCCTTTTTCAGGTGTCTTACGGTTGGTTCTAGTGGTTCTTTCCCTTGGAAGTCTATTTGACGTTCTAAGGCTCCTCTCAAGGTGGCCTTCTTTGTTTGGACTTCTGTCCTGGGTAGGATTTTAACCCAGGATAATTTGAGGAGGAGGAATCAGGTGGTGGTTAATCGTTGCTATTTGTGTTTGCATGATGAGGAGACAGTCGATCACCTTCTGTTACATTGTAGTATGGCCAGGGACTGTTGGGATTTGATGCTTGGCTTGTTTGGGATCCCTTGGGTCATGCCTTGTTCATCCAGAGGGCTAATTGAGGTTTGGAGAGGTTTTTCAGTGGGGGCCCTCATTCAGGATGCTTGGAGGGCTACGCCTCTTTGTATTTGGTGGTGCATTTGGCTTGAGCGGAATCGAAGATTTTTTGATGGAAAGGAGAAGCCAATTTTTTGAAGGCTTGGGGCTTTTTTTGGCCTTTGTGTCTCTTTGGGATCCGCTCCCCTTTTGAGCGCTTTTTTATAAAATTTTTACTTATCAATAAAAAAATAAAAAAGTTCTCTATTATTTCCACTCTTTTTTGTTGGGTTTTTGGGAGAGATTATAGATCTATTGAGGAGATCGTTGTTTTTTTGGCCTCTTTGAAAGCTTGAGGCGTTTTTTGGCCTTGTGTTTTCCTTTGGGTTCCGCTCCCCCTTGGAGCGTCTTTCAATAAATTTTCCTTATCAAAAAAAAAAAAAAAGAGGCCTGTAGATAAATTATGGGGATTGGTCATTAGCTGTATAAAACTGGTAGTGGAATGAGGGATTTTTGATTAGTGGTTAATGCAGAAAGATTATGTTATAAGGTTTGACATATTTGTAGAGATGATGAAAGACCTAACAGATGCAAGTTTGCTAAAGAAGAAGTTAGGAGGGTTATAACTGACACTGAATTTGTTATGTACAAGGATTAAATGACTGAAATATTTATGCACATCTGTAAGTTCAAGGAAATGAAGTAAGGACTTGGATCAAGAGAAGAGTTATTTTTAATACAACCATGTTTGATTCTTAATGTAGGAAAAAGTTCCCACTCTACAACTGTTAGAAGCCATTGATCTTTGTTTTTCTTTTTTCTCATTGAATGATGTCTTATCCTTCTTTTATTTCTTATTCTCTTCAATAAAACTCAATCATCTTCTTTAAGGGAAGTTAATAAGATCAGCTATAGAAGCTATTTATTTATTTAAATTTAAAACACTTGTATAACAGGCAGAAAACTTCGGTGACCGATAACTGCATTACAAACATCATGACACATGGGTGATATGTCATTATTGAAAAATTAATATTCCTTTTCCACAAAGTTGCCGTGATAAGTTGGCCCTTCTTTAGGGGTTGTTACCTATTTTTCTGGTAAAAAGCTCCATACTTGCTATGTCTTCTTAGGAGACCAACAGTTCACAAAATGAAGAAATAATTTAAAAAAAGGAAAGCAGCTTCTTATGAAAATAGGTCACCAAAAGCTTACCATTAAGAGCAAGGATTACTAGGGGAAGGAAGATTTAATGCAGGGACCAGCAATGATAATGATAGGTTATCTCTTGGCTAATGAATCTACCTGCTTGATGCTTCGTCTGACCAGTCGTCCACCTTATCTTGGTACAGCAGATTGTTGTTTTGCTATACAGTATCTGAGGCTCGTGCAAGAAATTTTATCTTGTTTTTCATTTTTCAGAAGTCATCCTTTACAAGTAAAGAAGACATCAATGCCAAGATCTCCTAACTATTTTAACCACAGATACAATCAACCTAAAATCACAATTTAACTGCATAATGTTTAGTTGATTTCACAAAGAACAATGCTGAACATATTGGTTCGATAAAACAGCTTAAGATTTATCGATGAGAATAATGGGAAGACTACCTCTACCTCTAAGAGTCAGCGTCTATCATTTGTAACCTTAGAAGGAGTCCCAAGAATGTATATATTGTATCACCCACTATAGAATAGTTGTTCACTTGGTCTGGTAGTTTATATTAAATTTTGGCTGTGTCTTAAATTTAAAGAAGAATTGGTTCTGTTTTATACAATAAATTCAATTTTTAGTTTCAGTTTCTAACAAGATTACTTCTAAATATTATTTTCAATCCTGGAGCATAGCAATTCATTAACAGCATATGAAATGTAAACATGAATTTAACAATATAAGCTATACAAGATAGATATGCTTTGACTATAACGTAATATGTACAGTAATAGAGAAAAAAAGTTTATAGAAGGAAAGTTGTTATTTGGACTTCATCAATAATATCAACTACGATGCTTTTATATGCTATGGTCAATTAGTACCTGAAATATGGTTTAATAAGATTCATTACTTCATTTTCTGCTTTCTTACTTTCTCCTTTTCATGTAAATTTTCCTTTATTTGTTCTTTTGTTATATCGTACTCTCTCGGTCCCAAAATAAGTGTCCACATTTCCATTTTTATCCGTCCCAAAATAAGTTTCCCATTTGAAAAGTCAATGTACTATTTTTTGTAATATTACCAAAACCTTCTTGCATTGAACTTATAAAAGTAAACAATCACATCACTGTGGACCCACTAGGGGTAAATTTAGTAATTCATTCACTACTAATACAATAAATCAATAATAAAAATCATTCTCTCAAAAGTTAGATTCCCAAAAAGGGACACTTATTTTGGGACGGAGGGAGTATGTTACGTATATTTGTTGGCATATTTGCAAATGCATGCACGACCATGGATTCTTATCATGAACTTTAGTTTTCGTTCTCGACATGCAATATATTGCGTACTCCATTAGTTTTTGTACTTACTAATACTGTTGTAGCAAGCCCTAAAACGTCATTCACATGTAATCTGCTTTCTGAATGTGGATTTGATTGTATTTTGTAGTTATTATCAATACATTTAGACAAGAGGGTCTTGAGGTGCTTGGATGGAGGCCTGTTCCTGTAGATACTTCTATAGTTGGATACTATGCCAGAGAAACCATGCCCAATATACAGCAGGTGTTTGTTAAAGTTGCCAAAGAAGAAAATGTTGATGATATTGAAAGGGTACTGTACATTTGCCGGAAATTGATTGAAAGAGCAGCCAACTCAGAAACTTGGGGAAATGAACTTTATTTCTGTTCTCTGTCCAACCAAACAATAGTTTACAAAGGAATGCTTCGGTCAGAAGTTCTCGCAAGATTTTTTTCTGACTTGCAAAGTGATCTTTATAAATCTTCTTTCGCCATTTACCATCGGAGGTATAGCACAAATACTAGTCCGAGATGGCCTCTTGCTCAACCAATGAGGTTACTTGGTCACAATGGAGAGATCAATACCATACAGGTCACAATCTCTTAATTCATTTTCTGTATCTTGCATATCATAACTGCGTTACTTATTAGTAGTATATTGACGTTGAAGTATTTATGCAGGGTAACTTGAACTGGATGCAATCTCGAGAATCCTCAATGAAGTCTCCTGTTTGGCATGGTCGTGAAAACGAAATTCGTCCTTATGGCAACCCGAAGGCATCTGACTCAGCGAATCTTGATAGTGCAGCAGAAGTATGATTTAGCACTTTTATTCACATAATATGCGTAATTTCTGCTGGCAACGATTCTTAGGGTTGCTTCAAATTAAATGACTCACTAAGAAGACATGAGAAAACAAAAAACAAGAAAAAATGAAACTAAACTGCATTTGGAATATAGTTACATTGTCTACTTGGAAGTTTCCTTTGCTTTTCAGTTGTGTTGACTAGTATCAATTTTAATGTACAGAAATAATTTCTAAAAGAGAAATAACCTGATTTTACTTACCGGAGGAAAATCCCTTCTTTTACTTCTCTTTTTTTAAATGTAATACAAACATGAAAATGTATTAAAATGATTTACTTGCTTCTGTTTGGATGCTCTTAGCAGACTTAACTTCTTGACTTAAATAAGGTGACACATTGTTCTTTTGGCAGTGCTTTGGTAGTGGTGTTAAGAAGAACTTGGAAGATAAACAATAAAGGAAGGAAACTGAATTGTATTTGGAATATATTACATTGCCTTGCTGGAGGTTTTCTCTGCTTTCAAATGTATTCTCTAATATCAAGTTTGAAAATGAGAGAATGCTAACTGCTTTTACTTGTAACTGTTTGGATGCTTGGTACCTCTGAAAGTTATATATTTTTACAAGATTGGGTCTAATAATCTGTTTTTAAGTCGTTATAGGTCGATATAAATTCACAGGGTTGATTTATAAGCACTTAAAAAGTCAGCTAGCTTCTTGGTCTGAGAGGTTTAAGCTGAAGTGATCTGCTTTCCCCTTTCCCTTGTATCATGGTAATGGAGGCTTTTAGTGGGTTGTTGGCTCGAGCATTTGAAATCAGATTGCTAGTAGTTTCTTGGGTTGAGCTCTGAGGTGTTTTCCTTTGTTGATATTTCACCTTTTTTGTGCTGATGATACCACTACATTTTGTGGGGCTGAGCAAGATCAGTTGCTGTTCCTTTGATATGTCCTTTTTATTCTTTGAGGTGGTGTCTTGGTTGAGAGTTAATCTGGGTAAAAATGTGGCGATCATGTTTTGTTGGCTGGGTGAGATAAGTTGTGGTTCTTTGATGTGTCCTTTATATCTTTTGGGTGGTGAGGGGAGGGATATACGAGTTAAAAGTAACATTTTGAGGATTGGATGATTGTTTGTAGTTCTTTTAAATGAGGGAGTTTTTAGTGTGCTAAAGTTAAGGGTATCAATTATGCCTTATTGGGAAGGTGGTTATAGAAGTTTTCCTTAGACAGGGATAAGATATTCATTGCAACGGGACACCATGTAATTTTGCTGAAATTTTGTCACATACAAATTAAATCTTGCCATACAAATACATGCTGATTGCTGACCCACTCACTCAGACACTCTCTAGTTTCTCTCAACATGTTCTCAAAAGGGGCAGTGGTTTGGGAAATGCCAGTATGACATAGAGTTCCTGTCAAGGGTGGAAAGGCAATTGAGAATGGCAAGCCATGGAATGAATCTATGACGAGGAATGGAAATTGAGTTCTTCGTTTGAAGCACTAGCTCATTTTTTATTTTTTTTTGCAGTTTCTTGCAACATCAGAAAGTCACTTGGGTTTTTGCAGATTGCTTCTAATTCTGAAACTTTCTTTTTTGTTCGTGTCTCTATAAAATTGATCCGCTTTAAGAGGTAGAGCTACAAATATAATTATAATGAAATTAGAAGGAGCATTATAGATTTTGTGAAAATTATTGCCTCAGAGAATTCCTAGTGATTGTTTCGTTCTTGTTTATAAATTATCCATGAGGAAGGCTAGAGAGGGAAGGACTCTATGGAGTGTTTTGTTGCTAGAAATGTCAAGTTATGCCATAATTTTGTAAGACGGTTTTTTTGGCCAATTAGTTTAATGGTCTAAAATGTTAGGTGTTTAATAGAAGATATGGTTACAGATATAAGGATATTAAGATGGATCAATGGAAATACAAATGGGTGAATGTATTGGTGTGTTTTTATGGCAACAATTGAGGGAAAGTAATGGAAAATCATTAAAGATGGCCCCTTTTGATGCAACCAAGGTCAATAAGGGTTTTGGTATTGGGGAATCTTTTTATGCAATATAGCAGTAGGACTAGAGGGCTGAAAGAAAGTAGTTGTCGTGGTGAGAAAAGGCATGTTTTATAAGGTTTTTACTAGGGCATGGCTTTACATGGAGCAAAGATGATGACACAGAAGAATTCATGTAGTTGACTTTAAGTAGTCGTGATTAATACTTTCTTTGGTTTAGTTGAGTTATTGACAGTGTGTAGGTCCATGTTGAATTATTATTTGCATATTGACATGAAGTTGACTGATTTAGGGTACTCTGATATTGTTTGGATGCATAAGCTGTATACAAAATTTCTATTTTTGTTCTCCTCTGTTGGTATCTTTGGAAAATGGATGGTCCATCTCATTTATTATATTTATCTTTTTCATTCCTTTTGTTAGTTGTTGAGGTTTCTTTCTTTTTGTTCTGTTCAGTTTTTACTAAGAAGTGGCCGTAGTCCCGAGGAAGCTCTGATGATTCTTGTTCCAGAAGCATACAAGAATCATCCCACTTTGTCGATAAAATATCCTGAGGTAGTTCATGCTGGCCATTTTATAATTCTAAAGCATTAATTAATATGCTTTTGGTAAAGGTCTTCTGTTTCAGTTTTCTTTCTCATCACTTAAACTTGATGTTTCTTTTAAGTGTTTGATTGTTAAATTTGTATGATGTGTTTGGCCTTAGGTATTTTCCAGTGTTACCAATACACTGAATTTGATTCCTGTCACCTTACACAATTTTAGTTGATATTCCTTTCGGATAATACTCGTTATTTACCTCTCCTTAGGTTGCTGATTTTTACGACTATTACAAGGGTCAAATGGAGGCTTGGGATGGACCTGCCTTGCTCTTATTCAGGTAATGCTTCCAAAGGAAATTAGTGTCATTTAATATACAAGCAGCTGCTATCTTAATGGACTACATGTCTAAAAATAATGAAAAATTTAAACTTATAAAAGTGAATCATTTTAACTTGTGGTAGTCAATCATTTTAACTAGCGAAAGTATGGCCATGTGTTGCTGGCATCCTGATGTAGTTTCTCATCATGACTAAGTTTGTTTGGAATAGGTGCATTTCTTGTCTGCTTCACACAGCAGGTTCTTGCTGTAAGTAATAAGCCTCTATAAAACAAAAAGCACATAGCAGACCCAATATTAGTCCATCCGGTCTCTTCCATGTGCTTGTTGTCCATTTTATAAATTATTCCATTGTTCTCAAATTTATATAATGATTATTTTAAGGTCAGCATCGTTTGTCTGAACTGGATGGAACAAGATGGAACAAGTGTTGCCAAGATCTAATGAGCTTCTTTTTACAAAATCAACATAAACAATAGATGGTCTGCTGCAGTTTTCTGTACGAGTCCCTCACGTGTTTTTCCATATATATATTTTATTAGGACAGGATAATTTCTGCATGTTAAACTAAATCTTCTGATGCGCCTATAATATGTTTCATCGGATACAAGGATACCCAATCCGTCCAACTAGGGAATGAGTTTTCATCTAATCTGCATAATTTGTAAGAATTTGCCAGTCTAACCAAGTCAACTGCATTTTTGACCCAGAGTTTTTTTGGGTGTATCTAATACAAAAAGATAAAAAAACAAAAAAGCAACTATGAAAAAAAAAAAAAATAAATAAAAAAAGAACAGAAAAAATGAAAAAGAATTTGTAACAACCCTCACCCTATCTAGACAAAATATTGTTGTTTTTGGCTCCCCCGGACCATAGACTTTTCTCGGGGTCACCCATCCTGAACTACTCCAGGTTAAGCACGCTTAACTCCGGAGTTCTGATAGGTTCACGGTCATTACGGCTTTAAAACGCATTGTGTCATAGAAGGGTGTAGAACCTACATATAGCACTTCACCTTTCCCAGCTGATATGGGATCATGACACCCTGTAGCCTGCCAGTGCTCTGCAACATCACACCTCACAATCACCCCCCCCATGGGGTCCAACGTCCTCGTTGGCCACATTTCCAGCTAAGTTCTGGCTCTGATACCATTTGTAACAACTCTCATCCTATTCAGACACAATATTGTCCTCTTTTGGCTCTCTCGGATCAGAGACTTCCCAGGGAGTCACCCATCCTGGTACTAGTTCAGGTTAAGCACGCTTAACTCTGGAGTTTTGACAAGTTCAAGGCTTTAAAACGCGTTGTGTCATAGAAGGGCATAGAACCTTCATATAGCATTTCACCTTTCCCAGGCGATGTGGGATCATGATACCGCCAGTGCTCGCCCACATCACACCCGTCCACAGAGGTTGTCACAGAATGAGTCAAATCCACCTTGGTAATATGGAGACTCTCCCATTGTACCATTAGATCACGATTGTTCTCCTTGATCTTTGATGATCTATACTATTATTTGACCAGGTTTTGGGGTTCCAGACCTCGATTCCGTTATGTAGGGTGAAGGTGCTGTAGTGAACGCTGGTGGTTAGTACAATAGTATAGTAGGATGTGCCTTGTTAGAATAATTACATTATTAATTTCACAATTGCATATACATAGGTCTATACACAGCTGCTCTGTATCATACAACTTTCTTTGAACTTTACTTTCTCGCTTTCTCGTTCTTACTTCAGGTCTCACTCCTGCTTAGGTAACCTACTTTGGTGTACTGGAAGTTTACTTATACGATAAATATCCCTTTTCTGTTATAACTTACAAGCACAACCATATGTAACATTAAGCACTGAAACTATGATTAGTCAGCATTAATTTTTAATGTTCTGCTTGAATCAGATTATGTAGATTTATCAGAAGTGTTAATGTATAGAATTAAGGTTTCAACTACATGTTAAGTATATTAGACCATATTGGAGAATTAGCTTCATATTTGAACATTATACAACTACATGTTAAGTGACTATAAAAATTAGCAGTTTTTTAACTGAATGAGGTTTGTCTGGAAATACTTTCAGTTTTTCATGTTGCTATCGTAGAATTTAATTTATAGAAAATGAAACCAAGAACAGAATCTTTGACTGATTGATCACTGTGTTGCTATATATTGTTTTATTAACCTAAAAATTAAATATTGACCGATACCATTTCATGTTGACAATTAGTATCTTTATCAGTTTTTTTTTGCAAAAGTATTCTTACAAGTTGCTACAGCGAGCTGTATTGTTGATATATTGGAAGCCCTATTATTAAAGGTAGTAAGAAATTTCACAGTTATTGAAAGGAACCCTTGCAAATTTGTTTTGGTATGGTGGTCAAATGTTTGAGGAAATGTTCAATCATCCCATACCCATTTGGCTTATCGTCTATGGAAGGCTAAGCTACCTCCTAAAGCCATAGATCTGGTTTGATATGTGGCTGATAAGAAGTTTAAACCAATGAGTTGCCTTAGGAGAGGAGACCCTATAAAGCCCTTAGTCCTGTCTTTACTTTATGTAGAAGGGATAACGTGACCTATAACAATTGCGTTATCCGCGGTTTCTCTCTTGTTCTCTTTGACTTAAAAGTTTTAGATATTTCATCATCATCATCCTTGCCTTTATCCTGAATAAACGGGGTCAGCCGCATGGATTCTCTTTGTCCACTCTTTTCTATCATAAGCCATATCTTCTACTAGGTTCAATCTTTTAAAATCATTTCTTAACAGGTATTTGATGCTTACTACAAACCTCTTTAAGGGGCCTTGGTAAGGCAGAGCCAAAACTGTATGGCATTGTGCAAACATGGCCATTATTTGGGTTATTTGGATTGAGAAGAAATGAATAATTTTTGAAGATAAGGGGTCTTTTGTTGAGGAGATTTGGAGCAAATTTCAATTTTTGGCTTCCTTTGGGCTTTTCAGTTATATAAGTTTTCAAAGATGTACCACCATCCTTGATCTTGAGAGACTAGAGTGCAGTGTGCCTCTAGTGTTTGCGTTGTACCCATGATTGGCCTCCTACTCCATGTTGAGAAACTGTGCTCAACTTTGATGGTTGCACCCTTGGTAATCAGTGGCAGTTGGAATCCAGGTTCGAGCTCTTTATAAGGCTTAGAAAGCCCTCTCCCTTGAACTACATCTGTTTTTGACTGAGGGAGATTCAGTGGAGATGGGTTAAATCTAGATCTCTTGACTGGTTGACCCATAGTGCTATAGACAACTTCTGAGAAAGAAATATATTTGTCTTCTGTAGGGGCAGTGATTAGATGTGTGACATGTCTCCAAGTGAACCAATGAGAAAGCTGATTCTTTGACTAAACCAATGGGAAATAGATTTGTCTTCTGTAGGGGCTTATTCTTTAGTTACTATGAGGGGCCATTTTCATCCTTGAAGTTCTGTAGCTCATTGGGGGTATTAGGTTTGTTTATCCTTTGCATATTTAGCTCAAGTCGTGGGCAATATTATGTTTCATCGTTCAGAAGAACGGCTCATCCTTCCTTTTTGTTGTTATTCCTTTTCTTCATCAATAAATGTTTTTTTAGTTTCTTATAGAAGTATGAGGAAGTGTAAATCGTGTCATTTCATGATAATCCAAACCTATGATCAGTTGACCATGTTTTAACTCACTTTGTTCCTCCCTTCACAATTACTACACTCAGTTATACTTATGGCTTCAAAAAATGGTGAAAGGTCTATATAGTAATATTGCCCAGAAATGATCAAAACAGAAGTATGACAGTCAAAAATATAAAGTTTGTTAACCCGAATTTAACCTTCGGGTTTTTCTTCCACATCAGATGGCCATTCTTTCTCTCTCTCTCTCTCTCTTTCTTTTTCTGTTTTTGTAAAAAATATCTTGAAGGTAGCTTTCAATTTTTTCTTTTTTTTGGGTGAACAAACTTCTAATGAGTTGTCACATTTTAGTTCTATTAATTTATACAATTAAAATTTTAAAATTGTTCTTCATTTTCCTCCAACGTGTCACAGTGACGGAAAAACTGTTGGAGCTACTCTTGATCGAAATGGACTTCGCCCTGCTAGATATTGGCGGACAATAGAGAATGTGGTCTACGTCGCATCTGAGGTGTGTTCTGTTTTCTTTATCACCTGAGAATTTCTTCTAAAATGGTATTCTATTGCCAGTGCTGGCAACTTGAGCATAATTGAGGCTTATGTTTTCATCCTGAGGCTTTGGCTTGACCTGGGCTTCTGAGGAGTCCTAGCAACTGAGCTTGAGTGCTGAATTTCTTGCATCTGTCATCTTAAGCGTGAACGGATTCATTTGATTTGGGTTATTAATAAAATGTATCATTTTATTAGACATCTGAGTGTCTTTGGTATTGTTTCTTACGATTATGCGGAAGTGGTGCCAAGTAGTCACTGAACAATACGTTCGCTGCAGCTAATAAATAAGAATTATATGTTTAGGACAGCTCTCGGAGTTTGACCAACCTCATGCTAGTTTAGTGGCTGTAAAAACCCACGCAATTACCCAGGCTCTGCTTAGAAAAATCAGTTCAGAGTGGCTTGTCTTCTTTATCTGTAAATTTGGCATCAGTGCTCCCATTAGTAGAAATTAATCACGCAGTATAGTATCCCTGTTAAAGATGTTGAAGTTTAGAGAACTAATACAGCGATGAAATAGGCACCTTTCTTATTGCAACTTGAAATCATTATAGTTGCCTTAATGAATCTAGAAGCTTGCAAAGTAGCAAATCACTCAGGCTTGATCTACTGGAAGCCAATGTATACATTAAATAATTTTGCCTCAAATGACTGGCCTTTTTTCCCCTGTTGCAAAAAGTTCACTTATGTGCATGTGCATGTGCAGGCTTATTTGAATAAGCACAACTAGGCAGTCTAATATTGTTGCAAACATCTAATTCTTTCTCAATTGCCACCCTGAGATTTGGTGTAATTATGGTGTTCTGGTAGCTCTGATCACATCTATAGTGTTCATCTTCTAAGTTACTTCCAAAGTGTAACACTCTGCCCCTCCTATCAGAAGTCGTGGTAGAATGTTGTCTTGTGCTTGCGAGAATGTTTTGGTTTTCACATTGGATGTAAGGAAAAGTTTTTTGCCTAATGATTACTTATGTGTTCTCTATATCTGCTGGACACACGCACATGCGTGCGCGCACACAAACACATGCATTTGACAAAATTAATTCTGCAGTATATATGAGAACTGTTTCTGGATTAAAAATTGAAAATGTATGAGTGCATTGAAATATGTTTTCTTGCAAAAGGATATGATCTAATATTTGTGCACTGTGTTCTGCACATGAATTGATTATTTTGGCAATCTTTCTCTGAACTTGTACTTTAAACAGAAGTTTTGCTAAATTTTGTGATTCTTTTTGAAATAACAAAATGTGATTCTGCAGATATTTTTTAGGAAGTGTAACTAAAAACTTTGCTATTCCTTCCCCTTCTTTTCCAGCCTGCAGATTTATCTGAGAACACCCATTTCTGGATATTTATTTTTTGTTACTTTGTGTTTCATTCTTTCTTTCCCCTCTCTTTCCCTTACAATCTACCCACACCAAAAATGACATTTTTCTTAAGGCTTTGCAGTTTTCCTCAAAAAAAAAAGCTCATCCTTGTGTGAAAGGAAAGTGAAAAGGAAAAAAAACTAATTTGTTGAAAGTTGTGGAGAACAATTAACAATCAACTATCTTATCTCTGTTTTGATTTGGTGAAGTGGTGATGTCCCCATATAGTGATAGAATTCTTGTCTATTGTTATGTAAAAGGCATATCAAATGTGCTGATTTATTACGCAAATCAAAACCACGACGAGGTTCCGGTTCTGTCAATTTCCTCAGAATTTGTCTGTTGACGGGGGATTCCACAAGGAGTTGGACTCCAATGGCTTCAATAGGACTCAGACAAATTGGGTTTGACAACCTTCTTGCAAATTTGTTATAAATCTTTGTTCTTATTTTGTACAAAAGTCAAATTTCTAACAATCTTAAAATTGATAATAGCCCAAATAAAAAAAGAAGCTGAAATATATGGATGAAAACTGAAGCTCTTCAGAAGTTTCTTTTGTATTACATGGACTTCCTTTCACTTTAATTTTCTAGATGATTTTTCCAGAAGCTAACGTGATAAAATACTGAAAACGTGGTAAATTTAACTAATAATTTTTTTCTTTTCTTTTCAGAGATTGCTGAAATGAGATAATTATACATGCGTAATATTATCTACTCATGTTTTATATTTTCATTGCATCTAAACTTGGCCTTGAAATTGTTCACCATGCACTTATAATGACTTTAAGACACTATCATGCCACAACTTACTTTTATACAGGTTGGTGTTCTACCAGTGGATGAGTCAAAGATTATTATGAAGGGCCGTCTGGGTCCAGGAATGATGATCACAGTTGACCTCCTGAATGGCCAGGTTTGTATTGTGTTTAATTTGATAACTGCTTGGTGCTTCAGTTATAAGATTGTTGGTGATGGGATTGTTTGTTGATGATTGTATATGCATGCACAAGGTAGATGGATTTTTGTCATTCTCCCTATTGTTGAATTGTCAAAATCCACTTTCCAATGTATTTTTTTTGTACTTTTTTAAAAACTCATGGGCAGGTTTCTCTTGAAAAAAATATTTTTACTAGAAATAAACATTATTGTTTGAAGGTTCTATGTGAATGGATATATATCAGACGTACAATGTTCTGTTTTCTTACTGTTGCTTGTATGTGATTTTGTTTTTGTTAGATACATCTAGGATTCCTTCTTAAAATATCATGGTTCGAGAATAAATTCTTTTAGTTTCTATTGGGAGAAAATATAGGGATTTGATACATATTGGGAGTATCTTTAGGGATTGGATTTGATCTTATCTTAATTTGATTTTATATGATATTCATCATGTGCCTATTAGAGGCATAGGATCAGTGATTTGATTTACTTTCCACTTATATAATATTCAGTCTCTAATGTAAATTAGGAGCATGGCTAATGATAATTTGTGGCTTACAAGAGCCTTTTACATTCAACTTGGTATCAGAGCCAACACCACGACACACACTCCACTGCTTGATCTCTACTTCATATTCTCTTGGTTCATCCTCTCCTCTTTTTGTGTTCTTTAAATTTTTCAGTCACCAACCACTAAACCACACCCAAGCAAACCAAACCCCTTCGGGGATATTTCTTCTTCCCTCCATTGCTTCATGTGGTAGAGGGGTCTCTCTCTAAACCAATGACCGACTCGGCCGTTATGTGCCGTTGACGAATTGTCCAGCCTCGTCCAGCTTCTTTTCATTCTCTGTCTACTTCTGCAAGGTTAGTACATGCTGTCCGGCCGAGTTTAACTCTTGCAGACAGAGTTGCTCATTTGGAAGACTTCTCCAGCTCTTGTGACTTGTAGACATCCGTATTTACAATCTGCGATTTGATTCTATATCATCACAATCTGAGAAATGGAATCTGTTCAGACTATGGATAATGCATCCTATGGGCATAGTTCCCAAGCCCAAAGGATTACTACAGTTTTATTAAATGGAAAAATTTTCCGTCTTGGTTGAGATCGGTGAGACTTTATTGAGGGAGTCGGTGTAAAACTGGATATTTATTGGTCTCTATTAAAAAATCAGCACCTGCTGAACCCACGGTTTCACAATGGGACATTGATAATTGTACGATTCTTGGGTGGTTATTCAATTCTATGGAGCAGTGTATTTATAATATGTTTATGTATCATGAAACTGTACACACCTTATGGACTGCTCTCACTAAGACTTATGCTCATGCTTGTAATGAAGCCCGGATCTATGAGTTGCATCGAGATATCTCACGAGCTACTGAAGACGATTGGAAGCTGCTAGTTGCAGATTACTTTACCTTCCTTCAGTCACATTAGGAGGAACTTGCTCACTATGAGCCCCTTGATGATATTTCAGCAGAGGCTGCAGGGATTATTAAGGCTAGACACGAGTGCATCAGATTTATCAGTTTCTTATGGGACTCCGTCCAGAATTTGAGGCCCTTCGTGCTCAAATTTTGAATACTACACCTGTACTCTCTCTTTTTTAGGCTTTTTCTATTATTAATGGGGATGATTGTCGATGTCAGGTTACACCTTCGATGGCTCTTGCTACACTGATCAGATGGCATTAGTTGCTTCTTCTATACCATCTGGTACTCGCAGCCGTGGCCGTGGCAGTGGCAGTAACCATGGACGGGGGAGTTCTACCATATGTGCACACTGTGGAAAAACTGGTCATGCTAAGGATAGGTGCTTCCAGCTCTACCCACACCTCAGATCTAGCAGTACTACAACTTCTTCTACTGCTGCTATTTTCGAGTCCTATGGTGCCCATGAGCCACTTGTTCCTCCGCCTGGATGTATTGATATGCATTAGTTGCATACACAAATTGGGTCTATTATCCGAGATAATTTATCAAGGCATCTCTCTCTTCAGCTACATCTGCTGCAGCTCACTTAGGTACCATCCCTTCAGCTACATCAACTGCAGCTCACTTAGGTACCCCATCTGCATTCCATGCCTCTCAATTTGGTATTGTTCCTCCAACTTGGGTCATAGATTCTGGTACTTCTGATCACATGACTAGTGAGTCTCGATTTTTTGGGGATATGGAAGCATCCTCCGGGCAGGTACACCTTGCTGATGATTCTTTTACATTGATCATTAGTAAGGGTACTGTCCCTTTATCTCCTGATTTATCTTTACAGTCTGTTCTTCTTACGCCTAACCTTTCTGATGTAGGACAAAGGACAGGTTTAAATAGAAGAAAGTAAATAAGAGTTATGGGCTGGAAATTCAGAAACAAAGCTAAGATTCAGGGGCTGTTAGTAGAAAAGAAGGATTGTAATTAACAAAGAAAAGCCTATTGGAATCACTCCAATAGGACCTAGGTATCACACCTAGAGAAGGCCTCACACCCTCAATGAATCACTCACAAAGAAATCTCAAAGGATAATTTTATCCAATCATTCGCTGCAAAAGTTGACTCTAACTTAATAAAGTAACAAATAACTTAATTGATGCAATTTAATCTAATTATGCAATTTATCTAAACAAGGTAATCAAAAGTTGACTCTAACGACTCTAACTTAATAAAGTAACGAATAACTTAATTGATGCAATTACCAAAATAATGAAATTTGACCAAACCCCCTAATTATGCAAGACTCCAAGTGGACCCCCCATCGTCTAGCATGTGCCAAATTAAGGTTTGAGCCTTAGAACCCTCCTTGCCACGCCTTCTATATACTTTAAAAGGCTGCTGCCACTGTTTTCTACCAATTCTCCCCGGCGAGGTAAATGCATGAAATTGTTCATAGAGGTCTGGAGCTAGGTGTTGGAACTTACTGTCACTTATCCATGTACAATCAGAAAGTGGCCGTCCTTTCCACTTAATGAGGAATTTTTGATAACCGCCAACTCTTGTTGAAACAAGTTGGTGATCAACATCTTCTATTTCCTCCTTTACACGTGGGGCTGGAGGAAGGTGAGTGATAGGATCAACAAGAAATGGATCAGCAAAATGGCCTGAATGCAAGGTGAGATCTTCGATGTTGAAGACTTTACTGATACCCATCTCTTCTGGTAGGTCAAGAACATAAGCATTGGAGCTAATTTTCTTGAGAACTTTGTATGGGCCAGCACTCTTTGCGTGAAGCTTCTTATAAGCACCTTTAGGATATCGTTCCAGTCTTATTCACACCATAACCATATCTCCTTCCTCAAATTCAGCAAACTTCCTCCGCAAATCAGCTTGTGTTTTGTAAGTTTCATTGCTCATTGCAATCTTCCTTCGAACCTCCGCATGGATGTCTCTCATATGCTTACTAAAAGCATCAGCTTCAGCACTAGGGCGTGCCACTATTGGTAAAGGCATTAAGTCAATTGGTTTCCGAGGACATAAACCTATCACAATCTCAAAGGGGCTGCGCCCTATGGATCTGTTTACCGAACTGTTGTAGGCAAATTCAGCCATAGGAAGAATCTGGGCCCAGCTACTAATATGGTCACCAACAAGACAACAAAGCAAATCACCGAAGCTGCGATTAATAACCTCAGTTTGGCCATCAGTTTGGGGGTGAAAAGAAGAGGAAAACTTCAGCCTTGTATGCAGCCTTGTATTCAGCCTTGTATGTGCGCCAAAAATAACTCATAAATTTGGTATCTCGATCAGAAACAATGGTGTTTGGCAATCCATGAAGCCGAACAACTTCTTGAAAGAAAAGCTTGGCAATGCGGGCAGCATCGGATGTCTTGGAACAAGGAATGAAGTGTGCCATTTTTGAAAAACGATCCACAACAACAAATATAGCATCACGACTTTGACTTGTTTTGGACAACCCAAGAACAAAGTCCATGCTTAAATCTTGCCACGGCTCATGAGGGACTGGGAGCGGCGTATATAAACCTGTATTTTTCTTTCTTCCCTTGGATATTTGACAAGTTCTGCAACGAGCAACGATTTTGGCCACATCCCGTTTCAAACTTGGCCAAAAAAAATGATCTTCCACCATGGCAATGGTCTTATCTCTTCCAAAATGACCTGCTGCCCCACCAGCACGCAACTCCCATATCACATGTTCACGAAGAGACGTCTTAGGCCTTTGAAGAGATAACCATCATGTACTGAATAATCAGGATATGTACCCTGCTGTCTAGCTATCAAATCAGCATGTTTGATGCTAAAGTCTGTGCAAGATAAGTAGTCTCGTTTAAGCATATCGAAACCAAGAACTTAAGCAGCCATGGAGGCAAGAATATGAACAACTCGGCTAAGTACATCGGCTGCCTTGTTCTCAACACCAGCTTTATGTTTGATGACGAATGAGTACTCCTGCAAGAATGAAATCCACTTCCCATGTCGGTGGCTTAACTTCCTTTGGGAGTTAATATATTTGAGGGCCTTGTGGTCAGAGTACAACACGAACTCCTTAAAAAGAAGGTAATGACGCTAGTAGCGAAGTGCTTGAATCACAGCGTAAAATTCTTTGTCATAAGTGGAATACCTTTGCTTTGCTTCATTAAGTTTCTCACTAAAATATGCAACCGGATGTCCTCCTTGATTGAGCATGCCTCCAATTCCAACCTGTGAAGCATCACATGCAACTTCAAACACTTTTGAGAAGTCTGGAAGGCGTAAAATAGGAGCTGCAATCATTCTTTTCTTCACTTCTTCGAAGGCCTGTGCTGCTGCCTTTGTCCAAACAAACTGGCTGTTCTTCATACAATTGGTGATAGGGGCCATTATTGTGCTGAAATTTCTAATAAATCGCTGATAGAATGAAGCTAGCCCATGAAAACTCCGTGCTTCCTGCAATGTGCTGGGAATTGGCCAATCTAGAATCGCTTTCACTTTATCTGGATCAGCTTCTACCCCTTTGGAAGAAACAACAAAGCCTAAGAACACCACACTCGGCAACATGAAAGAACACTTCTTCAAGTTCATGTAAAGCTTCTCTTGGCGGATAACTCTCATTACTTGTTGAAGGTGGGAAATATGTTCCTCCCTCGTTTTGTTGTAGATTAAAATATCATCTAAGTAAACAACCAGAAAACGACCAATAAAGGGCCGCAATACCTGAGTCATGAAGTGCATGAATGTACTAGGGGCATTGGAAAGACCAAATGGCATAACATGCCACTCGTAGAGTCCATCTTTTGTCTTGAAAGCTGTCTTCCATTCATCCCCGGGCCTTATGCGAATTTGATGGTAGCCACTTTTCAGATCTGTCTTTGAAAATATACAAAAACCAGCTACTATGTCTAGCAAATCATCGATTCGAGGAATAGGAAACCGATACTTGATTGTAATCTTGTTGATGGTGCGACTGTCAATACACATGCGCCAACTACCATCCTTCTTTGGTGTGAGCAAAGCTGGGACAGCACAAGGACTTAAGCTTTCACGGATAAATCCTTTGGACAGCAGCTCATTAACTTGCCTCAGAAGCTCGGCATGCTCGTTTAGATTCAAACGATAAGCTGGAAGGTTAGGCAATGGAGACCCCGGTACAAAGTCGATCGCATGCTGGATATTACGTAGAGGAGGGAGTTCATTAGGGAGATCTTTAGGAGATAAATCTGAGAAATCTGACAGCAAGTTGGCGACCTCTGATGGCATTGAAGAATCATGAACAGCAGCAGTTTCTTTGATTTCCCTTGCTACAACAGCATATAGAACACCCATCTCTTACTGTCCAATTGAAACCTCTTCTTGGAAAGGAGATTAAGGGACTTTTTCTTGCTTTTCGCATCATCTACAGCCTGTCCACCTTTATATTTCTCCATTTCATTTGAGGACATAGGCTTCAAAATAATTTGCTTGTTGTTAAACAAGAAAGTGTATGTATTCTCCTTCCCACAATGATACACATCGCGATCATAAATCCAAGGCCGCCCAAGAAGAATATGTGTCACTTTCATGGGAATTACATCACGCCAAACAGAATCATTATAAGCTCCACAAGAGAAAGAAATGAGACTACGTTGAGTTACCGGAATAGAAGTTCTATCTATCCACGCCACTTTGAATGGTTGTGGATGTGGTTGGACTGAAAGCTTGAGGCGCTCAACCGTGGCTGCAGACACAACATTCATGCAACTTCCGCCATCAATAATGACCTTTCAAGCTTGATTCTCACAACGAACTAGCATTTGAAAAATAGATGCGCGTCGCCAATCTTCATCTTCAACTTTAGGGGCTGCAAGGATGTGCCTCACAACGGAGATGGATGGAACATCTTCATCCTCTTCTAGATCATCAGGGTTGTAGATCCCATAGTCAAACATGTTCCCTTTGTCCTCTCCCCCATCTTCTTCTGGCTCTTCTTCAGGCATTATTCCAATGTGTAAATTTTTCTGTGGACATTGGTATGCCATGCGACCTGTTTCTCCACATTTGAAGCACTTGTTACTCCTTCCACTACCTTTGTTGGCCACAATACTCTTCCCTTTAGGATCAGCCATGTTAGAAAAGGGCAGTTTTGATCCAGTATTTCCACCATTCGGCTGCGTTGTTACTGATTGTGTGCTGCGATTTCCATCACTGGACTTCTTGGGTGCTGCATCCCAGGTTTGATATCCAGATCTTCGAGCCGTTTGATAACTCAAGTACTCCTCCATGTCCAATGCAACTTGAAAAGCATGTTCGACACCATATAATGACTGGCGAAGCAATTCCCTTCTGATATCAGACCTTAGACCAGCCTTGACTCTTGCAAGTGTTTGCCGCGGGTCTTCCACAACTTGACTTCTAGTCTTTAACTCATCAAATCTTTGCATATATTCTGCGACTGACAGGCTGCCCTGCTTTAGATTGATAAGTTGATCACACAGTTTGTCATGGTTATTGGTCGGCATGTATTTCTCTCGAAGCTTTGCCTTCTTGCCATGTGCTGATTGGTGGTTGTCCCAGCCTCCTAATATCTCCTTCAACACCAGTCCACCATATTTTTGCTAGGCCCCAGAAGCTTCATTCTAGCAAATCTCACTCTACGATCATCACTCATATCATACCAGTCAAAATATTCTTCAATCGAAGCAAGCCAATCCGAAAATACAGTAGGTTCAAACTTACCTTCAAAATCTGGCACCTCCATTTTAATTTTCTTTGTGATATCCCCAGCGTTATCATGTGGCACATGATAATTCATTCCCAGCAGATTTCTCGGAAACTTGAACATTGGGTGTGGTGGTGGATCAGCCCTCACATTCTGCCTTTGCTGCACATTTAAAGGATGTTGTTGCTCTCGCCCACTGCCATCATTTGTACTGGATGAAGCAGGAGCAAAATTGTTAATAGGTTGACACATTCGAGCTTCTAACTCATTGAATCGGACATTCAACCCATTGAGCTGCTCTACAAGCTTGGATATCAACTCATCTTGTTGATTAATACCCGATCTTTCATTTCCTGATTGTGTCGACATGATGTTAACTCAGGCTCTGATACCAAAACTGATGTAGGACAAAGGACAGGCTCAAATAGAAGAAAGTAAATAAGAGTTATGGGCTGGAAATTCAGAAACAAAGCTAAGATTCAGGGGCTGTTAGTAGAAAAGAAGGATTGTAATTAACAAAGAAAAGCCTATTGGAATCACTCTAATAGGACCTAGGCATCACACCTAGAGAAGGCCTCACACCCTCAGAATTTGTGAATCACTCACAAAGAAATCTCAAAGGATAATTTTATTCAATCATTCGCTGCAAAAGTTTACTCTAACTTAATAAAGTGACAAATAACTTAATTGATGCAATCTAATCTAATTATGCAATTTACCAAAACAAGGTAATCAAAAGTTGACTCTAACTTGATAAAGTAACAAATAACTTAATTGATGTAATTACCAAAATAATGAAATTTGACCAAACCCCCTAATTATGCAAGACTCCAAGTGGACCCCCCATCGTCTAGCATGTGCCAAATTAAGGTTTGAGCATTAGAACCCTCCTTGTCACGCCTTTTATATACTTTAAAAGGCTGCTGCCACTGTTCTCTACCACTTTCCCTTAACTTATTATCTGTTAGCCACTTAACTCGTTCCTTGGCTTGCCCAGTGACTTTCTTTCCTGATACTGTGTTTTTCAGAACCTAGCTACGAAGAGGATTTTTGGCGGGGGGTATGAGAGGGACCGGCTGTACATCTTCGGGACATCTCCAATTCTTGCACATGCTTCCGTATTACCGGACTATGGAAGACATTCTTTTATGAACCAAACTCTTGATTTATGGCATGCTCATCTAGGACATGCTAATTTTTAGCATTTGTTATCTTTGTTTCCTGCATTACGAACAACTTGTAGAACCCATCAGTTTTGGTTTATGGCATGCTCGTCTAGGACATGCTAATCCCCTGTTTTTGATCTTATTCATTCTAATGTATGGGACAATCCCCTGTTACTTCTTACTCTGGTCATAAATATTATGTGACGTTTATTGACGATTACTCTCGTTGTACTTGGGTTTAGTTACTTAAGTCACGTTTTGATATTGTCTACATTTGTTTCTTTCTTACAAATGATTAAAACCCAGTTTAATACTATTGTTAAAACCATCTGGTCAGATAATGAGCGGGAATATATCTCTAATGATTTTCGGTCTTATCTTAATCAATTGGGGATTCTTCATCAGCTGAAATGCCCTTATACACCGGAACAGAATGGAGTGGCGGAACGTAAAAACCTTCATCTCATGAGTGTTGTTCGGTGTCTTTTATGTGGTATGCAGGTTCCTCAATCTTATTAGTATATGGCAGTTCTCACTGCAGCTTTTTTGATTAATCGAACCCCTAGTTGAACTTTAAGGGGTAAGGTTCCATTACATATTTTGCGACCAGACAACACCCTTTTCCCTATTACTCCTCGCGTTTTTGGATGTACATGTTTTGTTTAGGACCGACGTCCTACACGTACAAAGCTTGACGATAAAGCTATTCGTTGCATTTTTCTGTGTTATTCGACTATGTTGAAAGGGTACCGTTGTTATGAGCCTAGTACTCGTCGGATATATCATTCTCTTGATATCACTTTTTTCGAAGATGTTCCCTTCTTTGGCACATCTTTTTTTGCAGGTTCCGTCTTCTTTTACTCCATCAGTGACTTTCTCACCCCTAGCTCAGCTTGCACCAGTTCTATCCTTGACATCTCCTCATGTGGCTTAGCATGAGCTACGCATATACACTCATCGCCCATGAGATCCCCCTCATGCTACCCTGCCACTGTCCTCTTGTGGTACAGGTAATCTTAACCCTGCTATTCCCAATTCTACTTCAGATCATACCTTGCCTACTTCTACTGTAGATCCTGCATCTCCTATTTCTGATTCTGATTTGCCTATTGCTCTCCACAAAGGTAAAAGGAATTGTGTGACTAATCATCCTATTGCCCTCTTTGTTTCTTATCAGGGACTGTCACACAATTATTGGGCCTACCTTGTTGCCACCTCGGCTATTTCCATCCCTCGAACTGTATCTGAGGCTTTGCTAGACCAACATTGGACAATAGCCATGGCTGCTGAGATGGATGCCTTGCAGAAAAATAAGACACGGGAGCTTGTTAGTTTACCACAAGGAGAGAGGATTGTTGGCTGTAAATGGGTATTTACAGTCAAATATAAACCATATGGTATTGTTGATCGCTATAAAGCTAGGTTGGTCGCGAAGGGCTTTACACAAAATCCGGGGAAGGACTTATATGCCACTTTTGCTCCGGTCGCCAAGCTGACTACTGTCCGCCTTCTTATTTCCTTAGCGGCTTGCAACTCTTGGCCTCTTCACCAGTTAGATGTGAAGAATCCTTTCTTCATGGGGATTTGACAGAAGAAATTTTTATGGATCCTTCTCCTGGTTTACGGCTTTAAGGGGAGTATTCTGGGAAAGTGTGTCGCCTTCTAAAATCCTTATATGGACTGAAGCAGTCACCTCGGGAATGGTTTCACCGATTCAGTGACGTAGTTATTTCTATGGGTTTCACTCGATGTCACTCAGATGACACATGCTTCTTCCGTCGTAGTCTAGAAAATCATCGTGCCATTATCTTAGTATATGTTGATGACATAATCGTCATAGGAAATGATGCATCTTTCATTGACAAAGTAAAAATAGACCTTGTGCAGGCTTTTGAGGTTAAAGACTTAGGTTCTCTTCGATTTTTTTCTTGGTATTGATGTTGCACGCTCTAGGCATGGTATTTTACTCTCTCAGCGGAAGTATGCATTAGACCTCCTATAGGACACTGGTATGCTTGGGTGTCATCCTGCTTCCTTTCCTATGGATTTGACGCATCGGCTTCATGCCGAGTCTGGAGACCTTCTTCCAGATCTGTCTGCTTATCAGAGCCTTGTTGGCCACTTAATTTATCTAACAAACACTAGACCTGATCTCACATTTGCGGTTAGTGTTGTGAGTCAGTTCATGCATGTTTCTCAGACCTTACACTTAGATGCAGTATACCGAATTCTTTGTTACCTCAAGTCTTGCCCAGGACTTGGTTTATTCTACAAATCCACACCACAACCTCTTATCTCGTGCTACACCGATGCTGATTGTGCTGGATCTCTGACTGACCGTCGTTCTACTTTAGGTTTCTGTACTTTTCACGGGGGCAATTTAATTTCTTGGAAAAGTAAGAAACACCGTCGCTCTACCTCTTATCTTGTGCTACACCGATGCTGATTATGCTGGATCTCTGACTGACCATCGCTCTACTTCAGGTTTCTGTACTTTTCACGGGGGCAATTTAATTTCTTGGAAAAGTAAGAAACAAAGCGTTGTGTCTCGTTCTTCTGCAGAGGCAGATTACTGTGTCATGGCTCAGGGCACTTGTGAGACCCTCTGGCTTCATTCCCTATTGACTGAGCTAGGATTCCTGTTTTTAGTTCATCAACTCTCGTTTGTGATAAACGATATGCTATTATGCTCGCATCTGACTCAGTTCTTCATGAGAGGACAAAGCATATTGAGGTTGATTCACTTTCTCAAGGAGAAAGTATGATGTGGAGTTATCCATACTTCCTTCGTTTCTTCTACTTTGGTATTGGCAAGCTGGGCTTAGTAGATATCTTCGATCCAGCTTGAGGGAGTATTGGGAGAAAATATAGGGACTCGATATGTATTGGGATTATCTTTAGGGATTGGATTTGATTTGATCTTAATTTGATTTTATATGATATTCATCATGTGCCTATTAAAGGCATAGGATCGGTGATTTGATTTACTTTCAACTTATATAATATTCACTCTGTAATATAAATTAGGAGCATAGTTAATGAGAATTTGTGGCTTACAAGAGCCTTTTACATTCAACTGTTGCAAACATTTACCGAATACTGTACTACTGAACAAGTGTTTGACATACTTAGATACTGAGTAGTAGTAATAATAATTTTAAAAATGATACAAGGTTTAATTTACTTGGTGCATTTCTTAAAGAATAAGATATATACTTATATATATATATATATGTATATATATTGATAAGTTAAGATTTCATTAAAGAAGAGGATTTGAGATGTAATATGGCCTGATGGTCTGGTCCTAAGGCCATATCCATGCAACAACCCTTGTGTTCTCATACGGGTTTAAATAATAAAATTAAGGAACTTCGAGTGAATAAAAAATTCACAAAAGGTGATTGTTTATGTATGTTCTATAATTATTATTAATGGCATGTATTTTGAATTGTAGCTTCCTGAGATATGGAGGTTATGATATATTGTACTTTTTCTTTGTTTCTTTAGCAAATCTTTATTACTCGAAGGCTGCACTTGTTTTCAAGGTTTTGTTCCTTTGGAAGTTTTTTTTTTTTACAACTTATATTTTAAATAATTCAACGTGCAGGTTTATGAGAATACAGAGGTGAAAAAACGAGTTGCCTTATCAAAACCATATGGGAAGTGGTTGAATGAAAACATGCGATCAGTGAAGCCTGCGAAGTTTCTTGCTGCGACTGTTATGGACAATGAAGCAATATTAAGATGCCAACAGTAAGACTTTTGGATCATTTCAGACTTAAACTTTCATCTCATGTTTATCAGCTTCAACTTTTACCTTTACACCAAGCAGTGATCCTTGCTTAAAAATAAAACACTTCTCCTTAAAAGATTTGGGGGTGACAACAGAGAAATAGGGATAGCGTTTGAATATAGTGTGTGCCACGCTGCACCAGCCCCCGGTTTCTTGAAGAATGGGTGTCTTCTTGTCTTCAAAGATGTTTTTAGATATCGTAGTGGTTCAAATGTTGGTTTGGTTTGCCTACTCGCAACTTACGGTGGAACGTGAGAAAATTCAATAGCACTGCATTTCAAAATTTTTAAATTGAAAAAGAATTTCAAGTGAACTTCATGTTGTGTCTGTATCAGTTGAGGCTGAGTGCTGCATTTCATTCAACAGTTTTTGTTCCAACAGTTCTTTATTTTATTTTTTATATTTTGTGATGGCCAAAGGTTTAGTTTGAATTATAATTGTGCAATATTTACCATCTAACAGGTACTCAATTCTTATTGTTTGTTGGGAACAGGGCATATGGCTACTCAAGTGAGGATGTGCAAATGGTTATTGAAACTATGGCTTCTCAGGGGAAGGAGCCTACATTTTGCATGGGAGATGATATTCCATTGGCAATATTGTCTCAGAAGTCACATATGCTTTATGACTATTTCAAGCAACGGTTTGCTCAGGTTTGGTAGAATCTTTTGACAATCCTGAATAATCATATGAGTGGCTACCTTTTTCTATGATGCTAATACAAGACTCGACTGAGTATGATAGTCTTAATATATTGTCATGGGATTGCAATTAGAAATTAATTTCGTCATATGAAGTTATGTCTTCGCATTGACATTGTTGAGTGCTTGATCACGCTATAGTTTACTTGTCTTTTCATTGTATCACATGGCTTCAAGGTTCCACAGCACAATAACCTCCACCCTCCCAAGCTGGTTTAATTTAGATGTAAGAGGTGTAGTTTGCAGCTTGGACAGGCATGATAATAGGGCTGGCTTGGACAGGCATCCTTAACTAGTGAAGAACTTCAACCTGATCCCGCCTTGAACTGGAAATGATCACATATACTTTTCCCGCCAGCTATTTAGCAAATGTGTTCCTGACTCTTTCCCTGCCTCACTCGTATGGAACTTTTTGGATATACCATGAATGTGCAAAGATGACACTTCAATATCTAATGGATTTTACTGTCAAAAGCTGAGGTATACACCAAACTAAACAAACTAACAAAATATGTGCTGGTTTGGAATCCTCAAAGAGGAACCTAGAAAGTAAGTTCGAAACAGTTGAGAGTTCTGATGCAGAGAGGGTTAGGTTCAGTTTGGTAGAGTGGAAATGGGAGGAAAAGAAAAGAAAGGTTATGGAGGGTGATAAAAAAATGTGTTTGGTATTGAAAGTTGGAAGGAAAGGAAAGGAAATGGCGGGTTTTGGAGGGATAAAAATAGGCTAAATAGTAACTTTTGTAATCCTCCCAAAAATGGGAGGAAATGGATAGAAAGGGGAAGACAGAGCAGGATAGACCAACGTAATACCAAATTTACCCTTGATTTTAGGGCGCCAAAATTCATTGCAACCTTTGCGTTGAGGAAAGGAACGATGGCCGACCCGGAACAAAATTGCAGTAGCCGGAGAAGAAGGGGCGCGTATGCGCGTGAAAGACGTGTTAGATCTACTCGCATGCGCACGTGACGGCGCGTGGGCGGCGAAGTTCAGTCCAGCGATATTGTAGTTTTGAAGTTAAGTCCGGCGATATTGTAGTTTTGAACTAAGAATCTTGTTCCACTCTGAAATATATGGGTTTTGAACTTCTGATTCTTGTAGATTTTGTAGTTTGCAGTTGCAGGGAGAGATAGAGGGGGGGAGAGAGAGAGAGTTCAGAGTTGAGAACGAAAATAAAGTGGAGGCGGAGGCTGAAATTATTTGCCCTAGAATGTTATGAACTTCTGCTTCTCTAGAATGTTTTATATTTGGATTATCATTTATTAAAGGGTTTCTAGAATAGCACTACAAATAGAGTGGAAGTGGAGGCTGAAATTGTTTGCCCTAAAAATATATTTGTTTTTTTGGTGGTCCATCATGCCTATAAATTTTGAGGTCCATAATTTTATTTTTTATAATATAAAAGGGTATAATAGTAAATTTATAAAAATACTTTCCTTTGCTTTCTTTTCCCAAACATGATCATTGTCCTTCCCTTTCTTTTCCTTCATTATTCAACCAAACACAATACCAAATTAAAATTATCCTTCCCTTTCCTTTCTTTCCCTTTCCCTCATAATTAATGTTTTCCTTCCCCTTCAAACCCACCCTACCAAACATAGCCTTAAGAAAATAATGCTTGAAAATAGAGAAAAGCAGGAAAAGAAAACAACTTCACGGTGGATAGGAGATGTGACAGCAACCAGAGATCAGGCAACGACCTGAGTTGGGCATGACGACCATCTTGGCAGGCATGGTAACCCTTCTGCTCTGTTTGGTTGGAGGGATGAAAAAATGGATGGAAGGGAGAGGGGGAGGGATGGATGAGGCATCCCTAGGGAAGGGATGGTCTCCCTCACTTTTTGTTTGGTTGGATGGAATGGATAGTAGAAAGGATAGATGGGGTGACACTTTTTTTTTTTTGTTTGGTTGGAAGGAAGGAAAAGAGACTTTTCACATTATTTTTACCAATATACCCTCATTAATGTAGTAGGCCTTAACAAGAAAACTTTTGGAAAGGTTAAAAATGTAAATTATATATTTGTTAGTTGTAATTCTTCTTTCTCTCTCCTCTTCCCCCCAATTTTGGGCGGATAGGAAAATACAAATGAAGGAGGGATACTTTATCCCTCCTTGTTTCCTCCCTATTTTCCCTTCCCTCCAACCAAACATGAAGGAGTTATTTTATCCCTCCTCAATCCTTCCCTCCAACCAAACATACCATTAAACTCCATGGCATCCCTTTCTTCAGGGTACTAAATGACTACTAAGGTGATCTCATGTAATTGATTGTGATGCTTTTATGCTAATTACAAAAAAAGTGCATAAAAATTGAACGTCAACCTAACACTGCTCAGGCTTTAACTTTTCATTGCTGAACCATCCCCACTCTTGAATAATTGACTCCCAAAGGGCCCAAACCAGTTGTTTTGGTGGCAGGGCAGTTTTGCCATATAAACCAAACAATTTATGCCCCTAAGCTTAAGGAGAAAATAATGTAATAGTTTTAGATGACTGCCTAAACATCCAAGATTTAATTGAACATCAGAATAGAATTTATTTGATGCAAATAATTAATAGTATCTCTAGTCAAGATTGAGGCAGTCAATAGTGTCTTGAAAAGTGTTACGTCAAAGACTATTAAATAGTAATTAAGGTATGGGAAGTATGAAAATGTCATGGGAATAGTATTTGTCTTTTATGCTCTTTGGGTAGTCTAACAGCCAGTCTAGGAAAAAGTAATGTCATTAGTAGCTGGCTTATAAAAGGGACATCCTCTTTATCAGTTGTGACCAAGTCATAATCAATATTTTTTTATTTATTATCAGTTACAAACAGTTCTTCAGGCTTTTCCCAGATTTCCCTTTAGAAATCTAGGCTGCGACGGTCATTGGAGTATTTCTAGTCTTCTTTACTACTGTAAGACAACTTGTTTCTTTTTCTGTTTGCTTCACTATTCAAGCTCAAGGGAGTCAAGAGCTATGCAGAAATAAGGAAGTGCGATGAATGAAGCTCAAGTGGTAAAATGTTTTTATTTATTATTTATTATTATTTTTTTCAGGATGGACATATATGATTTCTTGGAGGAAAGTTACGACGTTACCTAGGTCATCTAGATTAGTATCACGGAGTAAGAGCATAAGATTTGTATCTGTTCAGAAATTTTCAGATATTGTGAGCCCCCTGTTTCAAGTTGTTGAGGTGGAGGTGGGAAGAAAGCTTATGCATTGCAAGAAAATAATCCTTACACTATGTTTGGTAGGAGGAGGTAAATGATAGGGAAGGAGGGAAGAGAGGAGGGATGAAGCAAATCTCTGTTGTTTGGTACAAGGAAGAGTTGAAGGAAAGAGGAAGGATGGATGGATGAGGCACCCCTTTGGGCCCACCATTTTTCATCTGTCCAAAATTGGATGGAAGAGAGGAGGGAGAGAAGGATAATAAGTCTTGTGTATTATGTAAAGTGATAAGGGGTTTTTTTCCCTTTCTATACTGGACGCTCACCAACTAATTGCACAAGTTGGCTTTAGCTGTTTGATCATTAGATAATCTGGAAATAAATTATTTTTTTTTTATGAGTGGAAATAAAATTTTCTTTATGCTCCGTTTGGTTAGATGGAACTAGCAAGAAAAGAAAAGAAATGGAAAATGAAAAGAAAAGTGAAGTGAATGAAAAGAAAATTGATTTTATAGCATGCATTTGGTTAGCGTGAAAATTTATTCAATAAAATGGTAGGAAAATATCATATTATAGTTTGGATACCATGGAAGTATTTAAAAAAATTAGTACATACCTAAATTACCCTTATTTTATAAAAATAGTTAAATAATAAAATAAATAGTAGAATAATAAAGAATTAATTAGTAGTGATTTATATAAAAAATGGTAGAATTTTCAATTAATTCAGACCTTGCAAACTACTAATTATTTGATTGCCATGTACGATGGAAAACAACAATAGGAATAGAAGTCAAGTTAATTCAAACTCTTCCACTAATAAAGTTGTTGGTCCGCAATTCTTTGAAACCTAGTTAAAAAAACGATGAAGTTGTTGTTCGTATGCAATTATAGATGAAGTTGTTGAATAAAATTGGAATGCAAAATAAAAAGACGTGAAAATTATTTTCGCTTGTTTTATGCAGGAAACATTTTGGGAAAATATTGGGTTGCAAGAATCCTAATTTTGTAAAACTTTTCCTTTTCATTCTATCCAAACTCCAATTTTTTTTTTTTTTTCCTAGTTAAAATTTTCTCTTTCCTTTCTTTTCCCATTGATTCTATCTAACCAAACTGAGGCTTATGAAAAAAGGTACTGCACCGATTTGCTGACCAAAAAAAAAAAAAAAGAAAGAAGAAAAAAAAGAAACTGCTCCTGGGTTGTGTTGCAAGTGAGTCAATCAGCATAGCGGACTAAAGAAAAGAATTAGCTCCCAAAGATTTGTGGGTTATATTATGAACAATATCTTGATATTAGATCGAGAATATTCTGTGTCATTTTCCATCCTTTTGAGTTCATTCGTTTGTCTTAAATATTTTCACAAACTTAAGTGTAAATTAAAGTTTAATCTCTATATAGTTTATTTTTCTGATTTAGTATGTAAATGTTTTACTTGCTATCTTATTTTGTTGATTCCATCATGCCTTAAGCTTTTGACGTTATCTTGATTTTGAATTTTCTGCTGAATCTTATTGCCTTCTGATCATTGTTTTACATGCCAGGTTACAAATCCAGCTATTGATCCTCTTAGAGAAGGATTAGTTATGTCTCTTGAAGTCAACATTGGGAAGCGTGGAAACATTTTAGAGGTTGGACCTGAGAATGCCTCTCAGGTTTGTTAGCATTCCCTTCTCCCTACCAAGATCATCATCATCATCATCATCCTTTCCTTTGCGCCATATGGATGGGATCCTCCCTTCCAAGATATGGTCTTATGATTAACGCCTCTCTAATGTTTCAGCTGATATGGGCTTTTATTAAGATTTTACCTTTTTTATATATATTTTCTATTTTTTGCAGAACTTTTAATTATTTTCTGAACCAGGTTATTTTGTCTAGTCCTGTACTGAATGAAGGGGAGCTTGAGTCGCTGCTGAAAGATCCCCACTTGAAACCCCAAGTGCTACGAACTTTTTTTGATATAAGGAAAGGAGTTGATGGTTCCTTGGAAAAGACATTGAATAAGCTTTGTGAAGCTGCTGATGAAGCTGTTAGAAATGGTTCCCAGTTGCTTATTCTCTCTGACAGGTCTGATGAGCTGGTGAGCACCCGGTTGTTGTATATTGTAAGCCGTGTTCAAATCAGGGGATCTCTCTCTTGTATGCATGCACTCACCCAGCCGCATCTTCTTTTGTCATTGTTGTTGTCACCATCATCAGTTTAGAATTTCAAAATTTCTTTTACTTGGGTAGTATTAACTGTAGATTTGTAACAAAGTGTCCCATTCCTAAATGTTGTGATTTCCCAAGTTTTTTACAAACCATTATTTCTAGTTTCTTAACCACTATGGATTCCTTTGGCATCTAGCATTCATTTAATCATTTCGGATTGGTTAAATGATTGTAGTAGGTTTCTTTTGTGCTGAGCAGTCATTTTCTTTCTCTTGATCTTCTAGACATGGAAACACATTTTTTTAATGATTGATTCCATCAATATTAGATAATCTTAATTTCTTGTTTTATTCAGGAACCAACTCGGCCTGCCATTCCAATACTTCTTGCAGTTGGTGCTGTTCACCAGCATTTGATTCAAAATGGCCTGCGAATGTCAGCTTCCATTATTGCAGACACTGCTCAGTGCTTCAGTACTCATCATTTTGCTTGTTTGATTGCATATGGTGCAAGGTTATTTCCACCTCCATGACAGGAGTGTTTATCTTTTCCGCTAATAAGTAACACAATTCTTTTGTTAGCATACATTAAAAAAAAAAAAAAAAAAAAAAGTATACTGAAGCAGAAAAATATGGTACTTTTGTTATTATAGATTAGGTTGGAAAATTGAAATATGTGACCTGACGTGCATTATTATTCAACATGACATTTTTTTCCTAAAAAATAAAATAAATTAAAATAATGATAGTTGGTTCTTCACATATGTTGATCCATCTTCTCTTTTTTTGTTCTTATATTAGACCATCAGTATTTTTCCAGTCTTGTCGTTTATTCTATTTTTCACTTTATAAAAGGGTTAGTTATTTCTCTTGGTAATGTTTCATCTCATTTACTCAACCCGGTAGTCGCCAAGTCTCATTGCTCAAAGTTGACCAAATGATGTTGACAAAATATTGGACGTCCTTAGTGTTTCTTTTCTGTGCAAGATTTACTCTTTCCTGTTTTGCCATGTTAACTCAAAATGAGTCTCCTCTATGTAAATTAGCACATCAACTTTGGCTCTTTTCTGCATGCATCTCTATACGCACACTTCATTATCAGTAAATTCTCAGTATTAGATCCTTGTTGATTTTGATGAGGTTTTCTTTTTCCTTTTGCTGATAACTCAACTTAATAAATATTTTTCCAACTATTTGGGGTTGACTACTTAAATAATCTATCATCATTCCATTATATCTTCAGTTAGGCCACATGTTATTATGTCTATCCTAGCTATCTAAACCCATGGTTTTCTCCCTTTCCCTAGTATTTCTCTCAATAAGAATCATGTCACTCTTCCTTGCCAATTGCAGTTATTGTCTATTGATATGCATGGTCAACCCATCTTAATCGATTATCTCTCATTTATCTCTAATTGGCGCAACTTCATTATCTCATGAATGTTTCTATTTCTTGTTTTATTTTCTTGTCTTACCAATATCTATCTCAATATTCACACATGTTCTATTCTAATTTTTTATTTTATGTTGTTTCTTAGCAACCACCTGTAATGTATGGCTAGTCTAATAGGTATTTTATAAAATTTACCTTTCAGTTTTAGAGGTATATGCTAACCAAACAAGAAGTCCAAATCCTTTCTGCTTTAATAGTATGATTAACATCTTTGATTTCTCCCTTTATGCATGATTGAGCGTATGTAACGAAGATGTTCACTTTTTGATATTTTATTACATCCAGACTTGTGATGTTGTGGTTTGAATTTTGTTTCGGCTCTAGTCGCAAATGGGATTTGTGTGGGCCCAAGTGCACCAAAAATTAACCATTTTTTTCGCTTGCGGGTCTTGAACCCTGTTTAGTACTCTCTTGTAGCCCAGCCTATAAGGGTGTTTAGGATTTGGAGTAGGTCATGAGAGAAAACTGGAAAATGCAGGAGCGAGAGAGAGAGAGCTAGGTCCTGGGGCTGAAACTTGTAATCTTCTGATTTTTGCTGGATCTTCACCGTAGATGTAGGATTTGCCAAACTACTTATATCTTTGTATTCTTTGTGTGGCGTGTTTATCACGATTCTTGATTGTGTTCTTGGTTCGCGGTGTTTGTCGTAACAAGACTTGTATTTCTACTTTTTCTAAAGTTGCATTCTGTAAACCGTCTTAATTTGAGAGTTTCTGTCAGATCTCATTAAGAATAGGCAATGATATATGTCATGGAACCTCATCCAAAATGTGTTTTGTTTGTTCACTTGTTGTAGATCTACAATAATTGGAATTAACTTGTTTCTCTTACAATTGTTTTGCAATAGTCACAGTTTCTTCTCTCAAATCTTTTAGCACATCAATATATCCATATGTATCTTCAGTTTTGAATACCCACCATTTTTTTTAAAGGACTCTATTGTAGGCTGTCTCCAAATATATGAAAACAATATGGATATATTGATGCCAAAGAGTATATAGTTTTGTCTTCTTGAGGCTTGTCTCCTTGATCTATCTTTCTCTTATCTCCTTGAGGTTGCGATATTCTTATAAATCTATGCTTCCTATATGGGTTTTAGTTAGACTTTCTCAAAGTAAGTTTTCTCATCTTTCTAACTTCATCATCTTTCACGAAGACCCTTAGATCCAAACTATTGATGCACTTACTATTATTAAAAGTTCTTGCTTTATCTCTCTTATCAGCAATTTAAGATTTATTCTTTTCACTATCCTTTATGCCTAATTTAGTTTACATCGCATCATATGCTCCATACTTAACTTCTCTTACTATTTCTTTTTGAAATACTTACTTTATTTATATTGGCTTAAGTAATCTTAACCCCTTAAACTACATTTTTGGCAGAAAACCTCCCTCATCGATCAAAAAATTGCGCATTACCCTTGTTGTTAGACTTGTCATTGAAAAGAAGCTAGAGTGACAATATTGCCTGCATGTAAAGAAATATATTTACATTTGCCGAAGTCATTATAGTGCCGTTTTGCAACAACTTTTCGGCTTGATGATCTAAAACGACACTAACTATTTGTGCAATCTTGTACTTTTATATTATTGAAATATAAATATATTTCTTTTACATATGGGCAATATTATCATTTAAGATTTTAATTAACAGGTAATTAACAGTTTGGGGGTACGGTGTAACCTTTTTGATAGGTAGGGGGGATTATCTGCCAAAAACGTAGTTGAGAGGGTTATGTTATGTACCACTAAGTAACAGTACGGGGTAAGCGCAATTAAGCCCATTTATGTTTCTCAAAGGTTTCTTCTGTTTTTGTTTTTACTAAATTTTATAACACTTCATTTTGTTGACAGGTGAACATAAATATGTTAATATATGCTTGAAAATGTTTTTTTTGCATCACACCTTCAAGCAAGTATATGAGCAAGGAAGCATAAAAAAATAAGAACCTTTTCTAACAAAAAAAATGAAAAAAAAGAAGAGGAAGTTGAGAATTGATAGCATGTTCTGCTGTTGTATCAATTTTCATTTCAACGATCAACTTCTCCCATAATGATATCCATGCTACCTAGGATCGTCATAATATCAGCCAATTTCATTTTTTGAACTAACTGTAGAAGAATTTGCAAATTGATGAAACCCAGATAGTACTTCATCAATCTTATTATCATACAGAAACTAATTTCATCATAGTATCTCAAAATGTGTGGCACTCATCCAAAGTACTGCTTTTTTGTTCTTTTTGGAAACAAGAAAGCAAAGTGACATTGTTTTTCATATTACACATTCTCTGTTATGTTGCATTTTTCATATTTTAGGCTTTGAGAAACTGTAAAAACCAATTAGTCCAATGTGCAGTTTTCCGGATAGTGGAAAGAGAAGAAAACACTACTAAAGAGCTTTTTGGTGGTGCAAACAACGATGATCTCCTGACTGCTTCTTTATAAGTCATACAACAATGGCAAACCCTAATATCTCTCTCTATGTATTTTTTGATGGTGCATTACCCTGATTTTTTTTTTTTTTTTTTTTTTTTTTTGGTTGAGGTTTTAAGTTATCACCCATATGTTGGTTGACACCCCTGTTGGATCTAGCAATCCTATCATGCCGAAATGTCGCAAGGCCTTTTACCGTTTTACTCTCAATGCTATTCCAATCTTATTAAATTGAAGATCTCATGTGGTATTTATTTGATAAAATGACAAAATTACCCCCAGTTTTTAGGTCTCTTCCCCCTCTTTCAATCTGTTTTATCTCCTTCTCTGGTGTTTCGTGTTACATTGGTCAGGACATAATATGGTGTTGTCCCAGTCCTCTTCGGCAACATTTGGGTCCGTCTCCAACATACTTCCACATATCCTGCGACTTTAACCCATTGAAATCCTCTAGCCATTATTCCTCTTCTTTATGTAATTACTGCAGATTTTCCTGTGTAGATTTTAGTTTTTTTGCTAAAATTGTTTCAACTCTGTTTGAAATTTCTGGAGGACGGTGCAGGGCAGATTAAAAGATCGAACCGACTACTCTCTATCCCAATTTTGTTGACTGGATTGATACCATAATTGTAGGCTCTGCTCTTGTAATGGCTTATAACTCTGTTGTTCTATGAGGTTATATGATAACCCAGTTGGCATCTTTTTGAGGCGCCATCTTATTCAAGCTACTGTGATGGAGTCCTTCACTCCTTTGGAAAAGTGCCTTGTACCCAGATATTGTTTTTGGTGTTTTGGGGTATCTTGAAGCCATTTACATCTTATTGAGTTTCATGGGTATTCTAGTTAGTAATATATATAAAAAAATATGTAATTCCATATTTGGGTAATCTACAAATTGACATTTTATATATTATCTATGTACTAATATGCGTAATATATGTAGTATATACGGTGTGTGTGTATATATATATTTGAATATAACAGGCAGTTGCAATTATATATTTGAATGCAGCAGGTAATTTCATCATTTCCTTTAAAAGAAGGTAAAATTTGAAATTCAAGACCATATTTTTTAAAGGAGCTATTGGTCCGTGAATTTTGTCGGGGATCTTTATTTTCATCATAATCTTACGGGAGGTTGACCTTAAATTTAGTGTAAGTTTTATGCAAGGGTTATGACCTCGCAGTAGGTCGTGGGAGTTTACCCTTTCTTTTGATAGTAATGCAGTGCCTACTAACTGAATAATCAAGAATCCTCATATGTTATTCTTCCAGACTCAATTGAAGCTTTTGCGTTGGAGAGTTTTTATCTATGTTGTCTTTTGTTACTAGTTTTGCCAATGTTTCCTTTTTTCAGCTTGTGTATTGCAGATATATGATACTTCTAGCACATGAAAATGATTCTCTCTTTTTCACCCCGATATTGATCTTTCTAAGATATTATTTTTCAGTGCCGTATGTCCATACTTGGCATTGGAGACATGCCGACAGTGGCGTTTGAGTAATAAAACTGTGAACCTGATGCGGAACGGAAAGATGCCAACTGTTACTATTGAACAGGCTCAGAAGAATTTTTGCAAGGTCTGTACATCAGTGCTGCAAGGAATGCTTTTATAAGATTTACTTATAGATGCAACTTTCTTTTCGTCATTAATTATGGCTAGTTAGGTAGCTATGTAGATTTTGATGAAATTTAATCTACTTTTTTGGTGGCGAATTAAGCTACTCTTATTTTACTTGTATTTCCTCATGTTTATGCACATCATCTCTTGCCAATACTTTCCTTATTGCATGTACATCATTCAGTTGTAGCACAACAACTCTAAAGATGGTTAGTGTTTGGAGGTAGGTGATCTTCTTAACTTCCTATATGTGAGATCGATATACTCTGTTGAATTTGTAGCTGACAGATTTAAAGCATAATTGGTGTCAAATAAATTGTTGTGCGGGTTAACTAGTCCATCATAGAAACTCCTGTGCTTGAAATGAAGATTTCCCTCCGAATTTCTAGAATTGTGATATACTGGAGAATAATAGTTCATATCCGGAATGATTTAATGAAAATTGCTTTATTTTTGAAGAGTTGCCTTCTGCTGAAGTTCTGCATACTCCCTTCATCCAAAATAAATGTCTGTTTTCCGAATCCAACTTTTCAAGCGCACAAGCCACCCATGTCTCTTTTTTGAATTCCAAAAGTCGCTCTCAAAAAATTTAAAATATAGATTGTTAATTTTTGGTTAAAGGTTACTTTTCAGCCCTAGTAATGGTTACTATTTGTTCCTTCTGTTATTTCTATTGTGTGTGTTTGTGGGGATTCAAAATTGGTGGAAGATATCTTATTTTTTCCTTTTCAAATCCATAGCAACTTGAAATTGGAGATATTCTTAAATTTTAAAGGAAATGTTGTTCTCATACTCTAAACCAATTTGGAATAGGTTATGAGACTGAAGCCAAGTTAGGGCACCTTCAGAAGGCCTTAGGGAGGTCTTTCTCGTGGAGCTACATCATTATTTGATTGAAGGAGACTCTAATTATGTGGTGTGGCAATTGACCTGTCAAATTCTTGGTCATTGATTATGCTTATTTGCTCAGAGAGACGGACTTATTTACCTTTTTTTAGAAAGGTGGATTCCTTGGTCACGGGGCTCTGCCAAAAGAGGGGGAGAAATCCTCAAGTTATTTAGATGGCCTTTGTTTCTTCTTGATATTTTTAAATGGTGGTTGTTTGTTAGATGTTGAGTGAGTATGTTTTCTCATTTTTTTTTTTTTTTCTTTTTTTCTTTTGCTTTAATGAGTTCATTTCCTTCTCTCCTTTGTTTTTTCCTATTTCCTTTTCTTGGAGTTTCAAAAATGTACCATTTGACCCTAACACTATAGTATTCACTTTGTATGCCTCATCAATATACGACTGATTCTGTTGAAAATTTTGGGGCTACTAGGTATTGGCTGCTATCTTTCACTTCTAAATTCGTGTTTAATTGGAATTATAAATTATTTAGAAAGAATGGGTACATCGTTGGAGGTTTATTGTTAATTGAGAACATTCGTTATATTAATGTTGAAGATTTTGTTTGGTTATTGTTCTAACTTATAACATCAGTAGAAATTCATTGCATATCCACTGTGTTCTTGTTTTGTAAGCATTTCTAAGAAGCTTAATATGAGTCACGGCAAGAATTAGTGTGAAGTTGGGAACAGAAATATTCAGATGCACAGATATACAAATATATAGAGAGGGGGGAGCATATGAGGCAACGTCAAGCGTTGTAGTTGAGATTTTATGCATATTGAAATTTGGAAGATGTAACTGTTAACTTTTTTCTTAGTATCAGGAAGATATCAAAATGTTGACCTTAATTTTGATATAAATTGGAACTCTCTGCATCTTACTTTTTCTAGAACTTTCTTTCATTGTTTGATATTATTATTATTATTTTTTCAAATTTCACATCCTCTGTGCTTGGGGGCTTATAGTTGGCTTGATTCCATTTCAGGCAGTTAAATCTGGTCTTTTGAAAATTCTTTCCAAAATGGGCATCTCATTACTTTCGAGGTATGGGTTCTAATTTCTTAATTATTATGTATTGCCTCCTAAACTTCTTTTTCTTAGGTTTCCAGTTCTCTTGGCAAACTTCACTGACAAATTTCCTGGGATTTAGTTATTGTGGTGCCCAGATATTTGAAATTTATGGATTAGGAAAAGATGTTGTTGATCTTGCATTTTGTGGGAGTGTATCAAGTATTGGTGGATTAACTCTTGATGAGGTAAGAAATACACCAAAACACTTGGTCCCGAACTTTTTTGTTTTATTTTACTGTTTTCCTATTTTTTGGGATCTAATATGAGTGCTTTAATTTTTTGAAAATCAAGGTTGATTTCCTTGATCTTGAACATATCATATAGACTGAATGTCTTGTTCTCTATAATATTGGACTGTTTCTTAGTTTAAAAATGCGAATATCTCCCATATGAATGTATATTATCTGTGCAAATCAATTAATATTATGAAAGCATTATTAACCTATCTTGTATCACACATGTATTAGAACAACTTTAACATGGCTGCTCAGATTTGGTTCCTGTGGCTGTGGATGAGTGTTACTAAACAGTGTAAACGAAATTGGAGTGTTACTGCTCAAATAAAATGGAATTGTCAATTTAATAATTGGAAATATGTACCTGAGCATGGATTTATTACGTTGAGAGTATACCACAAGCATTACATATACTCGAGTTTCTCCTTGTAGCTTGAGAAATACAAAGCCATACTATTGAACTTCCATGACTTGTTATCACTTTTATCTGTTCATGTATATAGATGTATTTGCTTCATTTAATTGATACCTTTGGGTTACTGTTCTGATAAAACACTATATATATATATTTAGATGGAAAGCACACTAGTATTTGTATACTCAACTCAATAAACCTTTTCTCAACTATTTGGAGTCTGCTGCATGAATTTTGTTTCACCATCTATTCCAAAACCTCATTTAACCAGGTTTCATTATATCTTTCCTAATTGTCTTAGTAAGAACTATGCCACCCTTTTTCGTCGGTGCAGTTATTGGCTGTCACTGGATGTACCCATACCATTTTAATCGATTTTCTCATTTTATCTAAAATTAGTTTTACTTTTACCATGAACAGTTTTTGCATTCCTAATTTTATCCTTTTTTGTCTTGCCACTCATTCAACTTAACATTAACATATCTGTTATACTCATTTTATGACTACGTTGTTTTTTTAGCTATCCAACATTTTGTTTCGTAAATATGGTTGGGCTAATAGCTGATTGATAGAATTTATCTTCCAATTTTAGAGGTCTAATGCTAATCACTCTACGCGGTAAGTGTCCTCCATTTAATCTATCTTATTGTAATTCTATGACTAATATCATCTCCATTTTATCCATCTTTGAGCATAATCGAGCCTAAGCGATGTAAATGTTCGTTTTTTGGTATCTTTAAACCATTGATCTTCACTACATCCAAACTTTTGTTCCTTATTTTATTGAAGTTTTATTTCTTATATTCAGTTTTAGTCCCTTTTTTTATTTTTTATTTTTATTTTTTTCAGTCTACAGATCTTCCCTCTTGATCTCCAATTTAGGACTTTTCCCTATCCTACTTATTTTAAATTTAAAAAATGTCATCTGCAAATTGCATACAACATGTAATATCATGTTGAATATGTTTTGTTCGTTCATTTATAATTAAAAGATTTAGGCTTAATGCAAGCCTATAATCATTGGAAATTAACTTGTTTTCGCCACAGGTCTTCTTACCATTGTTGTAGTTTCATCATACACTTGCCTTAACACATCAATTATCTATTTGTAACCCATTTCCCAAACCTACCAGGCTACCACCCTATTATATCACTAGAAGCCCTAATGTAGTTTTTCTCCAAATCTGTACTTTTACAAAATTTTGAGAAAGTTTATGATCCTAGAGATATACTATGGTGGGTTTTGGAAAAGAAAGAAGTTATAAAGACATATATTAACCTATTAGGATTCATGTTCATATATTCCTGAGTTTCCTTGAAAAGTTATTCGCTAGGTATCAAGCTACTTAACTCAATCTCTCATTTGTTGGGGCTTCACACTAGCTGTGTAAAATAAGGCTCTAAACACCATACATGTGATTTTTTTTGGGCTTTAAACTAGCTGTATAAAGATAAGGCCCGAAACGCTATTCTGGCGGAGATCTAATACTTATATAAAACAGCAACAACCAAGCCTTTTCCCCAATTATCTAATACTTCTATTTATGGTTTAATAGAAACCAAATTCCTTTCTGGTTACTGTTTTGATATCCTGCAATAGTAAATAGTGTTTCGGGCGGAAGAGATTGCTGATTTAACAAATAGGTGCCTAATGTGCTTCATAAATTTTTTTTAACAGTTTTCCATTTTAAACTTTGTGGATGAGGCCTGCTTTCCTTATTCACTCCTTTTTTAGGCTTGGAAATGGTTTAGTATTGGTGTTCATGTGCTGGGATCTGTTTGCTATCAGCGGTTTGGGAGAGTGGGAATTCCTTTTATACCGCTGGTGCAAGTATATCGATTTGGTTGTTGCTGTTCCAGAGCTGCTGTCTGAGCTTCTTGATGAGCTGCTGGGAGTCCTTGCTTTGTTATTTTTGTTTTTAATCTCTGGTTTTTGGAAGTGGTTTTTTCTTCTTTATGCATCTCAGTTGAGCGGTTGAATAGGTTGTATTGTGTCTGCTTGTTTGGTTTCATGAGGGTATGGCTTAATAAAATGATGAGTTAGGAAAAAAAAAATTGCAATCACTTGTTCTTCTACCTTGTCATATATTTTTCTCTATTCATAACATTGTTTTTGAGCTGTTGATGTTTGAGTCCTTTTAATTTAGTTATATAAAATATTTTTGTCTTGCAGCTGGCAAGGGAGACTTTGTCATTTTGGGTGAAAGCTTTCTCCGAGGATACAGCTAAAAGACTAGAAAATTTTGGGTTTATACAATTCAGACCCGGAGGTAACTTTTGTTATCATTTTTTTTTTCCTCCGTATTTTTTAAGGACTTGTACTTGATACATGCATTGTTCAATTGTACGTGTGTGTGCATCTTTTTGTGTGTGTGTGAGTGTTCATTAATGATGTTTTCTGGGCATCGAGACTTACATGTATATTTAGGATAAATTTAATTTTATTGAAGGAAATAGCATCTCTTTATTTCTGTTGATAGAAATTACTTAACATGTAACTGAAATGATGTGATCACAATCTCAAAATTCAAGAGATTTGGTCAAAAGTGAGTAAAGAGAGTGAAGAAGCCGCTAGATATCTGTTGAATTTTCATTCAGCCTCCCATTTTTTTATTTTTTTATTAATTGATACTCACACACACATGCCTCCACTGAGGCTTGAACCCTTGACCTCCCTTTGGGAAGTAGGGGCCTGATACCGCTAGGCCACTGGCCTGTTGGTTATTTTTTTCATTCAGCCTCCCATTTTTTCATTAAGTGATCACCAACCTTTGGTTTCTTACCTTACCAATCGAATAACCCATTTTTTCTTTACTCTTAATAAACAATGTTGCATATTGTGGACTTTGAAGATAGTTTTGGCCATCTAACTTTACTGTTATCATTTTGAGAGTAAGGTTTTTGACATGAGTACTACCTTGATCCGCTAACCCCTGTTTTGGGATTTTTGAGATCTCAATTTCTTCTGAATATAGTGGTTAGCTTTAAATACCAGTAAACTCAGTAAACTGTCAACCTCTTCCAATCGCACAAGATAAAGCCAAAAAAAGAGAACTTCAAAACAATTATCGGGGAGACAAAATCTGTTTAAAAGAAGTGAAACTCTTTGTTATAGCTTCAAAAAAAATATATAATGTTTGACAAAAAAAAAAAGTTACTGCGGCAGACGTGAAGAACCCATCACATGGTGAGACATAAAACTCAATAAAACTCCTTTGTTCCTTCGAATATCCACAACCAAACCAGACAAACATCCAAATCAGACTCTGTTACAGATTGCATCAGTAAATCACTTCAAGAAACTCTTGATCTGTATTTCTTCAAAATCACCTCATTTTTTTGGAAAAAAGAAAAATTCAGAAAGAAATAACGAATGAGATCGGATCAGGCTGAATCTTTACAAAGAGATTTCCCTAACAGTGGCAAACTAGATGGTAGTTTTGCATGCTGATGTCAGCATCAGTGTGGTCTGTGTGCTGGCAGCAGCACTTCTTTTCTTGCTGGTTTGCATTGTTTACTCCCTTTAAAGATGATGTTCTGATACCAAGTTGGATTACAGGGAAAAGAAGAAGAGAGAGAACAGAAAGATGAATGAGAGATTGTGTTGGTTCTCTCTCACATAATATTATTTATACAATTTTGGAAAAATTCACTTGATTAATTATATGCTCGTCAGTGATAAAAAATTTAAAATAGTTTCTAACAGGGGCTCCTGCAAAAGTGGGCTTTTCCCATTCTTTGTGCTGCTTCCCCCCACAACCAAAAAAGAAAAAAAGAAAAAGAAAAGAACTCATATTTATGAATATAAGTTATTACAAATGGTCTAACATAATAGAGGAGTCATCTGTTTCTAAATTATGCAGGCTGCTGCTTTCATAACTGAAAATCCATTTTCCATGTTGTTTCTCTTACATTTGCATTAATTTATTCAAGTTTTTGCCTTAATCTTGTAGTCGTCATTGGACACTATCATGCTTCTTTGAAGATGTACCATATTTGATTATTTGACCTGTTCTTGGATCATATTTCCCTGCCTCGCCACCTTTTATGGCTGTTGAAGTATTAAGCATGGCTTGACTTTTGTATAGATGATTAAACCTTTGCCTTTCTTCTGTATTAAACAATGTCAAAACTCTAAAAACTTTTGTTATATTAACAGGGGAATATCATGGAAACAACCCAGAGATGTCAAAACTGCTCCACAAGGCTGTCCGCCAAAAGAGTGAAAGTGCTTTTTCAGTGTATCAGCAGCATTTAGCTAATCGACCTGTGAATGTAAGTTGAGTTCCTGAAGTCATCATTCTTTGTTTATTGTTTTGTGGCTTTTCTCGCATTTCCATGTTGTTATATCTTCTACATAAGATTCTTAAATAGTCGTTTGTTTCCTTTAACTGTAGGTGCTTCGTGACCTTCTCGAGTTTAAAAGTGACCGTGTTCCAATTCCTGTTGGAAAGGTTGAACCTGCTTCATCTATTGTTCAGCGGTTCTGCACTGGTGGGATGTCACTTGGAGCTATTTCCAGAGAAACTCATGAAGCAATTGCCATTGCAATGAATAGATTAGGTGGAAAATCTAATTCAGGAGAAGGTGGTGAGGTAGTCCGTTCACTAATTTAAAGTGTTAAGCACAATCAGATCCTCTTGTTTTTCTTTTTTACTGGGTAGACCACTTTAAATTCATTTTGTGTAATCTTTGTTTCATTTGAGCAACCATAAAACAGTTCTTGGATGTTATGACACATACGTCACTATTTTTATCCAGGATCCAATTCGCTGGAGCCCTCTTACTGATGTTGTTGATGGCTATTCTCCTACCTTGGCTCATCTCAAAGGTCTTCAAAATGGAGATACAGCTACAAGTGCAATCAAGCAGGTCAAAATGATTAATTTTTTGTGAACATGTTTGTCTGGCTTCTTAAGTCCATCTATCCATTACAGACTTTAGATTAGCACCTTTATATATATATATATATATATATATATATATATTTTGTTGTTGCCGAAAACGAAAGATAGAAGGATATTTTCAAACAGATGGGAAGTCATTGTTAAAAGTAAAGATCTTTATATTCTTCGTTGTTTGAAGATCATCTGCATAAGTTCTCTTCTAATTGCATTTGTGTTCAATAATGCTTAATGGAAACTAGTTGCATCTTCATCAGGTTGCTTCAGGGCGTTTTGGTGTCACTCCGACATTCCTGGTTAATGCTGATCAATTAGAAATCAAAATTGCGCAAGGTGCAAAGCCTGGTGAAGGTGGACAATTGCCTGGCAAAAAAGTTAGTGCATATATTGCAAGACTAAGAAACTCCAAACCTGGGGTTCCGCTTATTTCTCCACCTCCCCACCATGACATTTATTCTATTGAGGATCTTGCCCAATTGATTTTTGACCTTCATCAGGTGAAATTTTCATAATATTTGATCTTCTAATAAACCTTAATAGAATGTGTCCACATTTTTGTGTGTGTGTGTAATTACCACTGATTCTACTCAATAAATAGGTCAATCCTAAGGCTAAAGTGTCTGTAAAGCTTGTGGCAGAAGCTGGTATTGGCACAGTTGCTTCTGGAGTTGCAAAGGGTAATGCTGATGTTATACAGGTAACCGCCAATGACTTTTCTGCTATATTCTTGCATGCTCTAACCAGATCTGTTAGTGCTGTTAATTTAAGGTAATGTTTAGTGTTTGAAATTAGAATAGAAATCATTTGAGACTCCTAGTTGATAATATTTAGTATGCTTTTGAAGGACATCTGTTTTAGCATCATGGAGTGGGATTTAATTGTTGTAGTTCTTTATGAGTTAAGAAGGTAACAATTGTATGTTGTCTGTTAGTGCTAAGCTAATCCAATCCTCTGTATTTCAATCTTACAGCAAAAAAGTTGTTCTGATGATCAAAATAAATAATTTATTAGGGGAAACTAAAGTTCATGCACAACTCAACAGAGTCTTTTCCAACTAGGGAAACTAAAGTTCATGAAGTTTTGCTTTTTGTTAGAAGAATAGTGTGTTGAACTTTATGGTCTTCTCATTTGCAAGAGTGTCTCAGTGTGTGCTTTCTCTGAAGGTAGGAGTTTAGGGCTTGTTAAACCTTGTCTCGTTGTTTCCGCAATGAACTTTTCTGGAGCCTATTTTATATCTCTGGAGTTTCTCTCCAGTTCCTCATTTGAACCACCATTGAGCTAAGCTACTTGTTCTCTATCTTTTGGGTAAGTAGGTCATCCTCCTAGCTAAATCAGAGGAGGTCATTTTTTCGGGCTATTGAGGAGGTCATTTTTTCGGGCTATTGAGATAAGAAATCCAAATTGAGAACCGTAACAGGAAAATGGGATGGATGAGTTTGGGACTATTGTATTTTACAGTTTCTTGAAAATAAGGGTACTTTATTTTAAGTGTTGCAATGAGAATAATGAAGTTGAAAAGCTTAAATTATCCAACTACTGATTTTTTACTAGTTGATTTACTAATTGGGATCTTTAAGATGGTAATGTCAGTTTATTTCTTACTGCTGACTGGCTAGTGACAGCTGCCTCATCATTCTTGGTGACAACTCATCAGATTTCAGAGTGATCTCCTGAAACGTATATATATATGTGTGTGTGTGTGTGTGTATAACTTTTCAAAATAAGCTTCTTTCAATCGTGCGTATTAAAGAAAAAGAAAGTTCCTTTACTGTCAAAAAATTTGTGTATATGTTCGTAAGATCTGACTAAGTTTTACACCGGCCATTTACCTACCACAACCTTGTCTTTTCTCCAAGCCTTGGTGTGATGTGAAACTTCCAAGAACACTAGCGATACTAAATCTGCTCCTCACAGGTTCTATATAGTTTTTTAGTGTAGTGGATAACATCTTGAATACATGTAATAAACTGTAGCAACACTTGTAAGTAATTTGTTACCATTTCATAGCAGATTGTATTTTAATCTATTTGTCCAACCACAGTGCTACTTAGGTTCTCAATATTTCTATCTGAAAATTTTACGGCTAATAAAGGGAAAAACAAAATATACATATTTGATGGCTGGTAAGGAAAAATTGGTCTTAATTTTAGGAGACAAGCTTGGGAGGGAAGCTTTCTGATTCAAATTTAATGAGACTATCTTAGGCTTCAGTTTGGTCGGTAAATCTGATTTTATGAACATGTTAATGATTTCTCTGGGAAAGTTACAAATAAGTGGACTTAGGGGTCTCATACAACAAATCATGCCTCTGAAGTCCACTTTTCACTTGCATTTGGGTATTGTTCTTTTTGTTTTGTAATTTCTAATTATTAAAATTTATCCTATCCATTTCTGATAATGGTATTTAAGTCTTTTTAGTCTTCTGTTAAAGCAAACTGAAGTTAGGCCCTCTTTTGCACTGAAAGTAATGGTTATGGGTGTTTCCAAACTTCAAGTGGTTATATGCACTATATGTATCCAATGGGGTGTTCGTGCAGTTAATCCTAAGTTTATGATAACCATCTGTAAATCTTTTTTGTCTGCTTCTACAATCTTCCACTTACTACCATAATATATTTGTATCACTACAAGCATAATCTATCTCCTTGTCTTATAACTTCTACAATATCATTTCTCATATATAGTCTACTGCTATGCCCCTGCCATTCTTATAATTATCCTTGCCACCCGCATAAAATAGTTTGTATTCCTCCCCAAACTCTCTAGCCTTTTCACCTTTCCACCTATGTGTAGTTTACCCATTATCTTTCTTTGGAACCTAATGTATCAAATATGTGTATTCAATGCGATCTGTACCAATTATAATTTTCTTCTGTTTTGCTAGATCCCCTGTCTACGATATTTGCACATGCTCTAAAACTTTAGATAGGATAGGTGAGTGATGTGAAATTACAAAATAACTTAATAAAGCACTACCTCAGTTGTCGTTTTAATGTAGGACTCCTAAGGTTTCTTGGTACTTGACAAACTAGGACTACAGTCAGTAATTGACAGAGGCATCTAACCTGGTTTGCAGATATCAGGGCATGACGGGGGGACTGGAGCAAGTCCCATAAGCTCCATTAAGCATGCTGGTGGTCCTTGGGAACTTGGACTTACAGAAACACACCAGGTTTTTTTAAAGCTTTTGAAATGAATGGTGACATTTCTGTCTTCTGTTTCCCTCTGGAATCATTTCATGTTGTAATTGATTGTTAATAATCTTTTTTAGACACTAATCGAAAATGGACTCAGAGAAAGGGTTATTCTCAGAGTTGATGGTGGCTTCAAAAGTGGAGTTGATGTCCTTATGGCCGCAGCAATGGGTGCTGATGAGTATGGGTTTGGTTCTGTGGCAATGATTGCTACTGGATGTGTTATGGCTCGTATTTGCCACACAAATAATTGTCCAGTTGGAGTTGCCAGTCAGGTATTGATGATTATGATGTTATATTGTGTTCACATTACTTGTTTTCTGGCCATATAATTTGGTTTTCTTTCTCTAATTGAATTTACTTCAGAGAGAAGAACTGCGCGCTCGTTTCCCTGGTGTGCCTGGTGATCTTGTCAACTTCTTTTTATATGTTGCTGAGGAGGTAATACAGGCTTTTTGAATCCACAGAATTAATGGTTCAGTGCATATAGTTTCTAGTGTGACCTTTTCATTTTATTATATATTAACTAGCGATTAATCAAATTCTAGAGTTATGCTTGATTTGTCTCCTAGCTAGGATTAACAGAAACTTGTCTCGAATTGCTATTGGGCTAACTGCAACCACTCACCCCCACCCCCACACCCCTCTCCCCTGCCATCGGGATTGCCGACTTATTTAAATGCCTCTGCCCCAGCGCTTGGCACAACTTTCTCAATTTTGTACTCCTGTGAAAGTTGTCTGACTATTGTATTAGTGACCTCAATAGCTTTCTCCAGTTCCGAATCAACAGTGGGTCTACAATTTTTACTACAATACTCTTCCACCACCTCTTCTATTTTCCTTTCCCCAGACAAGGATTTCTCCTTCTTTATTTTATATTCCTTAAATTTAGTTCGTTTTGTGGCTTTGTGTTGCCTTAGCATTGAGAAGTGTATTAATGTAGTGTTTTAGTCACCCTCCCTAAGTCAAACAACCCTTGTTCTCTGATGCCATTAAATTTCCTCTCCAACATTTCATTAATCTTCCACTTTAGTTCCTTTTAATGTCTGTTAAACTGCATATTCTTTAAGGTCGTCATATTCTTTTTCTTCTTCTTTTCCTTGAGCTGTCTCTACATATGTCCAAAGCAAACACTGTATCCAGTCACTTCATGAGTACAGGCCTGTAATTTTTTATGTACTCTTGTATACTGTTGGCATCTCTAGCCCCTCTCCATCTTTGAGCTATCACCTCCTTGCAATTCTTGTCTCGGTCCAGATGCCTTAAACCAAAAATTTTTTTCCTTCCTAGACTTATATCCTCTCCTCAAGTTTGCGTCCAGTCAGATAGATACATGATATGAAGCAGAAGAAATATTTACTTAAACCATATCTCGTATTTGGTATTTGGAACCTATGGATTATGGTTGACTACTAAATTATATGTTTCCAGTGCTTAATCCTAAACATGATGATAACTATTATATGTAATAAATCTTTTTGCTCTTGACATTTTATTATTGATATTTCATTTAGTTGAATGCAGATGTAAATTACCTCTTAGTTGATATGCCCGAAAAGTCCCTTTTCTTTTTGAAAAATTTCAGTATTTTCTGTTGCATATTTTTATATTGTTTCAACTGTAAGATAATTCGAAATGCATTCTATCATACACGGGCCTCACTTTGATGTTGCTCTTGCCTTGTACTGCGTCTTGTGCTTAATCTCTAGGAGACCCTGGTATGGTAACACGCCTTGAGCCTTTAATTATTACAAGAATAATAAAGTACCCTAACTTGTTGAAGTCAGACAAATTAGTGGAGAATGAAAAACAATATCTGGTAAAGTTGGAGTGCTTAGTGGTGAGAAGTGAGCAGAATGTAAACAGGGATTGAATTTTACCCTCAAGATCTCTATCCTAACCTATTGTGGAGTTGGGGCTTTGTGGAAAAAGTGTCGCTGTTGTAGAATGGGCTGCTTTAAGTCAGTCTTAAGGCGAGAATTAGTGAAAGTAAGGAGCTGCCTTTTTCTCTCAATTATAGAGGTTCAACCATTTAAATAATTCCAAGCACCGTATAATCTGAATCTTGAATAAGGACCACAATGAAAATAATGAGCCTCAGTTCTGTTCTGGACTCAATCTTCCATCCCTGATTCTTTGAATCAATCAAATCCCAAGTTTGGCCACTAATTATTTGGTCGCCTATTTCTGTAGATTTCTTGATGTCTTCATTTATATTTTGACCAGGTAAGAGGAATATTGGCACAACTGGGCTATGAGAAGCTGGATGATATAATTGGACGAACAGATCTACTGAGACCTCGCGATATTTCGTTGATGAAAACTCAGCATCTTGATCTTAGTTATTTTCTTTCTGTATGTATTCAAATAATTATACTAGTGTTTGCTATTGCGGCCATTTGTTTTGGTTGTTCTTGTGTAACTAAAGTGTACATTTTTTTCTCTGAAGAATGTCGGATTACCGAAATGGAGTAGCACGACGATCAGGAATCAGGATGTTCATAGCAATGGTCCTGTTCTGGATGATATTTTACTCTCAGATCCAGAGGTAACAAATTATTTATTATTTGAATAGATAATTATTTTTGTATTTAAATTTTCTTATATTTATCTTCTCAGTTCGCAGCATAATAATCCTTATCTTCTTCCTGGTTTTGTTTGTCTCCGAAGTATAGGTTTTAAATCCAGATTAGAAGTTGCAAAGTATGCCATTCCACTAATTTCCTAAACTACCACACTGACTCATTGAGAGGGAAAGAGTTATCATACTATTAGTGGTCTTCTGTTAGAGAAAGCCAAGAGAAACTTGGAACGGAGATTCTTATTCTTTTTTGTTCTCCGTTTTTAATAGTACTGAACTCTTGTCCTGAAAGAGGACTCCTGTTTTATTATTGTCAAAAACGAAATCGTGATATCAATCACTTTTCTGCCAACCTACTGCATGCATAGCAATTCATAGCTGCAACCATAGTTTATGTTTCAACCAATGGATTGAAGAGGGCTGTGGGAGTTTTTACTTTTTAGATACTAAATTTTCTTAATGACAATAAAAGATCATTGAACTCTAAAATATTATTGGATACTCACTGAATGATTTAAGAAGAATCATAAGCCATTAGGATGCTCCTTAAATATATGGTACTAAAAGAACTTTAATATAAACCCAGTGAGAAGACTTACAAAGTGAACTCTGGAATTTTTTGGATACTAAATTTTCGTAAAAAGGAGGATCATTGAGGTTTTAGGTAATGTTGGACATCTAGATAAATATTTAATGTTCATTAGCCATTAGGTTGCTTTTTAGAAAATATGAACCCAATGAGAAGACTTAGAAGGTCACATGTTTTTAGAACTTAAGGGCTGGAAGTGTAGTGTGATGCAGTATACTGCTCTAGTCTAGAACAGAACAAGTGTTTTGTAGTGTAATGTTCTGAAATGGGAACAAAACATGTTTGGAACAAAAATTTGGAGTGAGAATTTTGGAATAGAAATTAATATATTTTTTTTGGATGATTAAATTAAATTAATTACAGAGCTTCATTAGTTTGCAAAACAAGAATTACAGAGCTTGATTAAAAGATTTAGAAAAAAAAAAAAAGAAAGTTAAAACAAAACCCATACACACAAGTTAGCAGTTGCAGAGAGAGAGGGGGCAAGCTTGAGAGTTGAGACCCATACACACAAGCAAACCCAAACACAGTGGAACAGCGAAAACCCATACACACAAGGTAGCTCTCTCTCTTATTGCATAACTGTTCTTCAAACTAAATATTGACTCTACCGTAACAGGTCTGGAACAGAGTGAGAGCAAAGCTCACATCAAATAAGAGACCCGCCCCTCCTCTTGCATCTCTGGTCAAACAATATTGTAAATCAGTATATATATGTTCAAAAAAATGTCTCAAAGAAAGGTGGACTTGACACTTGACCGAAAGATATGGGTTTTGAACAATCTGAAATGAAACCCATTCTTGTAGATTTTGTAGTTTGCAGTTGCAGAGAGGGAGAGAGAGGGCAGCTGATTCTTGTATATTTTGTAATTTGCATTTGCAGAGAGCGAGAGAGCAAGTTCACAGTTTTTTTTGATCTGAAATTAGGGCAAGTTCAGAGTTGAGAACGAGAATAGAGATGGAGGCGATTAGGAGGTTGAAATGATTTGCCGTGAAATCGCCACTGGGAGGCGATTAGGGAATTTTTTTTGATCTGAAATTAGGGCAAGTTCAGAGTTGAGAATGAGAATAGAGATGGAGGCGATTAGGGCAAGTTCAGAGTTGAGAACGAGAATGGGGATGGAGGCGATTGGGAGGCTGAAAAATTTATTATTATCTCGCGACAGTAAAAATAAATGGGCTTGGAACAACATAGAACACCAAATTATTGTTCCAGTTTTTGGGCCAAATATTGGATTTGTTCCTTGGTGTTCCACTACTGTTGAGAACACAAGAAGTTGGGCCCAAACAGCATGTGTTCTGAAAATGGGTACTGTAGCACTGTAGGGAACTCTACAGCACACTACAGCACACTACCCAAACAGGGCCTAAGTGTCAATCATTGTATAATTATGTGGTAATTTTTTTGTAAAATGATCCACTATCAGCATTCAGCAACTAGGAAATGTAGAGTATAATTACTTATGGGAAAGCCTAAGTATACGTACAAAGAGCACTTGTAATACTGTATAGTAAACTAAGTTCAGAAATGATAGTGTATGCCTAATATTCTTCTGAGAGTATACAGTTAATTATGCCTAACATCAAGTATCGCAAAACTTTTGCACTATGGTAGTTTGTTTTTTCCTACGCAGTGGAATGAGTTCTGAAAACTATCACATATACTGTAACAAAAGCATTTCCGTATATAACTGGGATTCCAAACAAGTATGCTTGGTATCACATTCTATCGCCACAACTTTTTCAAAATTTTCGTGACGTTTGTTAATTTAATAGTGCAAGTGATATTGATTGCTGTTATATACATTAATTTTCTAACTAAAATATGTACTGGTAGTGGTACTTCATTTAAGCATCTATAGGTTTGTGTTCATAATGTAACAGTGTTTATTTTCTGTGCAGATATCAGATGCAATTGAGAATGAAAAAGTGGTCAGTAAAAGCATAAAGATATACAATGTGGACCGTGCAGTTTGTGGGCGTATAGCAGGTGTGGTTGCAAAGAAATACGGCGACACTGGTTTTGCTGGGCAGCTGAATATAATGTAAGTTTGCCTTTTTGATATGCTAAAGATGTAGTTGTTTTGTCATTTGAATGCAGCCTCATTGATAATTGTAAAGGAAATTCTCTTAATGTATTCAGATTTAATGGGAGTGCTGGGCAGTCATTTGCTTGTTTTCTGACACCTGGAATGAACATTCGACTAGTAGGAGAAGCTAATGACTATGTGGGAAAGGTAATCCATATTGTGAATCTGTGAAATGTTCTTTAGATTAAGAGTCAAAGTTGTTATTATTTGTCAAATGTGAATTTGCAAACTTCTCAGTAGAGGAGAATTCTCTATTGTTTTTTGTTTTCTACATTATTATGTGACAGCTGATGCTGGCAATTAATTTTAAGGGTATGGCTGGAGGTGAATTGGTTGTTACTACTGTTGAGAACACTGGATTTTGCCCTGAGGATGCAGCTATTGTAGGGAATACCTGCTTATATGGGGCGACAGGTGGTCAAATCTTTGTCAGAGGTAAAGCTGGAGAGCGTTTTGCGGTGAGAAACTCACTTGCTCAAGCGGTAGTGGAAGGCACTGGAGATCATTGTTGTGAGTACATGACAGGAGGTTGTGTGGTTGTGCTTGGAAAGTGAGTATTGTGCAATTTCATGCCCAAGAAGTTAAACGTGTTGAAGGGAATGGGTTAAGAATTAATTGATTACTTTGTGTTACTTACTTTTGACAGAGTGGGTAGAAATGTAGCTGCCGGGATGACTGGAGGTTTAGCATACATTCTTGATGAAGATGATACTCTTATCCCCAAGGTCTCTGACAATGAGTTTTCTTGCCATTGATATTGTTGAACATTAATTCGTGACTCACAGATCCTTATTTTCACTAGCTAGTTTGATTACTTGCTTTGGTTGTTGGTATTCCTCACAATTTTCTTTTCAATTCATAGACTGTAGTCTACACTTACACCTGGTAAAATTGACAGGTAAATAAGGAGATTGTGAAGATCCAAAGAGTGGTTGCCCCTGTGGGGCAGACGCAGCTAAAAAGTTTAATTGAAGCCCATGTTGTAAGTATTCGAAATGAACTGAATGACCATACGCCCACACACGCATGCACACACGCGCACACACATGCACACGCGCGCACACACACACAGCTACACTTGTATCTTTTGGAACAAAGTTGAATTATTGATTATATTCCACTTTATTTTCAAGTGTATTCCAGTCTATAGTATCTATAATCAACAGGTTAATGCTAGTATGTATGCCTTTCTGCTATAAGTTTCTGATGTTGTTGTGCCTGGATTGTCTATAGACTCTAGATTATGTCAGTTCCTCTGGCTTGCCAACCTATGCATGATATCTTTCTAATTTTCAATTTTAATTTTTTACAGCCTCAGAATTAATCTTAAACGTTATTTTTTCACAATGGGAACATGTATTTTACTGGTACTCATTTCTCAGGCTTTGCACTTAATGCATCATGTATTTTTCTTTTCATGAAGGAAAAAACTGGAAGCGGCAAAGGCTCTGCTATTTTGAAGGAATGGGACAAATATCTGCCTCTCTTTTGGCAGCTGGTTCCGCCTAGTGAGGAAGACACCCCCGAGGCTTGTGCTGAGTTTGAGAAAACATCTACGGGCCAGGTGACTTTACGGTCTGCTTAGGATGAGGGTAATACCACAATACCTTTGAGGTCGGTGATATAACCATGAAGTTACCATCCCAGCTAATTACGTGTCAAGCTAGGGAATGGATTTCCTATAAGAAATTGTTGCTAAGTTGGGGAGATGAGATAGCGGGATGTTGAAAATCTTGATAATCAAAGCTTGTCATTGCCTGGAGTATGTGACACTGATCTCCTTGTTGAAAAGCTATCGCCTTACCTCAGTGCTACAGCAGTTGTATAGTGATGATGTAGAGAAATTGTAAATTGTAGGAAGTAGAAACTTTTAAGACCTTGACACAGGTTTCGTGTTTTGTGATACTAATCCAAATTTCTCAATCTTGCATTGGATTATTCCCCCCCCCCGGCCGGCAGGGCGGGTGATAAAAGTCTTGTACGATGTCCAAAGTGCTGCTGCTGTAAGTTGTGTATTATAATTGTTACTTATGAAAGAACAGTTCCATTTTTGTCCATTGGTTTGATGTGTGTGAGTCATGCCCACTGATGCAATGAAACACAAAGAAAGTGATAGCTGATCTGAATCTATTTTGTGGAGTGAGTCTCCAAGCTTACTTTTCATCTTCTTCAAAGTCAATAATTTAATCCCAAAAACAGTCAACAGTTTCATTTGGGTAGACGACAAAGCATCCCTGTAATCTTTTTGGAAAGTTGTATTATTTCTTCGATCCATTCCAGATTGTATAAACAACAAAATCTTTGAGGAGAAGGCAGGCATTGGTTATTTTGGCATTCACGTTGACAGCTTTCCATCCAACTTTATCTTGCCATGCAAGTCTGTTTTGGTTGTAGAGTTTGATATAATGAAAATAAAGATGCTCATGGCATCTGCACCATTTCCACTCTTATCATTTTTTAGTATCTGTTGACTCTAAAATTGGCTCCTAAGATCCGATTCGGAATTGATATGTTGCGGCCGTGCCAGAACTAATTGTATGGTTCGAGTATGAGTTGTCAACGTTAGTCTCTTTGGGAAGGTTGACTTTCAGATGATGAGGATGAAGAGAACAATAAAACTCCTCTTTTGAGTTCAGTAATGCCTTAGTTAAAAGGACTTTTCAGTGAATAATTCATAGTAACAATTGAGAGATAGAAAGGGGGAGAAGTAGATATAGAAATAAATATAGAAAGAAAGATTGAGAGAGGGAAAGAAAGAGATATTGAGAGAGATGGATAGAGATAGAGAAAAATAGCAAGGATGCTATTCTAGGAAAGAGCTTGAGAAAATAAACAAATAAATTAAAGGATTCTGAGGGTGCTGGACCTCTATATCAGCATGCCTCTTTGATTATTTATAGAAATTACGTAAAACAAACTCCTACACACAAGTATTTTACTTGCATTACAACTCTATCACAACTAACTATAAATTCAAAATAAACTAATCCTATAGATAACACAACTAACTATAAGTTTAAAATAAACTAATCCTAAAGATAAACATAAATATTTAACTTATATCAACTAAAAGATAAATACTAAAATTATAATCCCTATCCATTAAATAATTCAAATGCTTCAATCTCCTTTGTCTCTATATGTAACTTCTGTAACCTTTTCTACGTGTCAATTTATACCCAAATTGGTTGCCATGTCATTAATACAAAATTTACGAAAAAAGGTGTCAACAATGCCCCCCAATTTAAAATGTCTTATCGGTTGTCGGCCGCCCAAACCGATAAGATATTTGAAAGTTAAAATACATTGGAATGAAATTTTGAACAAAGGTTGCGCTAGTCACTTGGAATCAGATTGCAAATCAACGAGTTACAAAGCTTTATTTCTTCCGAATCACCTCTAAGATGATCTTTATTTCATATTAGCCAAATCTGCCGATTTAGGCTTCTTTCTAGATTCTGCAAAAGTTTGCTGATATTGCCAGCCCAAAAACCAATGAAGGATTTGCCCTTCATGCATTTTCCAACTCTGCTAGCAAATCATGATTATGATCGGCAAAAATTAAATTATTGTGAAGCGTCATTCTAGCCGACCTGCCTATTAGTTGTACTAGATGAATGAAATTGTGCCAACAAGGAGTTTTCTTAGCTGATTTCCTTTTAGCCGATTTTACATTCAACTCAATCGGCAGGACTGCAACATGCCCAAAAGTCCATTGATCGGCAAACATAACCTCACTATAATCGGCAGACTGAAGTGGAGTGTATGGATCAACTAACTTTTGTTGGGGGTTTGCAATCACATGCCCCCTGGCAACCATTAGTTTTTTAGCCGATTTTCTTTCAGTCGATTTAGCCGATTTTCTCAACCGATTTGTAAATACCCTTCTGAAATTAACATCGCTAGTCTTTTTATTCTTTTCTTGAAGTTGGGTTGAGGATAGCGAATTAAAACAATTCTTTCAGCCAATGATTGTTGTTGCCGATTATTAGATGTCACAATCGGCAAAGAATTCTGGTACATAGGCCGCTTTACTTTCAGCTGATTTGTACTCTTCCATTCATCAATAACAGGCTAATAGTTTTTCCAACTTTGTTGTTGATAAATCATCCATTGTGACTGATTTACAATTGGTAACTTATAATATTCTGGCAAACTTTGCTGCTGATTTTTTGATAAAATTTCCTGACGAGATCGACAGGACTAGCCAATTTTGGTACTGGTTATCGACAGCCCCTCATGTAATAGAGGTTGTGATATAGGGGTGACATGCTGATTTACCACCTGGTAAGGATAAGGTTTCCTGTACACAGGCTGACCACGTTTACGCCCTTGAGCTTCTTCGGCCCGGATAAGCTGAGCTATCAATTCTTTAATCTCCTGATCAATCTCCCACATTTCTTGCTGTTCTTTATGAGGGGGAATCGACATAACTGGTGGGCATTGCAGAATAACCTTTGCCGATTTTACATTCGGCTCAATCGACATCAATGGTATTTTTGTTATTATCGACAATCTGCCGATGGGTAAACTAGCAGTTACACTCGGCTGGCTAGCCCTGCCACTGTAGTCTATTGCACCTGAGGGATGTGTGTCAATGGCAAAGAAATATATTGAAGAATTGATTTATGAGATGCCGAGCTTTCGGCTTGATTATGGCAACTCTAGGTAGCTGATATCTGAGCCATCATTACTTTAATCTCCTCCCTCATTTGAGCAAATATCTGATTAAACTCTCCCATTTGTTGATTTAAATTGGCTGCTGGTGTGATACCCCTCGATTCTAGAGCCACGGGTGATCAAGTTCGAGCACAGATCCGAGGGATACCAAACAATTAATATATAAATAAGCATGAGTACAAAATAATTTAAGAATAAATAATTATTTTTAAGACTGGAATCGTCCGATACCTAAAAAAATAATAGTGGGTCAGGCCCATGAACAAGTTCTATTCTAACTACAATCCAACAGAGACCCGATACGCAGATACATCCTAGATTCGTCAACAAGAACTAAATAGTCCATATATGTATAACTACACACTATAGGACTCTCACTGGACTACAAGGCAGTTTCAACCTGACTAGTAGGCAACATGCAAAACGCATCTGAATGGGCATGAGTACCTAGACCTAGCAGGGTACACATCAAACCATCATAGCCAGCTTTGCATCCCAATGCAAATGCGCTCCTTAACCATCGATACTGAGACTCAGGCTCATATCGTGGTAACATAATTATATATATATATATATATATATATATATATATATATATATATATATATATATAATCAATCCTAGTACAGAACATAAAAAAAATATCCGGTATGTTATTCAACTGTTTTAGTTGACCTGACATGAAAATATATAGGATTTACATTTTTGGTAAATCCATTCCATTATGCATGAATACGTAGGAATTAACGTTTTAATCTAATCCATCTCTAATATGCCACCGTCCCATACTGGTGCATATAATCCACAAAATTCATAAATGATGCAACATCCAAAGTAATACATCAAATAAATTCACAAATCCAATAATTGATGCAATAAATGATAAATTTAAACATCAATTAAAATTCACAAAACAGTCCAATAATTGATAAAACAGAAATAAGTAGTTTATCAATGATACTCCAAAATAAGTATAAATAAAGTCTAATATGTATATGACCATATTATGCACCCAATACATATTTAAAATCATGTTCCAGTCATTTAAATTGCTAGAAGAAAACTAGGCAATTAAATTCTTTACATTCGTTAAAAGCATGTAACTTGTTTAAACTACCATACTGTTCGATCCACTAGCCTAGGGATATTAATTATGCCATATGGGGTTTTAATATAACATGAAACAATGTTTAAAATCCTTAATAATAACCCAGAACAGTCCGGGAACCCTAAAAATATCAAAATCGTACTTAAAAAAAATTCCAGTAAGTTACTATGCAAGAGAGCTTGCTCTCAAAAGTGGAGAGCAAGCTCCCACACAAGGGAGCCGGCTCCCTCAATCCATGGAGCTGGCTCTCTCTTTCACAGAGAGCCGCGGGCTGAAAAATAAAAGGAACCAACTCTTTCCCCTCAGGAGTCGGCTCTGTCCCTGCTTCCTGTCATCGTCTTCGTCTTCGATGACGTTAAAAACCTTCTGAAATCATTAGTTCAAGTTCCTAGAGGTCCGACTAAGTCCCAAATCATCCAGAAAAATCCTATGTTTTAGTACACATCCTTACAAGATTTAAACAGACTATAAAACAATTTATTCAACAATTAAATTTCAATTAATCAACACATAATATACAGTTTAAAGTCTAAATTAACATGCATGCAATGACCGTTTTTAAAGTCCGATTTAATTCTAGAGATTATCTAAGCATGCATAGAACACAGGTCAAAGGAAAAGAGCAAGAAAAAGAATTTGCCTCTGATTTTAGTTTTGAAACCTCATCATCGTCTTCCTAAATTTTTCGGCAAATCCAAGACTATTCTCAACTCCTTTATTGCTCCTGGTTTAACCCCCAAGCAAGCTTCCAATACCCCTCCTCGCTTTAGCATTGTTCTTAGCCAAACCCTGACTCGTTCTCTCTGTTTTCTCTCAAACCTCACTGTTCGTGAATAGGGTTTGTGTTTTATACCCTAAGCAGACACAATACGATATATATATATATATAGGCAAAAATAGTTTTAACCTAATTATATTCATATGAGGAGTCGGTAAAGAAAACACAGAAATAAAATATAAAATACATATATGTATATAAGTTGACAATTTTAATGAATATATATAAACCCTAAAACTTTATATTACATATATAAAAATAATGAAACTAATTTAATTATTAACAATTACTAATAATTAAACTAACTCAAGATACATATATACCAATATATACATGTATATCCATCCATGGGTAAAAACAATACCCATTTACACTATCCAAAAAGTCCGTTGATCCTATCCAAGCCCAACTCCGTTTAAAAATTAAAACAATACATTTAATTTAACATTCAATTTCCACCTAAGCATATAATTCAATTAAAACACACAATTCAATTAAACAATTAAAAATAAAAACAATACATTTAATTTAACATTTAATTTCCACATAAGCATATAATTTAATTAAAACAAACAATTCAATTAAACAATTAACCAAATAATCAAAAATTGAATTTAAAAACGCATGTAAACAATTAATTAAATACAAAGACTATCATTCTAATATTTTTGTAAAATTAGGGGTATTATATTCTTCCCCCCTAACAAAAGGAATTCCGTCCTAGGAATTCGCTCTTACTTTCTTCCAGTATTTCAGGAAATTACGAGCGAATGACATCCTCCCGTTCTTAAGTAGACTCAGCCTCATTGTGGTGACTCCACTGAATACGCACTAAAGAGATAACCTTATTACGAAAAATCTAATCCCGACGGTCGATAATACGACACGGTGGCTCCATATATGTTGCATCCGGCTACAACTCAATCTCTCCAACATCGGTATGCTGATATCGATCCTTATCTCGCAGTAATTTCTGCAACATGAAAACATGAAACACATTGTGTACAAGCTCCAAATGATCTGGAAGTGTTAACCAATATGCCACAGCTCCAACTCAATCCGTAATCATTAATGGACCGACAAACCGTGGTGACAACTTCCATTTCTTTCCAAAGCGCATTACTCCTTTCATAGGAGACACTTTGAGTAGAACCTGATCTCCAACCTAAAACTCCAATGCACGAGTACGACGATCGGCATAACTCTTCTGCCTGCTCTGGGTAGTACGCATGCGATCCCTAATAAGAGCAATCTTCTCAGAAGTATCTTTGATGAACTCAGGACCCAAAAATCTGCTCTCACCAACCTCCATCCAACAAATAGGAGATCGACAAGGTCGGCCGTACAATGCCTCAAACGGTGTCATACCGATAGTCTTCTGGAAACTATTATTATATGTGAACCCCACAAGTGGCAAATAAATCTCCATCAGTCTGAGGATGATAAGCAATGTTAAGAGGCAACTCTGTACCCAAAACCTGCTGAAAACCCTTCTAAAATCCTAGAAAGTTCGAATCCCTGTCCGATATAATAGATAACGGAATGCCATGTAATTTCACCACCTCTGTAATGTAAAGTCTCGCCAACTGCTCTTATGTGAAGTCAGTGCGAATAGACAATAAATGAGCTAATTTAGTCAATCTATCAACGATGACCCAAATAGAATTGTGATCCTTTAAAGAATTAGGCAACCCCTCCACGAAATCCAAATAAATGCTCTCCCATTTCCACTCCGGTATAGGTAGTGGCTGTAGAGCTCCTAACGGCCTCTGATGATCAATCTTGACCATCTGACAAGTACTACACCGAGAGATAAAAATAACAACGTCCTTTTTTATACCTGCCCACCAAAACTGCCACTTCATATCCTGATACATCTTGTCTCCTCTTGGATGAACAGAGAACTCAGAATGATGAGTCTCAGTCATCATATCCTTCCTCAAATCATCAACATAAGGTACTACTAAACACCCTTTGTACCTTAAACCTCCATTAGTCCGAACATAGTAAAATGGAACCTCCCCAAAAGCTATCTCCGTAACTTTGTCAATGCACTGCTGATCCGTGAGTTGTGCTTTTAGAACTTCGTAAATGATAGAAGGCGTAACTACCATGCAAGCCATAAAAACATCAGACAACTCATCACCTGTCTTCAAAGCATTCCACTCAGCTGTGAACAAAACAAAAAGACTAGCATTGGGTCGGCAACTGGGTGCATCTGCTACCACATTCGCTTTCCCTGGATGGTACTGTATAGAGAAATGATAGTCTTTCACAAACTTCAACCATCGGTGCTATTACGAGATCCATACGAAATTGATCGTTCCTCCTGTATCAAAACACCCCCAAGACCTTGCAAAGAAGTATCTGTGTAAACAAAAGACTCTATCCCGCTCTATTGAGTAGTCAGAACCGGTGTAGAAGTCAACTTGCTCTTTAACTTATCAAAGGCTTTCTGACAATGTTCATCCCACACAAATTGTACACCCTTCTTAGTTAAGTGAGTGAGTGGTCCCGTTATCTTTGAGAACCCCTGAATGAACCTATGATAGTATCCTGCCAATCCGAGGAAACTCCGAATCTCGGTAGATGATGTAGGCTATCCCCACTCTACCACTGCTGAAATCTTGGCTGGATCTACCGTTATTTCCCTTTCTGACACTACATGACCCAAAAACTTTACTTCCCATTGCAAAAATTCACATTTCTCAAACTTGGCATAATTGGTATTCACAAAGCATCTATAACACTATACGAAGATGTCTAGCTTGATCATCCTCTGACTTTGAATAAATCAAAATATCATTAATGGAGATGATGACAAATTGATCTAGGTAAGCCCTGAAGACTCTGTTAATTAAATCCATGAAAACTGCTGGTTCGTTAGTCAATCCAAAAGGCATGACACGAAACTCATAAGAACCATATCTAGGGAGAAATGCTGTCCTATGAACATCTTGCTCCCTAATCCGAAGTTGATGATATCCAGAATGTAGATCAATCTTAGAGAAGTACGTAACTCCCTTCAACTAATCAAAAAGATCATCAATTCTGGGCAAATGATACTTATTACGTATAGTAACCTTGTTCAACCCCCTGTAATCTATACACAGGCGAAGTGAACCATCATTCTTCTTCATAAATAGAACTGGTGCTCCCTAGGGTGAAGTACTCCTACGAATAAAACCCTGGCTGAGTAATTGCTGAATCTGATCCCTCAGTTCTCGCATCTCCACTGGTGCCATCCTGTACGGTGCTCTAGCAATAGGCGTAGTGCCTGGAGCTAAGTCAATCACATAGTCTATCTCTCGACTAGGTGGCAATCTTGAAATCTCCTGAAAAACATCCAGAAATTCCTGTACAATTGGTATGATATCCAATGACACAGAAATCTCCTTCTCCGTTTCCTCTTCCACATAAAACAAATAAGTGCTAGTGACCCCGTTAGAACGTGGCATAGCAACGACATACATATCCAAATCTATCCCAAGTATCACATGCGCATGTCCAGGACCACTAAATTGGCTAGAAATCTGAGTCTGCCAATATCTAGTGTCATAGGCCCATCACTCTCATGAAAAATGGTAGTATCGCCTATCAGTGTAGAACCACCATGTGGTCGATCACATAATTGTGTCACCAGCTAAACTATAAAAACCAAAATTGCTTAATACACCGTAGAGCAAAACACAGAAAGTATATAAAATACTCCGAAATCTACTCACATTTAGAATATCGCTCTTTCTTAGGAATTCTTCCTTTAAAATCAAACTTACAGTATTGATTTTCACAAGTTCCTTTATAAACTCGTTGGTAATTGTTTCGCACCCACACACCGTAGTTATTGGCAACAATTTGTCTACCGGTCAAAAACCAATCACTCCACTGTGATATTCTTTTATTATCGCATCATCCACATTCCAATATAGTTTAATAAAACCATCAATGTAAATATCACTTGAAATGTTATAATGAAAAATAATAAAACTACCAGTTCACTTTATTAAGAACTTCTTTAAACCATAAGTTTCCAAAAGAATAACCGTCATATATTCTTTAAAATAATAATAGTGTACGTGATTTAACCAGTACTACACTTCTAATAATATCTTCATTACAACTAGTAATGAAAATTACTCTTAAAAGAGTCATCCTCCTTGTGATTCGGTACCTTCCTACTTGGATAGCCCGGTATCTCCTCGTTTAGGATACTGCCTGAAAGTGTGACCAAACTTTCTACAAGTATGGCAAGTACCCCTAAAAGTACCAAACGGTCTCCTCTGCTGGTTAGCCTATGGCTGCTCCCGTCCTGACTGTGGTCCCCCGTTATGCTGTCTCTGAGCTAACCCAGGACATTGTTTAGCTGTATGCCCATAATCTCCACAGGCAAAACAATGACCTTTAAACACATTCTGCACCACTGGTACTGCTTCAAGTGTCTACTAAACGTGTGGCTGATTCTGAAATGCAGTTGCTACGCCTGCTGCTATAGCTTGAGCAATGATGCAAACTAATTGAGGAGAATACTCTAGATTCTTGCCTTGATTGTAGTCCCAATCTTAAGACTCCTGAGTCTGCTGTACGTCCTCCTGCTCGATGTGCAACTGACCATCTTCCTCTTGCTTCTCCTCCTGAAACTTAGGCAGTTGCTGCTCTTTCCCCGTTTGCTGACAGTGTAACATTCTGTTAACACAGAAGACAGACATCAGTATGATTTAGACGGACCGTATAGGAATACAACGAATCCTAAACTTAAGCTCTAAATAAGATAATACGCTACACGGAAGTCTTAATACGAAATAACCCTAGAGACACTTGAACCTGGAGTGCTATGATACCAACTATGATACCCCTCGATTCTAGAGCCACGGGTGATCAAGTCCGAGCATAGATCTGAGGGATACCAAACAATTAATATATAAACAAGCATGAGTACAAAATAATTTAAGAATAAATAATTATTATGCTGAAAAGGAACTAAATAAAAATCCTTAAAAATAATAATTAAAATAATCCGACAATTCAAAACCTCTAATAATAACTCGGGAATCCATCGAGTGGACCCCTAATAAAAATCCCAACCGAAGAATAACTGAACTAAAGAAGAAATCCAAAACTAAACATAAATAGCAGGCCTACGTAGTCGGAAGAATGAGTGACCAACTTTGCTCAGCACGAACAAGCTCTAAGACTGGAACCGTGCGATACCTGAAAAAATAATAGTGGGTCAGGCCCACGAACAAGTTCTATTTTAACTATAATCCAACAGAGACCCGATACGCAGATACATCCCAGATACCTCAACAATAACTAAATAGTCCATATATGTATAACTACACATTATAGGACTCTCACTGGACTACAAGACAGCCTCAACCTGACTAGTAGACAACATGCAAAACGCACCTAAGTGGGCATGACTACCTAGACCTAGCAGGGTACACATCAAACCATCATAGCCAGCTATACATCCCAATGCATATACGCCCCTTAACCATCGATCTTGAGACTCAGGTGGTAACATAATATATATATATATATAATCAATCCTAGTATAGAACATAAAAAATTAAAAAAATAATAAAAAGATAAAAAAAAAACATCTGGTATGTCATTTAACTATTTTAGTTGACCTGACATGAAAATATGTAGGATTTACATTTTTGGTAAATCCATTCCGTTATGCATGAATAGGTAGGAATTAGCGTTTTGATCTAATTTATACCTAATATGCCACCGTCCCATACCGGTGCATATAATCCACAAAATCCATAAATGAAGCAATATCCAAAGTGATACATCAAATAAATTCACAAATCCAATAATTGATGCAATAAATGATAAATTTAAAAATCAATTAAAATTCACAAAACAGTTCAATAATTGATAAAACATAAATAAGTAGTTCATTAATTATAAATAAGCATAAATAAAGTCTAATATGTATATGACTATATTATGCATCCAATATAGATTTAAAATCATGTTCCAGTCATTTAAATTGCTAGAAGAAAACTAGGCAACTAAATTCTTTACATCCGTTAACAGCATGCAACTTGTTTAAACTACCATACTGTTCGATCCACAAGCCTAGGGATATTAATTATGCTATATGAGGTTTTAATATAACATGAAATAATGCTTAAAATCCTTAATAATAACGTACCCAGAACAGTCCGGGAACCCCAAAAATATCAAAACCGTGCTTAAAAAAAAATTCTAATAAGTTATTATGCAAGAAAGCTTGCTCTCCAAAGTGGAGAGCAAGCTCCCACACAAGGGAGCTAGCTCCTCTACCTTGGGAGCCATCTTTGTGCTTAGGGAGCCAGCTCCCTCAATCCATGGAGCCGGCTCTCTCTGTCACAGAGAGCCGCGGGTTGAAAAATAAAAGGAGCCTGCTCTTTCCCCTTAGGAGCCGGCTTTGTCCCTGCTTCCTATTATCGTCTTCGTCTCTGATGATGTTAAAAACCCTTTGAAATCATTAGTTCAAGTTCCTAGAGGTCCGACTAAGTTCCAAATCATCCAGAAAAATCATATATCTTAGTACGCATCGTTACAAGATTTAAACAGACAATAAAAAAATTTGTTCAACAATTAAATTTCAATTAATCAACACATAATATATAGTTTAAAGTCTGAATTAACATGCATACAATAACTGTTTTTAAAGTCCAATTTAATCCTGGAGATTATCTAAGCATGCACAGAACACAGGTCAAAGAAAAAGAACTTGCCTCTGATTTCAGTTTTGAAACCTTAACGCCGTCTTCCTAAATTTTTTGGTAAATCCAAAACTGTTCTCAACTCCTTTATTGCTCCTGGTTTAACCCCCAAGCAAGCTTCCAATACCCCTCATTGGTTCAGCCCTTGTTCTTGGCCAAACCCTGACTCGCTCTTTGTTTTCTCTCAAACCTCACTGTTCGTGAATAGGGTTTATGTTTTAAACCCTAAGCAGACACAATACGATATATATATAGGCAAAAATAGTTTTAACCTAATTCTATTCATGTGAGGAGTCGGCAAAGAAAACATAGAAATAAAATATAAAATACATATATGTATATAAGTCGGCAATTTTAATGAATATATATAAACCCTAAAACTTTATATTACATATATAAAAATAATGAAACTAATTTAATTATTAACAATTACTAATAATTAAACTAACCCAATATACATATATACCCATATATACATGTATATCCATCCATGGGTAAAAACTATACCCATTTACACTATCCAAAAAGTCCGTTGATCCTATCCAAGCCCAACTTCGTTTAAAAATTAAAATAATACATTTAATTTAATATTCAATTTCCACCTAAGCATATAATTCAATTAAAACAAACAATTGAATTAAACAATTAAAAATAAAAACAATACATTTAATTTAACATTCAATTTTCACATAAGCATATAATTCAATTAAAATAAATAATTTAATTAAATAATTAAACATTTAAACAATTAACCAAATAATCAAAAATTGAATTTAAAAATGCACTTAAACAATTAATTAAATACCAAGACTATCATTCTAATAGCCTTTTAAAATTAGGGGTATTACAACTGGTGACTGATTTACCACTTGCCGATAATCAGCTGCTGGAACTTGTTGATAATCGACTATTGGCACTTGTCGATAATTAGCAACTGGTTGCTGATAATTAACTGCTGGAACATGCCGATAATTAGTGGCTATTTGCGTCTGCCGATAATTAATAGCTGGAACATGTTGATAATCGGTTGCTGGAACTTGCCGATAATTTGATGCTGAAACTTGCCGATAATCCACGACTGTTGGCGTCTGTCGATAATCGAATATTGGCGTTTGCCGATAATCGACTATCGGTACTTGCTGATAATCGACTGTTGGAACATGCCGATAATCAGCTGCTGGAACATGCTGATAATCATCTGGCCAACCATATGGCTGATTAGAATACTGGTACATCGGCTGATTTGACTGATCAGAATATTTGTTTGTCGGTTGAGAAGCCGACTGTATATTTTTTACTATAAATCACTCACCTAGTGGGGTCCCACTGGGCGTGCCAAGAATGTTGACATTAAAATCGGCCGACTAATGCCGATCTTAAATTGATCTAATGTGGGCGTGCCAGAACCAATTTGTATGGTTCGAGTGTGAGTTGTCAACTTGCGATTTTTTTGATAATATTAACTATCAGGTGATGCGAGGAGAAAAAGAATAAATATAATTCCTCTTTGAGTTCTAATTGCCTTAATTAAAAGGAATTTATCGGTATACAATATATAGTAATAATTGAGAGAATAGAAAGAGGAGAAAAAATAGATGTAGAAAGTGATAGGGAGAAGAGATAGAGAGACAGAGATATAGGGAGAGAAATAGAACGAGACTGAAATAGAGACGGAGAGAGATAGAGATAGCAAGGATGTTATTTGGGAAAGCACTTGAGAAAGCAAACAAATAAATTAAAGGATTCTGAGGGTGCTGGATAGGGATGGCAACGGGGGCGGGTTTGGGCGGGTGTACCTTTCCCCGCCCCCACAACCGTTTAAAAACCCCGCCCCTGTTCCAGCCCAAAACCGCAAAAATGGGGAAATTTTCTACCCCATCCCCGTAACCGTTTAACATTTTTACCCCCGAGGATACCCGCCCCGCCCCCATTTAAGACTATAATTTAATTATTGTTGAAATGGATTTATACTTTTTTTTTTTTTTTCCCCCTCATCTTCAATTCTTCACCATTGCAACTTTCCTTTTAATAAAATTCATTTGTTACTTTAATATTGTTATATAGGGTACTTAATATATAGTGAAAAATATATATACTAATGAAATAAGGGTACTTAAGTAATTTGTCTATATAAACGGGACGGGGCGAGGCCGAGCGACCTCCCCCAGCCCCCACACCAAACCCGCGCAGGTTTTTATTACATTAAACCATCCCCGCCCAAATAAGCAATACAGTCCCCCAAAACCGCCAAAAACGGGGCACGGTGGGGCGAGTAACCGCGGGGGCGGGTGAAATTGCCATCCCTAGTGCTGGACCTCAATCTCAGCATGCCTCTTTGATTATTTATAGAAAATTACGTAAAACAAACTCCTACACACAAACACTTTATTTTCATTACAACTCTATCGCAACTAACTATAAATTCAAAATAAACTAATCATATAGGTAACCTAACTAACTATAAGTTTAAAATAAACTAATCCTAAAGATAAACATAACTATTTAACTTATATCAACTAAAAGATAAATACTAAAATTATAATCCCTATCTATTAAATAATTCAAATGATTCAATCTTCTTTGCCTCTGAATGTAGCTTCTGTCACCTTTTCCATGTGTCAATTTATACCCAAATTGGTTGCCATGTCATTAATACAAAATTTACCAAAAAGGGTGTCAACAGTATCTTGAACATTTATTTGTCTCTTCTGCTTAGGCTAGATTTAGAAATAAGTCTTTCCCTTCTGAATGTTCCAAATTATCAAACCACAAAGTAATTAAATTATTTCCAACACTGTGTTCTATATGCAATCTGACATCTTCCTTGGTGGTCTACATATATTCCTCAAGCATGAGAACAATTCTGATTTTTAATGTTCCTGTTAGATTATATATGTTCTACTTAGTATACGTTGCATTGTATTGTACTATTATACTATTTGGCTACAATTTAAAGACAATACTTGGGTCCAACCCAGGTTGGATGAAGTTCATCCAACCTGGGTACGTGGCCCAATCAGTACATGACAAGTGTCCATTAATAGTATTGTATTTAAGTTGAGTATTACCTAACTATTTGGGTTGACCCGTTTAGAACTCTTTATTTTATTTTTTTGGCTTTGCTTTCATCGACAACCTCCACCGTGATACCCCTCGATTCTAGAGCCACGGGTGATCAAGTCCTAGCACAGATCCGAGAGATACCAAACAATTAATATTTAAATAAACACAGAACACAAAAGAATTTAATGAATAAATAATAAATCTAAAAGAATTCTAAATTAAAAATCCTTTAAAATTAAATAATTAAAATCCAATAATCCCAAAACCTCCGATATTTAAACAACTCGGGAATCCATCTAGTGGACCCCTAATAAAATCCCAAACTGAAAAGCGAACAACTGAAATAAATCTAAAGCTAAACCATAAAGAGAAATCATACGTCGTCGGAAAAATGAGTGACCGTTTCTACTCAGCATGAACAAGCTCTAAGACTGGAACCGTCCGATACCTGAAAAAATAGTAGTGGGTCAGGCCCACGAACAAGTTCTATTCTAACTACAATCCAAATAGGGACCCGATACGCAGATATATCCTAGATAACTTAACAATATCTATCTAGTCCATACATATATATATTCATACTAAGGGACTCTCATTAGACTACAAAGAGGGTCTCAACCTTAATAGAAGACAACATGCAAAATGCGCCAGAGGTGGGCATGTGTACCTAGACCTAACAGGGTATACTTTTACCATCATACCCAATTATGCATCCCAATGCATATATGCTCCCTAACCATCGATCCTGAGATTCAAGTTCATATCGTGGTACCATAATCATATATATATATAAATCCTATCTTATCCATCCATAAGAAATCCAGTTAGTCATTCAACTTATTCAGTTGATCTGACTTAAATATAAGTAACAAGTAATCCAGTTAGTCATTCAACTTGTTCAGCTGATCTGACTTAAATATAGGTAGCAAGTAATCTAGTTAGTTATTCAACTTGTTCAGTTGGTTTGACTTAAATATAAATAGGATTTAAATTTTATAGTCCATTCCCTAATTCCAAAGTAGGTAGGACTTAGTATTTTGAATTAATCTGTCCCTAGTATGCCACCGTTCCATACCGGTGCATACAATCTATAACATCCATGTAATTGATATGACAGAATTTAATGGTTCATCAATTAAAATCCAGAATAAGCATCCATATAATTGACATAACATAATTTAATAGTTCATCAATTAAAATCCAGGGTAAGCATAATAAAATCTAATAAGTATATGACCCTATTATGCATCCAATACAGATTTAAAAATCATGTTCCAGTCATTTAAACTACTAAAAGAAGACTAGATAATTAAATTTTTTACACCCGTTAACAGCATACAAAATGGTTTAAACCTCCATACTGTTAAATCTACTAGCATACAGATGTTAATTATGCTATATGAGTTTTAATATATCATAAAACAAAGTTTAGAATCTTTTATAATAATCCAGAACAGTTTAGGAACTCCAAATATATCAAAACTGTACCCAAAACCACGTCCAGTACATCTTTAAGCATGAGAGCTTGCTCTCAAAAGTTGAGAGCCAGCTTTCAACCAATAGGAGCCAGCTCCCCTACCTTGGGAGCCGGCTCTATGACTTAGGGAGCTGGCTCCTTCAATCCATGGAGCCGGCTCTCTCTCTCACAGAGAGCCGTGGCCAAAAATCTTAGGGAGCTGGCTCCATTCCCTTGGGAGCCGACTCTGTCCTTGATTTCTGTCGTGGTCTTCACCTCCGACGATGCTAAAAACACTCTGTAATGTCTTATTTAGGTTTTCGAAAGTCCGTTTATGTCCCAAAACTCTCCCAGAAACTTTTAAATCAAAATATGCATCGTTATAAGATTTAAAGCTGAATATGAAAAAATTTGTTCAACAATTAAATTTCAATTAATCAACACATAAAATAAAGTTTAACATCTGAATTACATGCATACATAATCAATTTTAATGTCCGTTAAGTTCCTGGAGACTATCTAGGCATGCACAGAACACAAGTCAAAGAGAGAGAGCAAGAAATAGAACTTGCCTTTGATTTCAGTTTTGAAATCTCGGCGTTGTCTTCCTAGCTTTTTCGGCAATCTTTCACTGTTCTAACTCCTCTATTGCCACTTGGTTCAACCCACGAGTAACACCATTCGTTCTCTCATTGGTTTAGCTTTAGCCTAAGCCAAACCCTAAGTTTCCCTTTCTCTGTTTTCTCTCCGACCTTGGCAGACTTATACTAGTATATATATAGGCCAAAAACTTTACCTTAATACTAATCATATAAAGAGACGGAAAATTAAAATAAAACTATAACTAGTCGGCAACTTCATCCTTAATAAAAAAAAATCTTAAATTAAAAACATTTAATTCAACACTTAATTTAAACCAAGAAAACAATTATAAACCTAACATTCAATTAAACAAATAAAGAAACAACTTACACAATTAATACACTGCCACATAAGCATATCATTAATGAAACAAATAATTAAAACAAATAATTCAATTAAATAAAAACAATTAAAACCAATAATTCAATTAAATAACAACAATTAAACAATCAGGCAAATAAGCAAATAATAAAAAAAATAAAAAAAAAACAAAAAAAATGCAATAAACTAATTAATTAAAATACCGAGACTATCCTTTTAAAATTAGGGTATTACATCCACTCCTTCTCTGTCTCCACTGCAACTTCCACCCCAAATCTCTTTCCATCACAACCTCCACCTATTTTCTCTATCTCTCCACTACCACCTCCTCCCACCGTGGCCACCTTGATGTGTCTGAGACCCCGGCGGTGGCTCCAGAGATCTTCAATAGCCTCCGTCGACAAGGCACCTCCACCAGCAGGTCCAACCCCATTTTTTTCAGCAATACGACCCCATACTGTGCTTTTGCCAGAAGAACCAGACCCTAAGCTGACCCGGAAGCTCGAAAACCCTAATTCGATTGTTTGTTTTGTGTGATATTAGAGGTTGGAGAGGGTGGATTTGAGATGGGTTTTGAGAGAATAGGGATTGGATTTTGGGCTGAAGAAAAGGATGTTGAAGAGTATGTGGTGGTGGTAGAAAGAACTATAACAGTGGTTTTGGAAGTTTGTTAAGGCTTGTTGAAGGTCAAATTGGGGGAATTTGGGCTGTGGTGAAGATGATTCACACTGAACTTCAGGAAATTCATAATTTTCTCGGGAAAATAGGAGAGATGAGAAAGAAAAAAATGGTTTATACCCAAAAATTGATGGACAATGCCCAATTTAATTTAAGATTACTTTTTGACACATGCCATGCACGTACCCAGGTCATCCAACTTGGGTTGGACCCAAGTATTGTCCATAATTTAATGCCTATCCGCCCAATCCAGCCATCCTATAAATAGGCCTCTTAGTGTATATATATATATTTAAAATATATATTTTTTTAGTGTTCTTTTGCAATCTTGTCTCCAACTCAAGTTGATTTCATATAACCCACCTTGAATTTTGTACACATTGTATCTTTACTACTTACCTAGCTCTTTGAGTTTCATGTCTATAAATAGGTGTTCTATTTACTATTTCACGATAATTCAAGTTATCATATTTATTAAGGGTGCAAACGGTTCGGTTTGGACCGGATTGAGAGTTTTTTGGGTCCAAATCATTTATAACAGTTCCACTATTTTTGAAACCAGACCGAATCATAATGCCCATGGAACCAAACCAAACCAAACTGTACCATAATGCCCATGGAACCAAACCAAACCAAACCAAACCGTGAAAAACCGGTTCGGTTCGGTTCGGTTTATTGGTTTTAGTTGATTTCTTTTTTATTTTATTTTAATTCAGAGGGGACAAAGTAAAAAAATAATAATAATAATAATAATAATAAATTCAACTAACATTGATATAACACGAAAAAAAAAAAAAAAGAATTTTAAGAAGAAAAAGGGAAAGAAAATTGAGATATATTTGTAAGGAAATGAAAGAAAATTGAGAAATATTTGGAAAAAGAAATTTGACTTTTAAAAAAAGAAATTTAAGGAATTTAAAGAACAAAAGAAAAAAAAAAGTAAAGATAATTTTAGAATTTAAAAATTTAGGGGGGTGGGGGGGCACGTGAGAACTTTACTTGATTTAAGTTTAGGGTATGATATACATATATATAGTAACGGTTCGGTCTGGGCTGGTCTGGACCCTAAACCAGGACCGGACCAAAAAATTAAGGTTCCATAATTTTGGACCCAAGATTAGACCAAACCGCTATACAACTAACCCAAACCGCCCAATTCAGTTCGGTCTGGTTCGATTTTTCGATTTACCGAATTTTTTGAACACCCCTAATATTTATTGATTCTAACTGCTCCCGAGGTTACTTCTTTTTAGCAATGTACTTAGTTTAAACACATTTAACAAAAATGGATTCGCCTAAATCATATAATGCTCTCCAGAGAGCTCCCCCATGAAAGAAAGAGAAAAAATTAAAAATCACAAATTCTGCATAGTGTTCATCAAGTATAATGATACATATCATGAATTCATTTTCGTGATATGCATCTTGAACCATGTTGCACTATACACAAGTTTATTGCCCCTTAGTGGCAAATTAGATGTAACTATTTCTCCTCAGTATTGTGAAGGGTATGGGTGTTATGGGATCCACAAAAAATCTCAATGCTCTCTGCAGTGGAGCATAGTTAAGTGATTAATTGTGAAATTGAGTTGATTGATATAAAGAAAAAAGGGTTTTAGCTTCATTTTTTATGCTGCAAACACAGCTACTGAAAGGAAGGCTCTTTGGAGAGCTCTTAATTCTCACTGCTTGTCAAATGAGCCCTAGATTATAATGGGAGATTTCAATGTCTTGTTTCATGTGAATGACTCATATGGTGGTGCTCTCAGATGGACAGCAGGTATGCATGATTTTAAGGACTGCTTAAATAGGAATGGATTGCAAGATATGAGATTCACTGGGGTTTTCCATACTTGGTCAAATGGAAGTTTTGGCTGTGTAAATATCACTCGAAAACTGGATAGAGCCCTAGTCAACTTCTCTTGGATTTCTCTCTTCCCATAGGCTGAATGTGAATTTTTGCCACATGGTATTTCTGATCACTCTTCAATGGTGATTAGATTTGGCGACCTTACCTCTAAAAAGAACATACCTTTTAGGTTCTTTAACTTTTGGACTCTTGACACCTCTTTTTTACACATTGTTTCAACTGAATGGCAGAAGGAAATTCATAGTACTAAAATGTTTGTCCTTACGCAAAAACTGAGAGCACTGAAAAATCCATTAAAACAGCTGAACAAATCTTCTTATAGCGATATTTCAGCAAGAGTTGCAGCCTATAAGGATGATCTCTATCTCTGCCAAAAGAACCTTGACCTCAACCTATCTGATGACTCTCTTAAGATTGACTGAGAAAAAGCTTTCAACCAAGTTCATTTAGTTCTCCCTTGCGGAGGAATTTTTACAAGCAGAAAGCTCAAGTTCACTGGCTTAAGGAAAGAGATCAAAATACTGCTTTCTTCATGAGGAGTTTTGGTTCTAAGGCAAACAGAAGAAAAGTCCAATCCATCTTCAATTCCAGTGGTACTCTGCTGCATGGTGATGACATGAAAAATGAATTTCTCAACCATTTCACTTCCATTTTGGGGCAAGGTTATTCACACTATCAGGGTATGACATCCTTCTCCTAATTTATCTCTAAGTTTGTACCAAACCATTGTTTATATTCTCTCACCTCAATAACCACAACCATGGAGATCCAAAACTCCATTATTTTATTTCACCCATTCAAGAGCCTTGGTTCTAATGGGTATAATTCATCCTTTTTCAAAATTTCCTGGCACATTATAGGGCATGATGTTATTGCAGCTGTTTACAGAAATCAATTCCTCCTACATAGCCCTTGTACCAAAAATTCCAAATCCCTTAACAATAAATGACTTCAGGCCAATTTCTTGTTGCAACCTGATTTACAAAACAATTTCCAAATTGTTAACCAAACTAGAATGCTTTTGTACAAGGTAGACATATATCTGAAAACATAATTCTTGTCCATGAATTGTTGAATGGTTACAACAAGGCTAATCATCCTCCAAATTGTGCTTTAAAAATTGATCTTATGAAGGCCTTTGACTCAATTCATTTGCAGTTCATACTTGATTCATTTCACCTTTTTGGTTTCCCACCAATTTTTGTGCACTAGATCTCCCAATGTATCACTACTCCTTCTTATGCAATATCTCTCAATGGGGAACTTTTTGGTTTTTTCAAAGGGAAGAGGGGTATCAAGCAAGGTGACCCCATTTCTCCTTTGCTCTTTGTCCTTGCTATGAAGGTCCTCACACTCACAGTCAATTGCCAAATCAGATTGAACCCCAACTTCAAATTTCATTGGAGGTGCAAAAAGCTTAATATCTCTCATCTCATATTTGCAGATGATTTATTGATGTTTTCCTATGCTAACATTGATTCTGTCCAAATTTTGATTATTGCCTTAGCATTATTTCGTTCCTTCTCTGGTCTGCAACTGAACCTTTCAAAGTGTAAGGCTTTCTTCTCAAGGGTGTATAATCAAACCAAATCTTTTATCCTTGCTCTTCTGTAATTTGACTCAGGGACTCTTCCTGTCACTTACTTGGGATTGACCATTTCTTCTTCTGCAATTAAAGCTAGAGACTGTCAAACATTGGTTGGAAGAATTACCAAAAGAATTGGCAATTAGACTTCTAGATTTCGTTCATATGCTGGGAGAGCTGTCTTGATCAAATCAGTGTTATGTTCTATCCAAGCCTACCGGTCACAGGCATTTATGTTACCTAAGAAAGTCTTTGAGGATATTAACAAGATTCTTAGAAGTTTCTACTGGACTGGTGTTGAGCTGAAGAAAAGAGGAGCTAAAGTTGCTTGGAATACAGTATGTAGGCCTAAAATTTTTGGGGGATTAGGGTTCCCTGACCTTGAGTTGTCAAACAGAATTACCAACCTTAAACACATTTGGAAATTATGTTTAAAAAAGGAAAGTCTTTGGGTAGCATGGTCATATGGCTATCTTATCAAGGATAAGTGCATTTGGTCTGTTAAATCTTCTGCACTTAGCTCTGGTTTTTGGAGAAATTTATTGAAGCTAAGGGAAATGGCAAGATGACTTATTTTGCATAGGATTGGATGTAGGAAAGATACCAAGTTGTGGATGGATTATTGGTTGCCTAATGGTCCAATTGTAAAACAATTGCGGTTGAATGACTTGGAAATTCTTCAACTGGACTCTTCAGCCATAATTGATAGCCTAATTTCCAATATATGGTCATTGGATGATACCCCTATCGTTAAACTACCCCCATTTCTTCTAGTCCTTGGACTTCCTCTCTCAGCTATACACTTTACATCCTCCCTCTAAGTATAATGACAATATTTTATTGTTACCTAGCCCAACAAAAACATACTCATTCTCCCACACCTATGCCTTGCTCCACCATCCCCAACCTTTGTGTGGTATAAGTTGATTTGGTTTAAAAACCATATCCCAAAACACAGTTGCATCGTTTGGCTAGCAGTTAGAGGAAACCTTTTTACTCTGGACTCAAAGCCTATGCTCCACAAGCACTATGTTAACAGGTGCTACTTATGCTTGGCTAAAAATGAATCCATGGATCATTTGTTCTTCAAATGTAGCTTCAGCTCACTGGTTTAAAGAGTTCTTCAAGTGATTGTAGGGTTTTTCGTTCTCCCCAACTCCTGGACAGACTTGATTAATTGGTGCTCAGTAAATTGGACTTCAGGAAAATACTTAACCATAAGCTTCTTTTATCTGCAGCAATTTATTTTATGTGGCAGGAGAGAAACTATAGAGCCTTCAGAAATACATTCAGCTCACCTAACCTTACCATTTCCTAAATCAAATTTTCAACTAGATCAAAACTTGTAACTATCAAGTTGAGAAGTAGTGCCGAGCTCAGAGGAATTACAAATACACAGGACCTCCAAAGCCTATTTGTACAGGCATGTAGTGATTCAAGTATGCACTATTGGCTGATAACATAAGGTTCCTCACCAATTGAGGGTGGCAGCTTGAAGATCTCCTTTGGAAGTTCAGTAGATTCATGCAATTGAGAATGAAGGATGCACTGTTTAGCTGTTATAGTTTGGCTATATTGTAGGAATGGTTTCAAAGTTTGGTTGTGGTTGCTGTTAAGGCCTTGACCTTGTACTGAGGTTGCTGTTAAGGCCTTGACATTGTACTGATTTGTATTGTGTTGTATCATCCCCTTAAGGGGGGCTCATGTATATTTTATCTTTTAATACAAGTTTACCCTTACCTAAAAAAAATAAATAAATAAAAATTTCCTTATTCATATTCTTTTCTTCCCTTAAACTAAACTTATTAGATTTTTTAATCAAATGATATAATCTCCTATAATTTATTAATTAAAATAATTTTTTTGAATCATTTAATATAAAGTTAATCAAAAAAAGTTAATATAATTCTTATAATGTGCTCTTTTTTGATTAAAAATTAAAAAAAAAAGTTAATATAATCTCCTATAATTTATTAATTAAAATAAAGAGCACATGACAAAAGCTCTTGCAAGGATTTCTCTCCTTTTAATACCAAGATCTTCTCTAGGAAGCTAGGAAGCACGGACGCTTTTACAAAGGAGTCGTACCCGTGTTGTGCCGGTGTTGGACACCGACACTACGTGTCCGACACTTCATATACACGTGTCCATTAATAAAATTTAATTTTATTATTTCAGACACTTCATCGACACTTTCTGAAAACTTTGTTGACACTTCTCGGACATTTTTAATAGAAGTCTACACAGTAATCTTGAAAATAATATAAATACTATCATGACAAAGTAGTGAAATAATAATATATATGATATAAAAATTATTACAATAATGACATAATTTTATTTTCTAATTCATTTCAGAGCAACTTTTAGTATAGAAATTATAAACCAATTATAATACTATTACTGAATAGATTTATATTAATAAAAATTTATATTGTTATGTGGTCGTGGCTACGTTGTATCCGTGTCTTACTTTTTAAAAATTTGACGTGTTAATATATTCGTGTCCGTATAACGTAGCTAGGAAGACACATGAATTATTTCAAGCAATTTAGTTTTTTATTTTTTTATTTTTTTCACCAAACAATTTAGGTTATATATGTGTTGTTCAATTCCGCACCTTTCCAAAGAGAAACCCTAAAAAGCATAAACATACTTTGACCTATAACCTTGAACTCTTCCAACCTACAAGGGTAGCTAGGCATATTATGACAAGCACACACTTCGATTCAGAGCTAGCCAAGTTGAGTAAATGTATCCAAATAGGCCCCAAAATTTACTTAAGCTAGACTCCACCATATCATTCTATACTTGACTTCTTGCATCTGCTACACTCAGCAAATATAGATAGTATATATTGAGCACGTCAATGATAAGTTTGGCGCTTTCATTCTATGGACTTCATTGCTGACCATCTAAACTTGGATTGTAGATAGACAGTTGGAGAAGATGAATACAGTTTTTGGCTGGGTGATACATACATGCATATATATATATATATATATATATATATGCCTACCTGTGTGTGTAAATTTCATCACTTAGCTGCTGCCTCTTTCTTTATTCAAAGATGAACTTCTTTCCTACTATTAAAAAGAATATATATAAAGATATTATTTCAGTCTATTAACATGTATTTTACCATATCCTTCATCAAGGACTTAACATATGGCTTCAAGTCTACTACATTAACATGTGATGGTGATTATTAGGATCTCTAAATTATTTTTGCATGCCTAGCCACATGAAATATGTAACGAAATACGGATTTCTTTCAAATTATTTGCGTGTCTATAGTTATATGTATGTCCATTGTATATTTGAGGCCGGGCATGAAGAAATTAAAGTTTATTTTTTTTTCGGTAAGTAATGAAGAAATTAAAGTTCTTGTCTAAAATGAAAGAATAATTTGAAAGAAACTTTTTTCTTTGTACCCGAATTTTCAAAGTTCTAGAACTCTGCATGTTTACACACTATTAAGCAGGGATCTCGGGAAAATTAAAGCTTGACACTGTCTTTTCTCTAGAATTAATTAATTTTTTTTTTTTTTTTTTTTTTAAAAAAAAAAAAAATCATCTCCAATTATTTTCCTTTCTATTTGTCCAAACGCACTTTTTATCCACACATTACATACATAAAGTGTAACCCAGCTACCATTGGCATTATATACATGTAAAGTTGCCATTGGTATTGATACTTTCATATATGAACAAATATATATACACACACACATGCAAGTTTAAATGGCAACAAACACATAGTCCATGTTCACTTGGCAAGTTGGCATAATATATACAAATCCCAACGCTCTTTACAGCCGTACAAATGATACTAAGACCTCGTCTTTGTTGGAATCTATCTATCTAGGAAATAGTATACACACTGTCATTTAGCCCTTCTCCAATCTGAAAACCCACCAAACTATTTTGTCGTTAATACAGATACAGATGCATCTTACTTTGGCCCACAGAAATTAAATCCTCCCTTTCTGCACTCCCTCCCTCTCTCTCTCTCTCTCTCTGTCTCTCTCTCTCTCTATAGAATTCTCTACCTTTCTCTTACATGGTTTGGAAAAACAAGCTAGGTCTAACAATATAATATAATATAGTAATATAATATTAGCACAATATATCACGGAGAGTCTTCACGTTGAAAATCAAACCAGAACATGGATATATCAACAACTCCTCTTGAGATATATATGTCCTTCCTCGTGCCCCTACAACTATGAAATAAATCAACAAATTTCCATTTCTTTGTCACGTTAAATCACTTTCTAATTGGGTACAGATGTTGACGTGGCACAGGTGTAAAATTTTCTGTACATTGAATTTCACAACTTCACCCTTATACGGACTATATGATTTCTACATCAATGCATACGTATATATATGTATATAAAATTGAACATTTACATTGCGTTCTTCATCTAACTCTTATCTTTTATCTTCTGCTTTTGAATAATGTTCGTTATTTTATCAGTTTCTTTATGTAACTGACAAAAAATGAAAGTACTTAACTAATAATTAATGAACAAATTCCGTACCAGCATGACATTTTCACTAAACTCCATAATTCTTAGATTGAGAGACTTTAATGCAAAATTTTTTTTTTTTTTTTGCCCTAACATAACATAAAAAAACCAAATTAATGAATATTTTCATCTTGAGTCAACCGAAAAGTAGATTATAATATCCTAGCTAGCTAGAAAGAAACTAAAGTAAAAGTGCACAAAGCAAAGGAAAATTGTTTCACATATATACATGATTTGGAGCGATGTTACCGATGTATCCGAAGAAAGAGAAAACTTTCATTCTAGAGAGAGAAAGTTCTTTGAATCTGTGACAATTCCAAAAGAGTGACACAGTTCCATTTTATCCATTCCATCATCATCAACTTTTGGCATATGTGTCTTCAAGTCAAGTTCATATACATACATACATACATGTATACATATCATATATGTAAACGGAGTAGATATATATATATATATATATATATATATATGATGGGTAAGAGTATATCATACCACAGTGTCTGTAACATTGGGCAGTTGTGAAGGCGAAAAGGCCAATAGTATCAAGACAAGCATGATCGCAACCGGAACGAGAAGAAGCATCAAAGGCGGCGGAGGAAGCGGAGGCAGAATCAGCGGCAACACCAGAAGAGACACCGTCACGGCCAACATAACCACCAGTGCTCTGATCATTACTAACAAGTAGTTCCAGCAGCCTTCATAATAATAACATCAAAACTTATGTGATCATCATCATCAAACTCGTACTTCATCAATATCATCGTCATCATCAACTTCCAATAACAAATGTTATGTGTATGGACTATGGTATATCATTGAATACATATATATAGAGAGAGAGAGAGGAGTATTTGTACATGGTTGAGAGAGAATTAAAGAGAGTAGTAGGCGACTCCTAGATGTGTTGTTGAGTGGTGTTATGGGTACTCTACACCATCATATTAATGCAGATCGATGGACGTTAGGGTCTGCTTTGTTACTTGTCTTCGTCAAATCTGACACGTCAACTTTACCAACCACAACGTAATACACCAAATTTTGGGTTCGATTCATGGTACCAAAGGTCATTCTTGTAATTTTGACACCTCATCATTTAAATTTAATGAGTAATGATACTATAAGACGTCTTGTGACAAGAGCTTCGTTTTATTGTTGATCACTTAATTTCAGGAAGCTTAATCATAAAGTTATCTTATTCGTTAATTCAATATTAGAATTAATAAAGAGAACACATAATTCTAATCTAATTTAATTGACTAACTTTAATCAAGTTTAAAGAAAAAATTGACTATTAACCAAAGAAAATGATCTATAGAAACATTCATGAAATTTTTTTATTCTTGTGATCTAATGGTCGATCACCTAATTTCATTCCATGGTAGGCAGTGTGATTTTTTCATTTGAATATATCAAATTTAGCAATTTAATTGTCTAAATATATATATTTGTTAACTTTGTAAGTAAATTTGCAAAAAAAAAAAAAAAAAAAAAAAAAATGGAAGTACATTGTTTATCAAAAGCATAAGAGTAATATTGTCATGGATGATAACAACTCTCCAACGTCATCTGAAATCTTTGAAAATGCAACCTCCTCTTTAATGAGGGAAGGATATAATAGTCAAAACCAATATATATATATATATATATAATGCAGGAATTAGTTCAAAGATCACCACTTTTATCATGCAAAGAATTAGTTCTAATTGTGCAAATCTAAACCATGGAAAGGATGGGGAAGTGAGAGATGATATAAACGAATTTATCAGAAGAAGAAGGCACTAATTTGATTCCAATTAAATTATATATATATATACATAATTAATCATGTCTAACAGCGCTAAGAACCCTGCACTTGGACAATCTTTTCAAAAGCAAAATGGGGGTTTAACTATATTCAAATAGAATTATGATTGTGACTCTCACTGGCATATTCCTCCCTATCATCATCCACATAAAGAGAAGAGTTGAAAATTTGCTGGAGAAAAGTTATAATCTTTGATTATGTCACATTTCGATGTATGGATTTATATGTATGAAAGAGAACAGTAACCAAATTATATTTAGAGTAAACTACATGACTGCTTTAGTCAAGCCTTGTTATTTATTTCTTTTTATTAAATTTGACCAAATTGAATATTCATCTTTTGACTAACACTTGATGATTTTATTTTAAGGGATTTTTATATACCGTTTTAATGAGATCAACTTGAAATGTGATCCGCTGGGACTTTTTATATTCAAAATGTGATAATTTAAGAGAGAACTAATAACAATTATATACAACTCTAAGGAAAGATAGGTTATAGTCTAACAATAAATACTTTCACCTCACGTATTGAAAGTCTAAAGAATTTTCTTTAGCAATTATTCAAGGCAGCCTTACATCGTACACAAACTCAAAATTGGTCCATTTGCAAACAATTTTTAGAAGGCATTATAGCATCACAAATAATTCCATGAATAATTAATTCGTTTTTTTTATTTCTAAGTAAAAAAAATACTTTTTTAAAACTAGCTAGTTTCGCCTAAAGGCTAGCTTTGGTGGATGCTAAATTTCAAATCTGCCGCTTGAAACATGCTTTTATTTTATTTTATTTTTTGTCTAGTTTACTCAATACAACAAAGTTTCCCAACCACTTATGGAAGGAATGAATAGGATGAATTAAATTATAAGGGTTCACTATTAATATATTATTATTATACATGCTTATTGTTTAGGGCTAAGAATATGAGATGAATTAAAATTTTTGTGGCCTGATATTGGTTGGCGCCTTACTATTGCTATCTTTTTCCCCTACTTATGAAAGGAAGTGATATTGTAGAGTGCAAAGAACAAAAATTCCCTCATTTCCTCCTTTCTTCCTTTCTATTCCCTCCTCGTCTACCCAAAAGAGGAATGATCTTCAATCCCTTCCTTTCCCATTCAATGTTCTAACTCCTATGCCCAAAAGAGCAATGTTGGCCTTCAATTCCTTCCCTTTCCATACAATTTTGAAGTGAATATAATATGAAGCACTTAGAAAGAATAAATTATTACATGGTTCTGGTCAATTATTTGTCAATACATAAGTAAAAAGTGAAATAAAAATAACATAATGTTAACATATTTGCTTATGTATTAATACATGATTGACCCGACCGTATAATAATTTCTCCAAATAAGAAGTTTAATTCGATACCATGGATTTATTGCTATTATGGTTTGCTTTATCCCTAAAGTATCTTCGTCGAGTCATAAAATAGGCCATTAATTCAATGGTATAATTTCACGATTACGTCGGATCTTTTAATGGTCGAATAGGGGCTAAAGTATATGTAATTGGACATTTCTTGAAATCCCATTCTAAAAGGAGATTCGAACTCGGTAATCAATAATTCATGAAATGAGTGTGTGAGATCGAACTAAACAGTGTATACATTGAATGTGTCGGGCATACCAAATCATTGGTATGTCCGATCAATAACAATATTTCGTTTCAAAAAGAGTAGGCCATTTACTTATATCATCTAACAACTCAACAAGCAAAGAAAAATAATTTATCTTTTTTCAATAGATTTTTATTTGTTGTCAAATCTCCACACAGACACACACGCACGCGGACAAATATTTATGTATTTTATTTGATTAGTGTAGATATTCATTCAAACAATTAAACTGTGTCCGCATTCAGATGTGCCCCCAATTAAGTAGTTGTGCCTGTACACCAAAAATAACAGTTATTTAGTCACACCCCTCAACATTAATTGACGAGGGCCCTCTTGTGCTGTCATTTCCTTTTTCCACATTCTCTGATCTCATGCTTTAAATTTAGCAGACAGAGGTGGGTTTGCCCCTTAAATAGGTGGGAGGAAGTCAATTTCACATCATACAATTTCCTATAAAGAAATAATTACATTGCCAAAGAAAAATTATAGTAAGCAAAAGGTAAATCATGATTTCCTTTCCTTCCATGTTTGTAATTGTCTGCTGTGAACAGAATTTTTTTTAAATGACTCTCTTACCCTCTTTCATATATATATATATATAAAACAGTAGTGTTCAATTATTTTCTAAGATTAAGAAACTTTATATGCACTTTTAATTATAATTTTAGGATCTAATCCTACGGTAATTAATTAATTGAATTTTATTTTTTCATTTTAAGAAACTTACATTTTCTTTCCAAACCATTAAAGAAAAATTACAGAATTAGACAATTTATTAAAGGAAACAAAAATAAAATAATTTGGCTACTTTTTTGTTTGAGTTTCTCTGTCCAATAAAAAAAAACACTTCGCCATCACTACCGGTTGAATAAACAGAAATCAAATATAATTAATCAAAAGAAATAAATAAAATGGCCATTAAATAAAGATTGCTTGAGAAGTATTGATTATAATCAAAACTCAAATTTCAAGATTGATCCATATTTTGTACTCAGCTTAATAAAATATTTGGAATTTGTTCAGTACCTAATTTAGAATTAGGAGACTACTATTGACTTCATAAATTTTATTTTTTATTTTTTTGGTAAATTAAATGTTCAAAGTGTTGATGGGTAAAAACATGCCAAAATATGTATAATATGATTGCAATAGAATTGATAAAGTGGAAAAAAATTAAAAATGACGGACTTTTAATTTTATATTAATTTTACTTCGTCTCAGTGGCTGCTTGCAAATTTGGCAAAAAATAGCCAAATTATTTTATGCTTGTTTCCTTTAATAAATTATTTAATTCTGTTATTTTTCTTTAACTATATTTAATAGTATGGAAAGAAAACGAAAGTTTTTTAAAATAAAGAAAATAAAAGTCAATTAACTAATTGTCATAGGATTAGATCCTAAGACTATAATTAAAAGTGAATATAAATTTTTTTGCTCCCAAGGAACAATTGAACACTATATACATAAAGCAAACACAAATACCCATATCAGCATGTCCCCACATCTCTAAAGAAATCAGATACATGAATCCTCAACCTCTCCATTTGGGAAAGGGAACTAAAGCATTTTGATCATCTATCATAATTATCTATGCTTTTGATATTGTTATTCATTATTTATTCAACTAATGATTGTTTTGAATGACAATTATGCCCTTAACAAACCTTCTTATTTACTCATCGGTGTCCATCTCCTTCTCTAGCCCTAAAAGTGTGTGATTCACATTGCTAGAAATAAGTCAAAATTTAACATTCATTTGTTTGAAATTAAAATTGATGGTAGACTTTTAGTTTGTGACTTGAAAAAGCTCCTCATCCAGAGGTTAACACCGTACAATTAATTCATCATGTATAGAGAGACCCTAGAGTCAGATGTGACACAGTTACTTGCTATAAGAAAGAGCCCATCAACCACAAAGTTTATCTAGATCACTAATCAAAAAGGAAAACGTGTGATTACTCGTTTGTCCACGTTTATCATGACTTCACAAACTCATATTCACCATGTATACTTTTTCAAATGGTCAAACTTTACGCTTAAAAAAAAAAAGTTCATTATCTAGTGTGGTCCTCATAATTTGTTATGAAAAGTTTGCAATATTAGTAAGAATTTTTTTTTTTTAACGTATATTAGTAAGAATTGATAGTAGAGATTTGAGCCTAGTATTATTCTAGGCAACATCAGTAGTTAAAAGAGTTAGTAAGAATTCATAGTAGAGATTTGAGCCTTATTCTAGGCAACATCAGTAGTTAAAAGAGTAATGTTATAAATAATGATCGGTTATCTCAATAATTATCAGATTAGGCAATAAAAAAAATTGATAATTTTTTTTTCCTTTTTTTTTTTTCTTTTTTTTTTTTTCTCTTTTTTTCTCAATTTTCTTTGATAAAACTCATTGATCTATTCGCACTTGTGTGGCCGGCCAGGTGTTTTAGGACAGTACGTGAGAGACAGATTTTGTTTTGCAACCAAACGAAATGAATGCAAGTTGACTACTACTATATTTCTTTAATTTGTCTATTGATCTAATGCATCTCTCTCTCTCTCTCTCTCTCTCTCAATAAATGCATATATTTAGATAAAGAGAATGTATGAACGCTCCACACAATTGTCGCTATTATGAGGTTTGTATCTGGAGATTTTTTTTTTTGTTAACAGGATGTATCTGGAGATAATTGTGATGAATATCTCGCTATAAAAAAATAGATCAAAATATGCAAAAAAAAGAAAGTTTGATTTGGTCAAATGAAATCCAAAGAAAGAAAATATAAAATCCCTTCTCATGATCACAAAAAGAAAAGAGATCATTATTTGTCGTGATGTTAACTTCTTGACAATTGGTTTATTTCTTACAAATTACAAAATAGCCCTTAAAATCCTGGCTAACAACAATAGTTCCATTTGTGATGAAAATAGAAATAATAATAAAAGCGATTGTTTCAATAAAAAAATCAGCAGGAATGGTAGTGATTTACTGATTTAATTAT